>NW_021680364.1:509231-566709 GCF_001412515.2 Diachasma alloeum
GCAGTGCAGGGGAGGGCAGAATGAGAGGAGCGAGAAAGATGGGAAGATGCGAGCGTCGGCGGTGGGAGCCATGCACACCGGCGTGGGCAGCTTATATTCCAGTTAATAAAAAGTCAAAGACTTTCAAGGCGATCCTCGTGCCGACGCAGCAAGGCGCGAAGGATTCGTTTTGCGGGATATCCAATTGCATTGAGGTACTCAATGGGTATTGAGGGGCTGCGGTGAAATGGGTCAGTAATGCGGGCAATTCTGTTTTTTCGGGGAGGATTCGCAATTTTTTTGGATTTTTATTTGATTTGAAAGAATTTATTACACCCTGAGATACAAAATCCCCTAAGGGCACACCTTGTTTATAATAAGTCGTTCTTACTTAAACTGGAGACAATTTGTGCTCAACAACAGAATTAAAAGTCAAGATCTAAGATCTGGAATTAGTCTAAAATATTTTGGAAACATAATTTTGGAATTTTTACTCAGTCATTTGTATGGAATTGACTTTTGTTTTGTTTATTTCAATTGTTATGTATATAATGTGTTATTTTCTTTTTTATTTATTTAGTTGTTTATTTTGTTGTCTTCTTGTTATATTTTTACTTCCTTTATTTAGTTATCGGCTTAGTTTTTATTTATATTCGTCTATATTCTATAAATGGTAAACCGTTTTGTGGGATATCCAATTGCATTGAGGTACTCAATGGGTATTGAGGGGCTGCGGTGAAATGGGTCAGTAATGCGGGCAATTCTGGTTTTTCGGGGAGGATTCGCAATTTTTCTTGGGATTTTATTTGATTTGAAAGAATTTATTACACCCTGAGATACAAAATCCTCTAAGGGCACACCTTGTTTATAATAAGTCGTTCTTACTTAAACTGGAGACAATTTGTGCTCAACAACAGAATTAAAAGTCAAGATCTAAGATCTGGAATTAGTCTGAAATATTTAGGAAACATAATTTTGGAATTTTTACTCAGTCATTTGTATGAAATTTACTTTTTTTTTGTTTATTTCAATTGTTATGTATATAATGTGTTATTTTCTTTTTTCATTAGTTGTTCATTTCTTTTATTCATTTATTTCATTTATTTAGTTGTTTATTTTGTTGTCTTCTTGTTATATTTTTACTTGGTTAATCTAGTTATCGGCTTAGTTAATATTCATATTTGTCTATATTCTATAAATGATAATTTAATATTGATAGCACTACACAATAGTTATAATACAGTATTCAAAGCCTAATTAATATATTACCAAACCCTTCAAGCAGTCATTAAATTCGTTGATGGATTCATTGAAAAATAACATTTGAAGCGAGAAAAAGTATTAATTGCAAATTTTTAGTTAAAATTTCCACGATATTTTTGGAGGGAAATAATAAACACGAATTTAATATTAACATAAAATTTATTCTATTTTTTAAATTTTTTTCATCTTTATTTCAATAAAAATGCGTGAATTGCAGGAAATGAATCATTCATTAATTTCACGTACAGCTTCGTTGAATTAAGTAAATAATTTATCTCGCAAGTTTCCAAATAATTTTTGTTTTATTGCATTATTCTATCGCTCCCCAATTAATTTCGAAACCCATCAGAACAACAACCGGCCACTCCCACCCGAATCCACCCCTCGTTAAAATCGATCCTCATCGACTCTTCTCCACTCACGAAAACTCAAAGTGAACCGAGATAAGAGTCGTTTTCCAAGTTACATACTCCGAAGGAAAATTGAAAAACAAGTTTGCTAAACTAGACTGAAAGTAGCGTTTTCATGTCGGAGGAGCTACTGGAATCCTCTCAGCGTATCCCCATAATTTTAGTTCAAGAATTCCCTGACATGCTGTCGCGTATCATTGAATTCATCTGATATCTACCAGTGCCTTCAAGGTATTCCTCTCAAGAACGATGTGAACTGTTCCATCCCGTCCTGAGAACGAATTCAATTCCCTCGATTCACTTCACTCAAGCTGATTCTTAGGTCCTGAATTTTTTATGACTGAAAAAATGAGGGAAATACACTGAGAGGAAAAATTTGCTCTGCCGAAAAACTGTGTGTTTTTGCCGAAAACACGTGAAAACACGTGAGAATATTTGACGAAGTGGATTAAGTAACTTAACAGATTAACTTGAGGGAAATTAACCAATTTATCTTTCACAAAAATTAAATTTTTGTCGTGATCTTCAGATATATCCCTAGAAGAATTTGAACTATTGGCAGGACAATAGATTATAATCTATTGTACGACAATCATTTGATCTGGGAAAACTCCGTAGGTTTATAGCGGCTTTCCCCCGGGAAAAATCCAAGATATTAGCTTCATAAAAATTGTTGAACGTTCAAGAATCTTTTCCGTAATTTTTACTGAATATTTCTCCCCGTAAAGTAAATTGATTCAACAGGACAAAAGATCTCTCTTCAGGGGAGCATATAATTCATCACCAGTAGGGGAGGGTGGGGCAAAACGGCCCCCCTTCAATTGTCAATAACTTGTGAATGACATTGTGAAAATCCCCAGTTTCAACTTCATTTTGAAAATAATTTTTCATTCTTCAAAACGAGCTCTAACTCATCCCAATCGGATTATTGAATCGGAAAATATTGACGATTGAAGGGGGGCCGTTTTGCCCCATCCTCCCCTACTAATTCCTTCTCTCAGTGTATATTACACCAAAAACAGTTTATTTTATAATTTTAACAGTCTCAAAATAAGATTTTTAAAAGCCTCAAAATAAAGCTTTTTTTTTTGGTATTTTATGAATCATATTTTTCAGACAAATGTTCAGAAATGTCGCATGTATTCTATATTTTCAGACCTGTTAACTATATTTAATAATAATAAACGAAAAATTCAATGAAGATATTGTGTTTCGTCTGGAAAGCTTTCGAAAAACATTGGAAATGACTTGTATTTCTGAAAATTTCTGTCATTTCACTTTGAGTCGACCATGCGTGTATGCATTTAGCGGATCTATGAAAGAACCACCTTTTGTTAATTCCACGCGTCGCCGGAACCTTTGTATACACCCGCTGTGTATTTTGGCAGTAAGCCTTGGGTACAGTATCGGCAAAGCTTTGAAAACGGTTAACAGCTAATTTTGTAATTCGTCGTCTCTCAACACCTCGTGTTTCCATCTATTCTCACGTTTTCCCGAGTGTATTTGATGTTAGCAATATGTGCGAAAACCCCTCAACCGTTGGATTCGACGATTGACGAAGTGATGAGTTGGTTTAAACGTCGTGTCCTTGTTCTTAATCTGTATCCAGGGAATTGCATGCAATAATTCAAGTGGCTCTCACGTCCTTTGAGTAATGTTTCGCGATGATTAATTGATTGCATTCGCTTTGGGGATTGCTAACTCATCAGGGGATAATAATTATTATCGACGTTTCAGCAACTTTTCTCATTCAAACCGTGGAAACTTCATCATTATTTAACGTGAAAATGAAAAAGTTAAATCTATTAGGTCTCATACACTCAGGAATGCATCATAAAATCATTGAATAATTTTCCGGAATTTTGCGGAAAACCTGAGAATTTTATATTGTCTCAAATTTTAAAAAATTGAGAATTTTTTTATTTAACCATTTTAAACCAATGGATTTACTCTACTAAAGAATAGTCATTATAATACTCTACTAAAGAATAGTAATTATAAAAATTACGATACAGTAATTTTTACTGAATATTTCTCTCCGTGTAATTGTAATTCTTAAAAAAATATTCTACTTGTCAGGATCTTCCGTAGTCGATTTGAACTTGCAGATTTGATTTAACATTTTTCTAAGCCCAGTTCATAACTCGAGGCATCCGTCATACCGGAAGTTATCACGACATTTGAAGAATCCTCTCCTTCAATTGCGGAAACGTCGAGGCAGCGCTAAATGGCAAGTGATTCCTCTCTCGCATAGGAATGACGTACTTTACATGCACCGGAGAGAATCGTAAAAAGAGCATGAGACACCTCGGGCCAGTGCGAGTCCTCGCCGTTTTCCCTTTACCGGGAAACCACTTTTCTCGACTTATGCAATTGTCCAGGGACACGAAACACTTAAAATTATCAAGTTGCGCAATTTATTCAGGAATGCAATATTTCTTCCTATCAAAAGGCGAATTATTAGTCAACATTTTTCATGTCCTTTATGCATTCTCATTTCGAAGTGCAGTCAGTTATAAAAAAAAAACAATATTTCGCTTTTTTCATTAAGAACATCATCAAATTTGTCAACTAAATTGCATGAGAAATTTTTTTAAAAAATTCCGAATATTCAGCGTCATTAAAATTACATTTTGCACTGATTTTTTTTTTTAATTCGTAGTTCATGAATAAATGAATGAATTTGTTACGATTCCGAACAATTTTTTTATTGTGGAACATTGATTGTTTATAAATTATTTATAGAAAATTCCCAAAATTGTGAAAAATTGCAATTTCTCAATTTTTAAAAATTTTTAAAATGTTTTCTAAGGGTTCAATATTGAGGGTTAAGTTCAGACCTGCAATGTTTTATTAAAATTAAAACTATCAAAATTAAAATTAAATTTATTTTATTACATACAAAATCTGGTAACTCTATTGCACAATTTTTCATTTTTTATTAAATTAATTATCAATCAACCTGTTCAATTTTTCAAATATTTTATAAGCTCGTAATCAATTTCGCAGGAATGATGATCATTAGATTAATCAAAAAATTAAATGCAGATATTCAGAATTAATTGTTCAATTATAATACGGAATGAAATATTATTTTCAAATTAAAAAAAAATAGCCAAAGTACTTGCATATCCTTAATAATTCTTTCACAGACCATTAAACAAAATTACGCGTAAAAATAAAAATAAATGTCTTGATATAACACAGAAAATCCGAAAAATGAGTTTAAAAAAATACAAATCTGTCATCGAAAATAAAAAGGAAAGAATCAATGAAAAAAATTTCAATAATTTTCCATAAATGATTGAACATGAACATAAAAATAAAAATGAATCAGTTTCCTAACAAAAATAACAAAAACTGTTCCCCCGAAATTATGCAATTTAAAACCACGTAAGAGGAACAAAAAATTGAGAAACATTTAAGACCAGTGATTACCACCCTCCCCACAAAAAACAATAACCCCTCAACCTCAAAACCCCTTTAACACTCCCCGAACTAAAAATTACGTCGGCACTCTCAGTTGTGGTGGAGCGGTAATATCACCCGGTGTTTTCGGAGCCACTCCCGGTGACCACGAAGATGCAATGAGATAAAACAGTCACCAGAGAGGACCCGAGCAAGCCGAGAGAAAAAAAAAGCACAAAAGCCCCCAGGAATATATATATTTGAAGAGAAAACGGGCGAGAGAGGGAGAGAAATGATGAAACCGGTTGGATTGTGTGTGGAGGCCCTCGGAGATGCATTTATACGCCCGAAGGAAACTGAGAAGTGGTCACCGAATACGGCAGCAAAGCTTCCTCGGTTATCGGTAGTACGCACTCTCTCGTATCCCCCTCCTGGTGGACAGAAGTGAAGGGGAAATATACACTCGATAGATATCATTGCGGGTGTATATCGTTGGAGAGCCCTCGTCCCATTCATTCGCTCGCACGAGCGCCCCTCTCTCCATTTTTATTTCGATTTCTATCGTATTCCTTTTGCATCACCATCGCGGAATATATATTATTACCACTTCCGCAATGCCCCCGGCTATTTTTCTCCCCCAACCCCTCTCTTATCTGCTCTTCCGTGTTAAAGTGGCTTTTTTCTTATTCTCTCTGTAGAATTAAATTGATTAGGTGATAGATTGGTGGACAAAGAAAAAGATGCTAGAAATGTTATTTTTATTGTTCTTTTCTCCATCGTTCTCTGTAATTTCAAATAAATTTTACAGTCCCTTCATGCTCGTTCGTTCGTACATTTTTTTAAATCTTTGAAATTTTAGGTTTCTCAAGAATTAGGCACAATTGAGGATTGTTTAGTCATTGAAAAATAAGGCGACAATGGCAGATGAGTGAAGTGTTTCGATAGAATTAATCTGGCATTGAAACTGTATTTTTATATTTCGAATTTTAGGATTGAATAGAATTTTGTGAATCAACGATACGTAAATTTGAAATGTCCTTTTGCATCCGCCGCGGAATATATATTATTACCACTTCCGCAATGCCCCCGGCTATTTTTCTCCCCCATCCCCTCTCTTATCTGCTCTTCCGTGTTAAAGTGGCTTTTTTCTTATTCTCTCTGTAGAATTAAATTGATTAGGTGATAGATTGGTGGACAAAGAAAAAGATGCTAGAAATGTTATTTTTATTGTTTTTTTCTCCATCGTTCTCTGTAATTTCGAATAAATTTTACAGTCCCTTCATGCTCGTTCGTTCGTACATTTTTTTAAATCTTTGAAATTTTAGGTTTCTCAAGAATTAGGCACAATTGAGGATTGTTTAGTCATTGAAAAATAAGGCGAAAATGGCAGATGAGTGAAGTGTTTTGACAGAATTAATCTGTCATTGAAACTGTATTTTTATATTTCGAATTTTAGGATTGAATAGAATTTTGTGAATCAACGATACGTAAATTTGAAATGTCCTTTTGCATCCGCCGCGGAATATATATTATTACCACTTCCGCAATGCCCCCGGCTATTTTTCTCCCCCATCCCCTCTCTTATCTGCTCTTCCGTGTTAAAGTGGCTTTTTTCTTATTCTCTGTAGAATTAAATTGATTAGGTGATAGATTGGTGGACAAAGAAAAAGATGCTAGAAATGTTATTTTTATTGTTCTTTTCTCCATCGTTCTCTGTAATTTCAAATAAATTTTACAGTCCCTTCATGCTCGTTCGTTCGTACATTTTTTTAAATCTTTGAAATTTTAGGTTTCTCAAGAATTAGGCACAATTGAGGATTATTTAGTCATTGAAAAATAAGGCGAAAATGGCAGATGAGTGAAGTGTTTCGATAGAATTAATCTGTCATTGAAACTGTATTTTTATATTTCGAATTTTAGGATTGAATAGAATTTTGTGAATCAACGATACGTAAATTTGAAATGTCCTTTTGCATCCGCCGCGGAATATATATTATTACCACTTCCGCAATGCCCCCGGCTATTTTTCTCCCCCATCCCCTCTCTTATCTGCTCTTCCGTGTTAAAGTGACTTTTTTCTTATTCTCTGTAGAATTAAATTGATTAGGTGATAGATTGGTGGACAAAGAAAAAGATGCTAGAAATTTCATTTTTATTGTGTTCTTTTCTCCATCGTTCTCTGTAATTTCAAATAAATTTTACAGTCCCTTCATGCTCGTTCGTTCGTACATTTTTTTAAATCTTTGAAATTTTAGGTTTCTCAAGAATTAGGCACAATTGAGGATTATTTAGTCATTGAAAAATAAGGCGAAAATGGCAGATGAGTGAAGTGTTTCGATAGAATTAATCTGTCATTGAAACTGTATTTTTATATTTCGAATTTTAGGATTGAATAGAATTTTGTGAATCAACGATACGTAAATTTGAAATGTCCTTTTGCATCCGCCGCGGAATATATATTATTACCACTTCCGCAATGCCCCCGGCTATTTTTCTCCCCCATCCCCTCTCTTATCTGCTCTTCCGTGTTAAAGTGGCTTTTTTCTTATTCTCTGTAGAATTAAATTGATTAGGTGATAGATTGGTGGACAAAGAAAAAGATGCTAGAAATGTTATTTTTATTGTTCTTTTCTCCATCGTTCTCTGTAATTTCAAATAAATTTTACAGTCCCTTCATGCTCGTTCGTTCGTACATTTTTTTAAATCTTTGAAATTTTAGGTTTCTCAAGAATTAGGCACAATTGAGGATTATTTAGTCATTGAAAAATAAGGCGAAAATGGCAGATGAGTGAAGTGTTTCGATAGAATTAATCTGTCATTGAAACTGTATTTTTATATTTCGAATTTTAGGATTGAATAGAATTTTGTGAATCAACGATACGTAAATTTGAAATGTCCTTTTGCATCCGCCGCGGAATATATATTATTACCACTTCCGCAATGCCCCCGGCTATTTTTCTCCCCCATCCCCTCTCTTATCTGCTCTTCCGTGTTAAAGTGACTTTTTTCTTATTCTCTGTAGAATTAAATTGATTAGGTGATAGATTGGTGGACAAAGAAAAAGATGCTAGAAATTTCATTTTTATTGTGTTCTTTTCTCCATCGTTCTCTGTAATTTCAAATAAATTTTACAGTCCCTTCATGCTCGTTCGTTCGTACATTTTTTTAAATCTTTGAAATTTTAGGTTTCTCAAGAATTAGGCACAATTGAGGATTATTTAGTCATTGAAAAATAAGGCGAAAATGGCAGATGAGTGAAGTGTTTCGATAGAATTAATCTGTCATTGAAACTGTATTTTTATATTTCGAATTTTAGGATTGAATAGAATTTTGTGAATCAACGATACGTAAATTTGAAATGTCCTTTTGCATCCGCCGCGGAATATATATTATTACCACTTCCGCAATGCCCCCGGCTATTTTTCTCCCCCATCCCCTCTCTTATCTGCTCTTCCGTGTTAAAGTGGCTTTTTTCTTATTCTCTGTAGAATTAAATTGATTAGGTGATAGATTGGTGGACAAAGAAAAAGATGCTAGAAATGTTATTTTTATTGTTCTTTTCTCCATCGTTCTCTGTAATTTCAAATAAATTTTACAGTCCCTTCATGCTCGTTCGTTCGTACATTTTTTTAAATCTTTGAAATTTTAGGTTTCTCAAGAATTAGGCACAATTGAGGATTATTTAGTCATTGAAAAATAATATAATCGCGTCTTTGGTCCTCCACACCACAGTGATTACAAAAAATAAGGCGAAAATGGCAGATGAATGAAGTACTTTGACAGAATTAATCTGTCATTAAAACTATCTTTTCATATTTCGAGTCGATAGTCACATTTTACTCCTTCGAAGTATTAAAACAATTGTAACAATCTCCTGATCTGACTAGAAGAGGACTAGATTCGTCGGTTCATCTGAAGCCAATTAATTTAAACTTAATCCTAGAATTGAATGAAACTCTGTCAATCAACGATTCGTAAATTTCAACTGTTCATTTGCGTCGTTGACTCGTCGCAGCACAATTGCAATCGAGAAGGCACGTCTTTAACTTTGGCACTTGCACAATGAAATTACAATCTCGTTTATTCTGCTCGACGATGGGTGAACAGACGAAGGCAGTCAGAAAGAATGTCTTTTGAAACCCGTTTCCATCTTGGAAAGGCAACTGGACGATTCAATGCAACCAGTTCGGTACTTTGAGATACGAAACATCACGTGGACATCGTTAATGTTCATTCGGTTTTTTTTATTCACGGTATCATTCTTCTCTCGTCAAACACTTCCTAGTTCATTCATTATCATCTCGGGGATGTGCATGATACTGGTGATGGTTTCGTGTGGAAATTCAAGGAGGAAGGCGGAGGCGGCTGGAAAAAAAATATTCAATTTATTTTTCATTGAAGGTTCGACGATATTTTGAACATCCTTTGGATTCAATTTTCTTCGGTCTTTTCGGACGCGAACTGATGAGAAAATTTTATTATTAAAATTTGGAAAAATTGAATCGCAAAAAAACTTTTTCAATGTGAATTAGGAATTTATATTTAACAATGTTATGGCATTATAAATAAGAATGTAAATTGGTTAGACTATATTTGTGCCATAAAATCGATTGTTTATAAATTATTTACAGGAAAATATCGTAATCTACCAATAGGAGAATTTCGCGTGAATTTTCTTCAATTTTGTGGAAACGAATTAATGAAAACATTTATTTTGATGAAGGTTTTTTCATTGAAGATTTGTATTGAAAAAGCTTTCCATCAATTTTAATTGACGAAATTGTACGGATTGACACGATTCAATTTTTTTTCGGAAATCAGCGAATGCAAATTTCTTTGGAAAATCCCCGAATTTTCCAAATGCTGTTGAGAACTCCAGAATTTTCTCAATTTTTTCCTAAAAATTCCCGAGAATTTTCTTAAAATTCTCAGAACGGTATTAAAATCCTGAGCTTTTGACGCACAACAAATCAAGACCAATTCTTTCTCCAATAATTGATGGTCAATAAGTTTTGTGAAGATGGGAAATATGAAGGAAATTTAATATTCTTTAATTGAGTGAAAATTTTTTTATTGAGAAAAATAATTTCAAATTTATGTCAACTAAAAAAATAATTTTCAAAAATTTACCTCGATGACGGTTAATGCATTAAAGATTTGTCATTAAAAACCTATCAATTCTTCTAAAAAATCTATCAATTTTAATAGAAGAAATTGTACCGATCGAAACAAATCAATTTTTTTCTGTGAATGCAAAATTCCTTTGAAAAATCCGTAATTTTCCTGAAATTCTCAGAACATCATTAAAACCCCGAGCTTGCGCTGCACGACAAACCGAGACCAATCGCTTCTGACAAATTTAACATTGAATGCACTTCAAAACCGTTTTAATGCCAAATAGCAGAAAGTCCCTAATCTACTGTGCAGTAATGAATCATCGCACCTGCATCAGGCCTCTTGCAGGTCTCCTTTTGTACCGGGCACACCGTGTTGATGCCTCGTAGCCAATTTGTTCGCCAATTCGTGCATCACATCTCGGTAGATGACAGTGTCCAAATTTTCGCCGAGCATGTAGAGGAGAAACCAGTCCCCAACTTTGCTTCGACGGACTATCGTTTCCACTGCGTCCCTGCGGACGAGACGAAACCGCAGGCGGAGGAGGTATACTCTGGTGCGAGGGGAAAATATTATGACAATCTATAAAAAAAAATTAGTTCCGTAATTAATACAGTTATAATTAACAAAAAATTATTATCATCTTTATTTTAAGTTTCAGTTCATATTAATTATCAAATAAAACTACAAATTAAAAAATAATCATTTTTGCTCAATTTAATTCCGATTGCCATTGATGTTAATAATTGAAAAATCATATAGATTTTAATTTTTTCAACTATTAATGGCAATTAAAATTGAAATAAAATAGAAATTTGAATATAAAAAATGAATAAAAATTGAAAAATATTACTTTTTCATTTAATTACATTTTTTATAATTTTTTAATTGCAATTAGTAATGACTCACTCTGTACAAAACAGTCACAAGACTGAGAATCCCAAGAAATAGGAACCAGAACCACAGGAACACATAAATCTTCTCGTTGACAACATTCAACGGAAGTATGCAAACAGCGTCGTGTCTCTCCACCTCTCCACTGACTCCGTACTTGTAAAAAGTACACTTGGTCATCCTTGGAAAAACATAGATCATGGGATCGACACGATCCTCCTGATCCGACTCTATGAACCTCAGTACATCGATGCCAAATGTGAGAAATGCACCGTCGAAAAAGCGATTCATGAGGAACATCTGACCTGTGCATAAAAACTAAACTCAACAATTGCTTTGGGAAGGTGCACCCGAGAGAAAATTTCGTAGAATAACCTGGCGGATTTGATGGAAAATTCTATTGAATTTTTATTGAAAATTCGGTTATTTTTTCGCCGATTCTACTGAAGAATTTTGCGCCTTTACTATGCAGTTTTCTAATAAAAAATGTCCAATAGAAATTGTTTTATAGAAAAAATCAATTGATTTCATTTTTCTATACGAATTTTGCTATTGAGACATTTTCTATAGAAATTCCTCGACATGAATTTTTCGAGTTTTTTTTTCGCTC
Source organism: Diachasma alloeum (assembly GCF_001412515.2). Taxonomy (NCBI): domain Eukaryota; kingdom Metazoa; phylum Arthropoda; class Insecta; order Hymenoptera; family Braconidae; genus Diachasma; species Diachasma alloeum. The sequence continues at coordinate 520,911 of NW_021680364.1, forward strand.
TATTTTTCTTCGTTTTTCTTAAGAAAATTAAACAAAATAATTTGGAAAATAACAGCCCAGGATTTCTATAGGAAATATCTCAAGAGAATAAGTTGTGTAGAAAAATTGAATTCTCCAGATTTTTTCCACTGAATATTTTTCAGTTCCATTGAACATTTCTGTTCTATACGTGGGGTGGTGATCAAAAGATTATGATGATGAGTGTTCATTATAACTTTCATTGCTTGGTCCCATTCGGCGCGAGCCAAGTGGGTTGGTGCCAAATATAATCGGACATTGTAGGAATTGCTTTCATTCAGAGGAACATTAATGCTGCTATTGTTTATTGTTGCACGATGATTGTTTCGACTTGACCAATACAACAAATTGTTATTCTGAGATTTATTTCTTGTCAAATAATTTATGATTAATGGGCTGCTGTGAGGGTGGAAAATTGAAAGGGAATTTATTTTTTCTTAGTTGAGCAAATGATTTTTTTTTATCCAGAACAATAATTTTTTCATTTAACTCGATGGAGGTCAATTTATTAATAATGTCTCCTCACGTGATTCAATTCACAAATTCGATGACTAAAAATGTATTGCCTTAACAATAACAAAATCTTCCCATCACTTTCCTTCAAATTCCATATAACCCTATTAGAAAATTAAATTAAAATTCATGGAATCAACATTTCAAGAATTATTTTTTGTAATCGCATGAAGTGAGAGAACGCCCACGTACGCGAATGATGAAATTCAACAGTGGCTCGATGGCTCGGCTCATTAATAAAGATGGCGGTTGCCCTCACCTCGCATTTTCAACCATTTCCCAAAATTATTTATCCCCTCCAGATCACCCTCCCCTCACTTCATCCTATTCCCACAAAATGAACAAATTTTTTAAGCCATCCCCCAGATTTTTCCACCCCCTTTTGGCCGAGAATTCACGGCGCAAAGTTTCCCCCGCATTTCAGCAGTTTTTCTCACTCCCAACGCCTCTTAAAAACCCTCTGTCAATCGTAATAAAAAGATGTTTGTTTTGTGTTTTACGTTAACTTGTGTTTGAATGTAATGGACAAAGCAGAACCTCAGTTTTTCCACGCATTAACCCCCCTCCAGGTCCTCTTATTCACATCATCCTTTTACCAACTCACCGACGACGTTCAGCAAGGCAAGCACTTCGCAGAGATAATATCTGTAGGCCCACCAGTTGTGGTAGCGTAGATTTTCCCACAGATAATCGAGAAGCATTTTCTTCTTCTGCTTCTTCTCGACCTCGGAGCAAAGACCGATGTCGAGGTCCATCATCAGGGCGTGAATCTTGCCGCCCTCCCAGCCCTTCCACAACCATCTTGGTGTATAAAACAGTATTGCCTGGAAGTAGATAAAAGCGAGAGGTCGGGTGATTATTTCACGGTTGGTTTGGGCTTTTTAATGGCGAGGTCAGCATCACATTAATTACAGAAGGCTGGGGGGAAAAATGATGAATTCTTCGGTGATCAGTGTTACTGATAGATGAAATATGCTGACGGGGATTGGCTGGGGGAAATAGTAAATAATGGTTGTAATGGAAATCGTCTGGAGGATTTGTTATAAAATCTTCATTCTTGCAATTTTTATTCAATTTTTTCGGAGCACTAGTATTTGAATAGAAATTATAGTTAAATGAGGTGGATTTTCCGGAATGAATGAAACGAAGAGAAAAGGTTACGGAAATTTGTCATTTATTTGGAGAATATTTTGAAAAAATTAAACGAAGACATTCTAAATAAATTTGAATTCACAATTTGATGAAAAAATCAATTGAGGACTGCGAATTTTAGTTCAATTATTCTGTCAAAATAATAAAATTTGGGTAAATTGGGGGATTGAGTGCTTGATTAACTGAAGATTCAGGGTAATTTGTTGCTGATTGTTCATATTTTCACTGGAAATTTAATTCCGTTGTCTTCCATTGAATTTTTCGTGAAATAATGTTTAATTAATTCTGTGCGTCACTCTCTCCGTAATTTAAGAAATTACCTATTGTTATTCTAAGAATATATTTCACTTCAACTAAATGGATTTTTGGCACTCAATTTTCGAGATTTTCCTCCTTAAATTGAGCAACCAATTCCGTATTGTTTAAACAATGCATGTGAGAACTGAGAGTTTTCTTAAAACAATAACTTTATTTAAAAAATTGAATACTTTTTCTTCGGTAATAATTCTGACTATATTTTCCTCTCCGTGTATCACATTGTTAAGAAATTTTGGCAGCAATTTTCGATCTACTTCTTGGAAATTTTGATCGCGTTATAGTTCCACTGAAATTCCAAGGAAATTCGTCATTGAAAATCCGAAATTTTATGCAAAAATCTATAAAAACCGTAAATTTTAATTTTATTCAAAACAAAATATATTTTAAGTAAATTAAAAATACATTAAAATTATATTAATATATTAATATTTTTAATACACATTTTTTCATATTAAATTTTCATTTTATTAATCCAATCATTTCATGAGAATTACTAAAAATGAATAAAATTCAAATAAATTGCTGCATTATTTTGGAATTCCATGACTATTTCTCCGAAATGGATTGCGATGTCACTCCTAAAAATTACAAATAAAAAATCCACGAAATTTCAATGCTTTCTCCCACCACTTCAATTATTTTCTGCAATTACAAAACCCCGAGGAAAGAATGATGAATTCCTCTCCGATCAATATCCCCGATAAATAGAAATACTCAGCGATCCCGAGGCCCTGCTAAGGAAATCATAAATAACCATTTTGCACTCGTAACTCGCAGTTAATTCGCTGAAATTTACAGCGTTATATATTTGCTTTAATAGAAGAGTAACGAGAGTGCGCGTGTGGGGGTAGGGGTATGTGCCTTGCACGTTGAAATTTTTCGTCATGCCCCGCCGAAGGAGTCATAAACCAATTCCACAAAGCCACTTGGGCTGCGGTTACACGTTTATCCGCAGTCAGCGCTGAATTATTTTTCACACTTTTGTAATAACATTGGGGGAGAGCGATGTGTCCTCATTTAGACGGAGGTCTGGCCCCGGGGGCAATTCCATTGTCTCGGTCGCTCACTCGTGTCCAATATTTGTTTTCACGAGCTCGGGGTATCCTTACGAAACTTCGGACAATGCCGGGAGGGATTTATTTTCGGGGATATCAGCTGGCATGTGCATACGATTTCTTTTGTTTCGGGAGGGGAGAGTCACACGAGTTTGAGGAGGAACAAATGTTGTGGAGATTCAACGAGAATTATTCGTTTCATAATTTAATTTCCATTTTCATTTTCATTATTAATTTTTGGTAGTAACTGTGACATTTGGATTATTCTTCTTTCAAATCTTGAAAACTTCATTGTTATCTTTATTTTTAGTATTATTTGTTATTATTTTTATGGGAAAATGAAAGAGTGGAATTCATTGCAATTTATACACGCAAGAATGTATTATAAAAATAAATAATAGAAAAAAAATTGAGATTTAACCATTTCCAATCATCAAATTTGTCAATTAAATTGTTTCAGAAAAATTTGCACAAAATTATAATTTTTTTAATATTCGTTGTTCATTAATAAATCATTGAAATTGTTCAAACTTTTGAAAACATTATTTTTTAGGCATGAATTTGATTTCTGGTAAGATTCTGAAAATTAATAAATTTGTTGCGGTTCCGAACAGATGATTTTTATGGTGGACAATTGATTGTTCATAAATTACTTATAAAAAATGCCCGTTACTTTCTAAAAATGCAATTTTTAAAATTATTTCATCAATTTTCCTCCAAAAATAAAGTTTTTAATTTTTTTTTTCAGATTTTTCAAATGTTTTCTAATGGTTCTTAGGGTTTAATGGGGCTCAAATGGAAGCTCTGATCTGCTTGTTCGATTGTACAAGTAGAAAAGCAAAAGTAATTGGATATCCTTAAGGATAAAAATAAATGATAAGAGAAAAATCATTGCACAATTTTTAATTTTTTGTCAATTACCTTTCAATTTTTAAAGTAACCTGATCATCACCCGTTGAAAATTGTTGACAATTGTTGAAAAATAAAGGAAGTGATCAATTGATTTTCTATAATAACGATCAATTTTCTCGATTTTTCACAAGAAGAAATGAAGAAAAAATCAAATGATAAATTTGAAGAAATGAATGAATGTATGATTCACATCAATTAATTTTTGAATTATATTTTTCAGATTGATTTTGAAGCGTGTGAACTATCTTTATTAGCGAAAAATAAATTGATGTTGTCAATCTAGTCGATATTGTCATGAAACCTCCGATAACTCATTATCTTCACTGTAGCTGATCCTTCAGAATCTGTCGGCTCTTTATTTCACTAGCAGCTCATCCGGATTTATACCGTTCGTCTCCCCGAGGCAGAAGGTCCTCAGTAAATTCCAACACGTCTTTCTAGTTTAATAAAAATTTTATGGGATTCTCATTGGGAAGTTCGTAAAATTCGCTCAAATTTTATGATGTTCATGGAGTGTGAGATGGATTTTATGGGGTGGTTAAAGTTATTTAAAGTACCAAGTGAGACAGCAATGAAAATTACATTTTTTCCATGAACCGGCCATTTTAACTATTTTTTTTCCATAAAAAATACTTTAAACGTTTCTGTTACTCAAAACTTTCTCGAAATCAAGTTAATTTAATTAAAAAAATATTTTAAAAATAAATTCCAATCATTAATTATTAACCTTTATTAATTATTAATTAAGATGAAAAAATTATCAACAGATACTGAATATTTTTCTCCCCCCGGCCAATTAATTATTCGGAATTGCCATTCCCGAGAACCACAAGCACATCGAGATTCCTCCCAGCTCCAATTACATTGTTCCCCCAAGCCCCCAGCACTTCAATAAATCCAAAAGAAATCCCCTCCCAACATAAGCAACTTATTCAACCGCCTTTATTCCCTAGAAATCTTTACTTCGAAATCATCGGTAGTTGCACTGTGGAATCTCCAGGCCGTTAATTACCGGATATCATGCAGCATACTCATGAAAGGCGAAAGATATCTTTTATCCACCCGAGTTGGACCTTTCCCCCTGTGGAAAAATCAAAAGCACAGGAGCGTGTAATGCCATTGGAACGTGTGGATTCCGCTGCTTGTGGATAGAGAAAGACACTCGGTGGATCGTTAATTACATCGGTGGATGTGTGCTATGTTCATTCCTTTCAACCATCCAGCGAATTATGGTATTGAGCTACTGAGTCATTAATCCAACACCCCAAGAAGCTATCGCAAGATATTCATATTCAGAATAAGAAGAAATCGGGAGATATATGAAACTCAAGTAAATAATCGGGGGGATCTACACGTAAATCACAGAAAACACGCAAAATTCAGTTCCTTATCCGTTCATTCTGAGTAAGACGCAGGTTTTCAACCTCAGTTCAGAGCTTTTTATCAACCTTACCGAGAAACTATATGAAACTCATTTATATTGATTAGAAGGTCACTATCAACCTTCATTGAAAGCTCTTTGTTGAACCTCACTAATAGCTTTTGTTGGATTTTTATATAAAGCTAATCAATAAAAGCTGTTCATCAATTTCAATTTAAAGCAATTTATCCACCTTCATCAGTCGTCTTTTACGTTTTGAAAAAGCTCATGTCAACCTCCCTCAAAAGCTATTTATCATTTTCAATGAAAAATGTTTGATTAATCTTGATAGAAACCCATTTTCATGATGTTAATAAAAAAATCTCATTACTTCCAACGAAAAGGTTTTTATCATGTCCAAACGGAGTTTTTTTCAACGTTATTTGCATGTTGACTATCAATCATTAGTAAAATAATAATAATGAAAATCTTGATGGAAAAGATGACAAAATAAGCTCTTTGCTTATTTATATTCATATTGATTAGAAGCTCTTGTCGAACTTTCATCAGAAGCTTTCATCAACCTTCGTCAACCTCGTCGTCGTTACCAATTGAAAGCTTTTTCGTGATCCTAATTGGAAACGTTCTATCAATTTTGATGATAAGCTTCAAGGATCAACCTTCAATTCATCAACCTTCATCAATAATTTTTTATGGTTTAAAAAAGCTCATATCAACCTCCGTTAAAAGCATTCCATCTCTTCAATTCTGAGACTCACAAAATCCATTGCCGAAAGGCCAGTTTCTATTCATTTATTTTTACGATTAAGAGCTTAATATCAACCTCAATTCAAACCTTTTTCATCAACCTTGAAGAGGATCTCTTCTTCAAATTTATTCATAATCATTAAATATCTAGAGCAACTTTAAATTGAAGTTCTTCATTAACCTTCATTAATGGTTTTTTTATTCTCCGAAATCTTTTTTAATGGAAAGCTCTCCATCTCAATTGCAAGCTCTTCATCAACCGCAATCAAACGCTTTTTATCAACCTCAAATGTGAAAATCAAATAAAAGTGATTGCCGGAATTTCAAACTAAATCATAGAAAACACGAAAAACCAGTTCTTCGCGGAATCTCAGAGGTTGGTCGTGTGAGAGGACTCCGAGAATACGGAACAATGGAAGGATGATACGAGCCTGGGAAGGCCACTAATTCCGGAATATTCCAGTGCCCCCACCACTCACTTCTGTCCCTTGTCTCGCATTTTCCAAAGGAGATTTTTTCACTATTCGTGTCAATGAACTTGTCGAATGGATGTGTACGTACTGAATAATGCAGTGAATGTGTCCCGCGGTTGAATTCACTTTTGCCATCTCGAGGCTGTAGTTGGATTGGTGCCAAATGTGGTAATGCACAGTGCGTGGGGATGGGGGGGATTTTTTATTTGGGACTGGTTGAGGTTTTCGGGCTGTGAGTGCCAGCAAAAAGACGGTTTAGGGCTTTGAAATCGTTAGGAAATTGATTTCTTCTATTTTTAGAAGTTATTTTCAGGGAAAATTGTGAACGATTTTTTTGTGGCTCAATCATCTTGTGACATTCTTTTCTAAAAACGGATATTGATGGGCAGTTGGAGATTTTTATTTGTGGAATTCTGAAATTTCCAACAATTTTTTCTACGATTTTTCGTTAATCAATTCTTAATTTTAGATTGAATTAAAATATATTTCTCTGAAATAAACTAGTTATTTTTACTTTTCCGGGACTTTTAGTCTTCAAAAAAACAAAATTCTACGAAAAATAATTCTCTCAGCTTTTTCCCGTCTTGAAAAAAATGGTCATGAATAAAAATTGCTAAAAAAAAATTTCCAAGATTCGATAAAAATACAATCCCTTTTTTCAATTGATTGTTGATAATCAATTTAATTGAAAAAAGCGAAACGACCGATGAGAATCTGTGTCCCGATCAATCAACTGTTAAATTTTCATATTATAATAAATGATTTGCTCATGTTCATAATTGCAATTCAATTCCTTCTAGAACACACTTTAGAGTGAATTTCTGGAATTCAATATAATCTCATAATTTTATTATGAGATAATCTCATAATTCTAGCTATTAATTCTACTCAACTTTGTTCGAAGAAAACGTTAGTAAGCGCAATATTAAGAAAGCAGAATTATTCTGTTTTCCTTTGCCCTAAATGATTTGGACAATTATGATTCGTTCATTCATGTTTCATAGAATGGGATTCAATTCTCTTTTGTTCGTCAGGCGGACTTCATGAAAATTCGACGCAAGACGATTGCACTCATGAAAACTCCCTTACTTTCTCCATTCGTTCGAGATGTCCCCCCCGTTCGAGTTTTCATTTTCGATTCGAGGTACTGCCCCTGCTTTTTTTGTATAAAACATTATCGCTAGAATTTAACTACCAATTATTTATTTCTCTGTGTTGAAACCTTCTTACTTGAAGCAGCAGAGCGAAAATCACCCACTGATAATACTTGTGCTGCTTGACCAGAGGATGATGATCGTGAACATGAACATCGGTTTTGCTGTTTGTAACACCAGGGTATGGCACAGCGCGTCCAATCGTCACATTGAATGCATTGATCATGCTGTATGTCGTGTGCAGCCAGCAGAAAGTCTCGAGGACTTCCTTGTCGACAGCGCCGGAGCTCTCGCAGTGAATTGGTGAGCCCGATATACTCTTGCATGCTAGGGTCAGACAGCCCGCGAGTAAAAATGCCACTGTTGCGCGATAGTGAAGGCGAAATATGAAGGTATCCTCTGATGCCCTCTGGACCTTGAAGAGAGATCTGAGGGAGCCAAAGATATCAATCATCTTCAGCATTATCGGCATAATCGGGGTGGTGCCTGTCGGGCTCTAGCACGTGAGTCTCAATGGAGTCATTTTTTTTCTTCGTGAAAATATCATCTGCATTGACTTCACTTGTTCACTTCAACTGATGCACTGCTGGTGTTTGTCACACACTGATCCGTGGGATTCATGGAGATTCTGCGGAATGACGGGGGCGAAAAAATTCTATTGGGTTTCTATTGAACATTCTTTTTGTTTTTGGCCGATTCTATTGAACAATTCCGCAGAAAATGCGGAGTTTTTTCTACAGAAAATGTAACGGAAAAATTATTTTACTGGAAAAATTAGTGGAATTTCATATTTCTATACAACTTTTTCTATAGGAATTTCTTGACGCAAATTTTGTAAGTCTTTTCCACTCTTTTTTTATTTTTTCATTGGTAATTAAAAATAAAAAACTCGGAAAATTTTAATCGAGGAATTTCTATAGAAAATCTTCTAAGAGAATAATTTGAATAAAAATCGAATTCTATTGATTTTTTCTATAGAAAATTTTTTCCATTGAAGATTTCCATTTCCATTGAGAAATTATTTTATTGAAAAAATCTGTAGAGTTTCAACTTTCTATACAACTTTTTCTATTTAAACATTCTCTATAGAAATTCCTCCACATGAAGTTTCCAAGTTTTTTCCACTCATTTCTTTCATTTTTTATTGATGAATGTAAACAAAAGACTCAGAGAAATTCAGCCGAGGAATTTCGAAAAATCGAATTCCATATTTTTTTTCTATAGAATATTTTCTATTAAAAATTTCTATTGAAACAAAAAAAACACGTAGATAAGCTGCAGAATTGTTTAGTGGAATCAACCAAAACTGATATAAAAATCAATAGCAGTTTGAATTCACTAGAAAATTCTTTCTATCAGAATTCTTCGGCATGAATTTTCCAAGTTTTTCCACGCCATTTTCCTCCTCTCTCGATTAACAAAATCGAAACAAAAAACTTAAATAAAAATTTCAGCTGAGGAATTTCCATAAAAAATATCTCAATCGAATAAATTGTATTAAAAAAGGGAATTCCTTTCATTTTTTTTCTGTAGAATATTTTTCGTTGAACATTTCTATTGAAACTAACAGAAAATTCAGTAAAAATCCAATAGAATTTTCCAACGAATTCGCTAGGTTTTTCCGTGAAATTGTTTCGTACGTGGATTGCTCTCGATGATCCTGACGATGATGATTATCCCCCCTGGATATGATTTTCAACACTCTGACAAAGTACATTATTTTGGGTAGTTTTGGGGGAAAGGGGGAGTCTTCGGTGCACTGGGGGAGCGAAACACGTGGAACACAGAGGCAACCTGTCACAAGACTGACTGGACTTGAGAGGCATCCCTTGGCCTCGACCAATACTTGGGGTTGTGCACATAACTCATATTATTCGCGAGTTTCGAGTATTAGGTATGAGTCGTCATGAGTGCGAGGGGTGGGGGTATGCTTGGGGGAGAAGTAAAGGTTTTTGAGGGGTAAAGAAAGCGTTTTTGGGGGTTTTCAAGGCTACAAAATCCCCAAACCAACAAAATTGGGGGATTTTTGCCATGTTTTTTTTTTTGAGTGAGATTTTCGGGGCCATTTTTATGCATTTGGGGTTTATTATTTTTTGAAAGGATTTTTCCGAATGCATGGAACCATAATTAGCTATGACTACTCAATTTATTATGAATAATCAATATTTTTAATAGTTAATTAGTACTATCTGTTCAAAAAATTAATAATTTTTTTTTTTGAGTTTTTGTCATTCAACAAATAACATTCAATATTCATTTCATCATTGAATTTCCGTTGTATTACGTTCGAATAGAATCGATGATGCACATTCAATACGTATTTGTTATTTTTTATGGCAAAAACATGACTGTTTTGAGAGTCTCCGTGATAATGAAATTGTGCGACAAAAGTGTGGAACAAAAATCGTATTCAGCACCATCCAAATTACATTTTACAACATCACATTTTTTTCTAAATAGTAATTTCTTCAAATAAATGAAACGAATTATTTAAAGGTGTAACAACTTTTGTCTTTTAAGAAATAAACTTCTAGAAACATTTTAAAAATTAATTAATTAACAAATTACGATTTTGGAAAAATTATTTCTGGAGGAGAAAAAGTATTTTTCGTTAATTAAATTTGAATAACTATTCGCTATTAATAGGTGAAGCCTCCCAATTCTTTATTTAGACTCTCTAAATTATTTCCCAATAAAAAAAAATTTCCAACGGTTCGAAATGAAAAACCCCGTGGAAAATTCAAAACTTCAAATACTAAAATCATGAAAACCAATGAATTAAAAAAATACAGTAAAAATTAAACCAAAATTAAAACATTAAAAAATGAAAAATAAAATGACAATTTTTTCATTTTCCAAATTTTTGTGGCACTTGCCTCCCAAAAAGTACAATTTTTACTAGCATCGTTGTATTTGTCGCTCTCAAATTGACAGTCACCCCACCTCGTCAGACCAAATCCCCAGATTTCCCCGAAAAAAAACGTCATGAAACCAAAAACCCAGAGATTAGGCATCAGAGACCAAACAGGAGAGTGAATGCATGGCATCCGGGTCATTGTCAACCTATAGTTAGAGTCACGCGTCAACGCGGAGAGGTGTTGAGCACTGCAATATTCCGTGGGAGACCTTATTACGGCCTCGACCGATTAAAATCTCCCCTTTTCGCTGGTACTCTTCCTCCTTTCCGCAACCACACCCAAGTCAATCCTCCCAAACCCTCGCGGAGAAGAAAAGTTTTGATTTTCAGAGACATGTCCGTGATTTCTCGGAAGATATCACAGATTTTCAGGAATTTATTCCCAATTATCCACGACAATATCTCTCATTTTCAGAGTCACATTATTGATTCGCATTTTTAATTTAAAAAATTTAATAGAAACCCCTATTAAATTCTAATGAATTTCTATTGGAACTCTATAAGAATTCTCTTGAATACTATTGAAAGAATTTTCCAAGAATTCTACTAAAAAAATGAATATATTTTTCTATAAAAATTCTTGAGCACAAATTTTCCAAGTTTTTTTCGCAGAATTTTTATTCGTTTCTCATCATAAAATCGAAGAAAATCCTAGGTTTCTCTATTGATGGAGTCAATCACTGACTTTCAGTGACTTGACTTTGGAGTCAATCACCGAATTCCAGTGACAAAAATCCCTCACAATCAGGGTGATTTCACTCGCTGCCCACTAATTGGCGCTAAATTCCCCAAAATCAGTGACACATCGCTGAAAACGAAACCATTTTTTTCTCTGTAACTGTGAACCCGTGGATTCGACTCCACTCGTACGTATACACACACGAGGTCCACTTGGAGCCATTCAATATACTTCTCCAGCTATTCTTGGACACATGAATAATACGAATAATGTCGTCAGGAATAATTTATCGATGGAATACGACTTTTATTGTCAACTTCAAGAGAATTTAAACTGAATCAACAGGGTACGTCTAATTTATGGAGTAATCTTCATCAGAATAAGGTGATAATTAATTTGAACATATAAACGTCTCTTTGATGGAATTAATTTTCGTTATATTTCAGAGACTTTTCAAGACATTTTAGATATTCATTAAACAATACGCTTTCATTTCGCCTCAATTGTTTCATGAGAACTAAATTGAATACAAATTATTATTATCATTATTATTATTATCATTATCATTATCCTATAAACAATTACTTAATGAATTTATCTATTCACTTTCTATCAAATAGGAAACGTCTGGAAAATCTCCAAATTTTTTTAAACTAAACTTGTTACTTTTTTTTTTAGTGTGAACGGATGTTATTTATAGAGTAATCGCCAGAATCAAGTGATAATTTATCCAGATATAAAAACTTAAACTTCCAAGACTTCTCAAGATGTTGCAGATATTTATAAAATAACACGTGCGACATTTATTTATAAAACAATACATTTCCATTTTTTAATACAATTTATTCTGTTTGAAAATGTTTGTCAGTTGAATTCTTCGAGTGTGAGCGATCAAATAAATACGGTTATCGTTATTATTATCATTATCATTACGATTATGCGATTCACTTTCTTTTTAATATTCAGATGAAATAGGAAACGTCTGGAAAATCTGTAATTTTTTAAAAATTAAACTTGTTATTTTCTTTTTATTGTGAATGAATTTTGTTTGGAGAGTAATCTTCAGAATCAAGTGGTAATTTATTTAAATACAGAAACTTTAATCTCGACGACTTCTCAAGACATTCATAAAACATTCATAAAATACCACGTAAAAAAATTATTTATAAAACAATTAATTTCCATTTTTGATACAATTTATTCTGCTCGAAATATTTTATCACTTAAATGTTTCAAGCGCGAGAAAAACATAAATACGGTTATAATTATTATTATTGTTTATTGTGTCATTTTTTGAAATTGAATCTTGCTGTTAAAATGAACACGTCTTAACAGCAAACATTTTTTAAACAAAAATTCGTTATTTTTAATTTTACTCGTGCTATTGAACAAAGTAATCATGACCCTCGTACTCTATCTCTAAGTAATACGCTTAGGGTTTCCTTCTTGGCAATGAACTAGATCTAAGACACTGCGGTAAGTAGAATGAGTAACAATAGTATCTTTCAACTCAACACCCACACCAGACACACAAAACCGTAGTGTCTTCAAACGAACTAGTCCATCGATTTCAGATAGCAAATATTCAACGACACGAAATTTCCCCTCGCCCTGCCCTCCTCGACGTTCACTCCCTATTATTGTCAATGCAACTTCCGAGCGTCTTATCGGGCTTTCCACACTGGCCCCTTGGCCATGCAAATTTCACGGATTTTCGGATGATACCGGGGAAAATTTCAACATTGAGAGATACAACAGGGGCCGAGGTGGGGCGTGCTCCAAGTTCGATGTAAGTAGGCCACAACGTCATGTATACACTCGTTTAAATATTCCATCCATGTTCATACACTGGCACTCGGTGTTTTCGTGCTTTTCCTTCTGTTGAAATATTTTTTTCATGAGTTTAAAGACCGTTTGAATCACGTGCACTCTTGCTCTCTCGAGTGGGAATTCCACCCGGTTGAACAGGCCGGCGGGGGAAGGGGGGGGGAAGGGGGTTCTCGACGGAAAATCCACTTTAAGGCGCACCGGGGAGGTCCCGAGACAACTGTTTACCCGAGTAAAACGTCAGATGGAAGATAAATCCACTGTAAAACGGGTTTTTCTCATTGATGGGGCTAGAAGTATCTTGCGGGGATATTGATTTTTCGTGGGTTTAGTTAATTGGGTTTTCGTTGGGGACTTTGTGGTGAGTTTTTAGCAAACAATGGGATGCGCTGGAAAGGTATTGAAGGGGCTGGGGTAATTAATTTTTTTCAGGTGAGGATATACAAGTATTTTGGAGATTTTTTCCTCAGTGAAATGTTTTTCTAGTTTTGTAGTCGAGTTTTAGAGCTTTCATTTGACCTGAGTTTCCGGACATTTTACAATGGTTTTATTATTTAAACTTTGCAGGTCTGAATTTGAATCTCGATGTGGAACCGTTAGGGAATATTGTTAAAATCTGGCAAAAAAAATAGAAAATTGCAGTTTTTGGAAATTACGCGAATTTTTTATAAATAGTTTATTTATTTATTTATTTATTTATAAATTTATTTATAACTAATGTTTAAAATAATAATAATTCGGTGCAAAATGTCATTCGAATGATGCTGAAAAGATATAAAATTCTAGAATTTTACACGGAGAGAAATTTTCTAGAAAAATTCTAGTACGAGTACTGGAAAAAGCACAATCCACCGGCTGTGAAAAATTTTAGTGCTGTTAAGATAAAATTTCTGGGGATTTCTGTACAATTTTCACAGAAATACGGGGAAAAATTCACGTTTTCCCCAATAAAATTTCTAGTTCCGGCACTGGAATTTTTTCCTGGCCGTCACTTTGCGCCTCTTTTCCCGTGTTAGCACTAGAATTTTTCTAAAAAATTTCTCTCCGTCTAGAAAAAAACTCTTCATTTCACGGAGAGAAATGTTCAGTAAAAATTACAGAACTCACAATTCGCTCACCGATTACGGAATCGACTCAGAAAATTGAAGGGACGGTATCGTAATTTTTCACAAGAGATTCAGAGAAAAATTAGGGAACGCTCTGGAAAAATTCCGTGACAGTTCCGTAAAATTTCCTACAACCACATTTCGCTCCAGAATTACGGAAAAGATACGTCATTTTTATTGAATATTTCTCTCCGTGTTGACATGAAAAAAACCCGCGTAAAACCAATGTCAAGTTCATACCGATTTATTGGATGAAAATAAAGTGCATTCAATTCAAATAACCATTTCCGTACGGAATTCAAGGAAAAAAATATTTCCATAAGTCACAAGTCAATCATTTTATCACCGCGATTTCCGAATTTAATTTAAAATCCATTACGATTTGTATATCAAAGTGAACTGTAGTGGCTCTTACCCTCCATACAATTTTCCCGTGACCTTCGGCGTTGAAAATCAACATTTGAAGAATCAACTGGACTGGTTAATACCTCAAACTGCCTCGAATATGGAAGAAACAATTATTGTCGACGAATTTTTCATCGAACTGCGTTATGTACGTGAGAAAGTGGCCATCAGCCCAGAATCCACAATGCGTTATAAATGAATATCCAATATGCCGTAATATTATGCAAGCGAAAAATATTATTCTTCGCTTAAGACTTCAGAAACCCTACAGTGGATAGCGATCCGAGAGTTCACTTTTTATAAGTTCAATATTACTCATGTAACTTTGTGGCTATGAAATATTGCACTTATTTTCACGTTTAATTCAAACAATCTGAAGCTGTAAATCTCGGGATTTTAAACACTTCACCAAGTCAAACGATACTAACCCGTGGAAATCCTGTTAAACAATCTAATGAATGGAGCGCTTGTCTATCAATCCATACAACTTCAACATTAGCTTTAAAATGTTTCATAACATGTCGAGCGTATCAAGATCCGTAAGGAATTGTGGAATTACCTCTATCAATCGAATAAAAAAAGGTTGAACCAAGAAAAAAGTTCACTCTTTAACAACAACAACTTGAAGAGATCGAAACGGACTATTTTCATCTTCATTAGTTTGACAATAGGAGTGTGAAATTTCCCAATTTTTTTTCACTTAAATGATATTTTTTCAGTCTTCAAAATTATGTATACAAATCATACCGTTCGATCAACAGATATTAATGACAAATGAATTTTTGTTAAATTAATTATTTTAATCGGTGGCCGGAGTTTTTTCCTCCAACAAAAATTCCCCGGAAGAAATTCCCCCGTCAAAATTCCCCCGGAAAAAAACCCCCAGAAAAAATGGGAATGGTGTTCATGCCGGGGGAATTTTTTACGGGGGATTTTTTTCCGGGGGAAATTTTTTTTTCGGGGGATTTTTTTCCGGGAAATTTTTTCCGGGGAATTTTTGTTGGGGGAATAAAGTCCGGGAACGATTTTACTCTCTTTAATTTTTGAGCTGATGACTTCGATTTACGACAGAAAATCCTCGCACCCATTAAAAAGCACCTAGCAACTGTCTAATTATTTCTCCATAAACCTATCCTCTTCCTCCACACCCCCAAGATGACAATGACTCAAACTAAAAATCCAAGTTACCTGCAGAAATAGCATGAAGCACACCCACTGATAGTATCTGTACTCCTTCCTCTCGCTCTCCGGATACAATTTTGAATTAGCAACACCTGGAAATGGCACCTCGGAGCCCTCCTTCTTCTTGTAAGCCGATCTTATCGTGTAAGTGCTGTGAATCCAGCAGTAAGTATTCAGAACATCCTCCGGTAAATCCTTGCTGTGAATGCAATCAATCGGATTGCCGACGTACTGTCTCGTCGTGACAATGAGTGAGAAAGCAATCAACAAAATAACCGTCAAACTGTAATGCAGCCGGAAAACAGGTGTGTCAATGTGTATGTGTGAGATCTTTATCAGGCTCTTGAGGCCGCGGAATATGTCCAACATTTTTCGTGGCGAATTACCACGTTGTGATAACTTATCTGTGACTGAATAATAGTGACGGATGCTGTTGCCACTTATTAAATCATTGGTCCTCAGGGGTGTCTCGGGATTATCACTGATATTGTCCAGGTTGATTTTTTATTTCGATGATTTTTTCTACGACCCGTCAATCTCTTCACATGAACCACTCCCAGCGGTTCACCATACGACTTTACACTAATCCAAGGCCACGGACGTTGCATTGCTTGTTATAAATTTTTCTGCTCAATTTTTTTATTGTTTGTTTATGTTGATTTCATGTCTTTAAGATTTTAGGATTTTAGGATTTTAGGATTTTAGGAGTTTAGGAGTATAGGATTTTAGGATTTTAGGATTTTAGGATTTTAGGATTTTAGGAGTTTAGGATTTTAGGATTTTAGGATTTTAGAATTTCAGGATTTCAGGATCTCAGGATCTCAGAATTTCAAGATCTCAAGATTTCAGGATTTTTGATATTCGTCAATTATTCGTTTTATCTTTATCATTCGTTATTACCCGGATACCCGCTGAATCTCGTCATAATTTTTTTTATTTCCTCCACAATCGTCTCAATCCGTCAGACATTTGTCTCAGCCCCTGATTTGTTTACCTCCAGTCCTAAAATCACCAAGCGCAGACTGTGCACCACTTAGCATTGCCACACATCCCCCAGGATTTTCCCACCGACATGTCCTCACCTCCACCTGCCCCTCGTCAACGTCACTCCCATGTGCTCCGCCGTTTTTCTTCATTCGTGACGCGTACGTGGGACTACCGAATACAAAACACCTGTTGCTCACCACGAGACCGACTCTGATATTCAGGACTCTTTTCCTCGCCCGCAAAACCCCTGCACTTTTTCAATTATTCTCGGAGTCACAAAATTCCCCTCATCAATTAAATCACAATTAATTCCGTTGGAGGGGGTCGCAGGGACTAGTTTCGTTATTTATGTCTCAACGGTCTGTTGCAGTATTGTGTAATATAAACAAAATACGAGAGCCTTCATCAAGACTCGGTGAATTTAATTCTCAGTGTCTGATTGATGCCGGAAAAATCCACTAACAAGGCCTCAAGTTTTTTTTCTTTCGTTTGATGTGCGCGCCATTCTATTTTAACGTGTACAAAATGCACATCGGCGACTCCGGGTATTTCACTCTCTCCTCAGCTGTACCGGCCGACGCACTGGGGAAAATATGTGTGCACGACAATATACAGAAATAGAGCGGATAGACTCGTTCTCTTCTTCATCATTACTTTTCATTCCTTTCTGTATCGCTCATGCATTCTTTTTAAATGGGATATTCCGATGCATCAGACGGCAGTTTTTGGGGCTTACACTGGGGCGCGTGCCTGTCAACCTGTCGCAATATTCCGAGATTTTTCCCGCGAGGTGGATTTTCGCGTGGGTGGCTGTGGATCATCGAACGTTAGTCATCCAAGATTTCAGGGAAAGAACTGGCGAGTCGTTTGGCACATGCTGCAGGGTGGGGAGTCGTGGTTCAGTCGGAATGTTTTTTACTCAAGCCGGTGGTGTGTCTTCTTCAACTTCGGATAGTGCAGATTTAGCGCGAAAACACGAGCATCCGTCCAATGGAGATTGCGATAATTGAGCAACACTATTTGTGATTCATGACATGTTATTTAACATTCTCGTCATTCACCCGCGCACTACTGTTACAACCTGGACCGCCACACGCCGGGGATACGAGACTCACTAGTCGCGGGTCTCCACGCTTCTCGGGTGGAAAGGCCCGCCGTTGAGAAGAGGAGTTTTCAGTGTTGGGCTCCAGGAATAGAAACACCCGAAGACCCCGCGCGACTTCAGTTGATGTTAACGCAAGCCGCCGTAAAATCACTTCGGGTGGAGTTGGGATGGCTTTTAACGAAACGAGTGATTAATGACGGCTAATTAATGAGGGTTAATTGATTTTTGTTTATGATTGGGTCAACTGGGCCGTCTTTGATGGAGGATTTCTCGGGATCGGCAGAGTGACTTCCCCTAATTTTTCTTTCATTCTTGAGGTACTTTTCCTGGCTTTAATATGAAATTTGATTTATCGAAATCGCATCGTTGGATCGCGAGATATAGAGGATCAACGAGATGATTGGGGCGCCAACCTCGTGTAATTATCTTAACGAACGTCTTGATAATTCGCCTCATTACGCGTCATGTTTACATCGAGTAATAAATAAGAATCATCAATCACTTGCTTGACACATGATGCCCAGAATCCACGTTATTAGCTCTCGCATCATCGCTCATTCGGGATTTTTTTTTTTCTCTCGATTTTATTTTTATGGCGGCCATGATGAACCCTCCAGGGTCATGTGGCTGTACTGCACGTGTGTATTTTGCGTGTAATAAAATATGGGAAACTGTACATGAGGCATCAAACCACTCAAGTCATTATCTACAACTCGATAACAATTCAGCCATATTGCGAGCGTCCAACAACACAGGTACTCTTTCTCCTTTCGTTTAACGAGTGATTCTATAAAGATTTGCTACAGCTGAATGCATTAATAGAGCTTTAACCGACGTATATGTAATAAACATATTTGAGCGCACGTGCGCATCTAAATTCGTGCATACGAGTGAGCACGCGTTATCGTTAGTTGGTCGTTGCTCTCGGATAATTTATAACTTGATATTTATCAGCCTTCAAAATAGACGTCAGTCATTCTCGATTGGGGGGATGTGATAACACCAGTGGTAGAGGCAAAATAATTTTTGGATTCGGGAGGATTATTAGGAGTGACAGGGGGTGCAGGCGCTAATGAAGGGGATAATTTCATCAGTGTCGAGGTTTGTTTCATGTTTTTGGGAGAGATTTTCATAAAATATTCGGACCAGCATAAAAGATGAAATAATAAAATCATACAATCATAATATTTACTCGATTTTTTAAATCCTAAAATCCTCAAATCTTAAAATCCTAAAATCCTGAAATCCTAAAATCCTAGAATCCTAGAATCCTAAAATCCTAAAATTCTAAAATCCTCAATTCTTAAATTTTTTTTTTACCATTTATTGACATCCCAGGGACGGCGCCCTATAGCAGGGGGGATTCACAAAATACAACAGATGTAAAAATCTTAGAATATGTAGAGAAAGCTCCTCAAGTATTATAAATGACTCAAAAGTTACAGTAGTTTACAAAAATATCAGTTGAACTTATAGATGAAGCTACACAATAAAATTTCAAATCTTAAAATCGTAACATCCTAAAATCCTGAAATCCTAAAATCCTAAAATCCTATAATTTCAAAATCCTCAAATCTTCAAATCCTAAAATCCTGAAATCCAAAAAAATCATGATTTTATAAATAATGATTTTAGAATTTTATCTTGCCTGTTACAAAATTGGACTTTCAACACTGGATTTCAATAAAATCAATATTTAATCAACAATTGTCAACGCCGTTGAGTTCTACAACCCAAAAATCACCTTCGTGATATGGATTTCTTTTCAATCACGTTCACCAGATTCATTTCCATGTCTAGGGTGTTCACCCAGACGGATGTGTTTCAATGAAGGTTCGACGATAGGAAAAATAAATATCTGAAATGTGTGTCTCGCCTCCCTTTTTTGTACCTCGATTTCTCGACTTTTTATTTCCGTCAGTTTTTATATGCGCGTTTTCGAGGCCGATTCTTTTATCGCCCCTTCGCGTCTAGTATATGGCTCACATTCCTTTTTTAAACAGCGAGTTTTGGACCCCCGATGATCACTGTTTATCCAGCTTTTGACGTTAAATCTGTATGTACTAGGGGATTTTCTTACTCTTGCTCGTCTCCCTTTCGCCCGGCTTTTGACACCCCATGGAAATAAATATATGTTTATAAATAGGTGGAAGTATATTGGGCATAGATCTGATATATATTTTACATACAAGAATACATGTTAAAAAATCATACTCCACGCAATTAATTTCGTTCCGTGTTTGGGTATAGCCCAGGCAAACCCTATTTAATCGCCAAAAACAATCTTACAGAAGGAAACTGTTACAACACGAAGAGAACGTGAATCAAAACCTGAAGAATCTCGGTTTTTACAGGAGTTGGGCGGATTTTACGACTAGACGGAATCCCCCATTTTTCTGGTGTAACTCCCAGAGACAAATAGAGGGCAATGTGTCTCCCTTGAAGCTACTGGAATACGGTACACGTTCGTGATTTTATTTTTGGAAAAATGAATAGCAGGATTTGCGGGAGAATTTGTTTACTTTGGAGGGATGAGATTACATTAGATTTTTTATCGTTATCTGTTCTCATATCTTGCTGTACAGCGTATCTTCCTCGAAGAAAATATGAGGATGATCCGGGGTTTGCTTGCAATTTTCTCTTCGTTGCATATGAAACTGAAGGAATCATATTCAACACAGTGATCGGCATTCATCATTATTCCAGAAATATTAAGAGAATTATTTCCCCAAATAACCGAATTCATTCGTTTATCATTGGAACTTGGAAAATAATAAATAATTGAGAATTTAAATTTTTTCAATAACTATTAGGTAAATAATGGGAAATTTTCGAAAAATATTATAGATTATCAAATAATCGTCATTCTTCCGAATTCGATTATTGATTGGTAAAATAATTCGGAATTCAAATATTTAATTGTTGATTAATTTAATAATTGAAAATTGTCAAGTTCTATTACTTGATTGATTATTTATGAAATTAATGGTAAATAACTGACATTTCTTCAATTGATCATCATTTCATGTAATAAAATAGCTTATAATTCTATTCTTGAAAAATGAATTGCGATTTTTTTTTCCGAACTCAATTTGACGGATGTAACTGAATAATAAATCTGACAGATGATTTGTTCCAGAAGATTCAAAACATCATCTCTCAATTTCTCTAGCACCCATCATTATTCCAGAAATATTAAGAGAATTATTTCCCCAAATAACCGAATTCATTCGTTTATCATTGGAACTTGGAAAATAATAAATAATTGAGAATTTAAATTTTTTCAATAACTATTAGGTAAATAATGGGAAATTTTCGAAAAATATTATAGATTATCAAATAATCGTCATTCTTCCGAATTCGATTATTGATTGGTAAAATAATTCGGAATTCAAATATTTAATTGTTGATTAATTTAATAATCGAAAATTGTCAAGTTCTATTACTTGATTGAGTATTTATGAAATTAATGGTAAATAACTATGACATTTCGTCAATTGGTCATCATTTCATGTAATAAAATAACTTATAATTCTATTCTTGAAAAATGAATTGGGATTTTTTTTCAGAACTCAATTTGACGGATGTAACTGAATAATAAATCTGACAGATGATTTGTTCCAGAAGATTCAAAACATCATCTCTCAATTTCTCTAGCACCCATCATTATTCCAGAAATATTAAGAGAATTATTTCCCCAAATAACCGAATTCATTCGTTTATCATTGGAACTTAGAAAATAATAAATAATTGAGAATTAAATTTTTTTGAATAACTATTAGGTAAATAATTTGTAATTTTCAAAAAATATTAGAGATTATCAAATCTCATTCGTCATTCTTCTGAATTCGATTATTGATTGGTAAAATAATTCGGAATTCAAATATTTAATTGTTGATTAATTTAATAATCGAAAATTGTCAAGTTCTATTACTTGATTGAGTATTTATGAAATTAATGGTAAATAACTATGACATTTCGTCAATTGGTCATCATTTCATGTAATAAAATAACTTATAATTCTATTCTTGAAAAATGAATTGGGATTTTTTTCCAGAACTCAATTTGACGGATGAAACTGAATAATAAATCTGACAGATGATTTGTTCCAGAAGATTCAAAACATCATCTCTCAATTTCTCTAGCACCCGCGCGGAGAATTCCCCCGAGAGGACTCAATATCTCGTGAATTCCATTCCCTCATGTGTTTTATTTCACTCCAATTCCAGATGAAAGAATAATTCACATCGTTAGTCACCATAAATCTGTTGTGACAACCAACGAGCGCCTCGAGACAATAGCAAATCCGTTAATAATCTAAAAGCACCAAAATTGAGTACAAGAGGACAGGTTTACACTAGTGATAAATCATCGTAATTTAAATCTCGAATATTTACACGGAGAAAATGAGATCAAAATAACACAGCGCATTTTGCATCCGGATAAATCCGTTAACAAAGGGCCAATTCGTCACGTCTCAAGTTGTTATGACTCGTCTATTTCACTATGAGGGAATGAGGACATTGGCCATTTAGAAAATTATTGTTTGAACGCGTATTGCGTTTCTACTTCGTTAAATTTACATTCAACAAATCATAAAATCGTTGAGTTAATAGTTGACTAATTTTGTACGTTATTCTAGGTTTTTTCCATTTTCAAATTTGTCAAATTCAGGATTTTTTTAGTTTTGAACTATTTTTATTTCGGGATTTCAGGTTTTATTCTATTTTAGGATCTTGGAGTTATTTAGTTGTATAATTTCAAATTGGAATTATTTAATTGTGGGAACATTGGTCATTTAAAAAATCATTGTTTGAACTCGTATTGCGTTTCTAATTCGTTAAATTTAAATTCAACAAATGATAAAATCGTTGACTTTAAAGTTGACTAAAGATTTTTCAAATGTTGGATTTTTTAGTTTTGAAATATTTTTATTTCGGGATTTCAGGTTTTATTCTATTTTAGGATCCTGGAATTATTTAGTTGTGGTATTTCGAAATTGTTCATTTCAAAATTTTAGGATTAGCATTTGGATGAATTTGTTAAGAAAGGACCAATTGGTCACGTCTCAAGTTGTTATGACTCGTTTATTTTGCTACGAGAGAATGGGAACATTGGTCATTTAGAAAATTATTGTTGAACTTGTATTCCGTTTCTGGTTTGTTAAACTTACATTTAACAAGTCATAAAATCGTCTAGTCAAGAGTCGACTAATTTTGTACGGTTCCGTGATTTTAAAATTTTAAAATTTTCAGACTTTTCTACTTTAGAATTTTTTACAAGCAAGATTTCAGGATTTTTCAGTTAAAATATTTTCATTTCGCGATTTTAAATTTTCTTCCATTTTAGGATTTAAAGATTTTTCAATTCTAAGGTTTACGGATCGTAGAACAATTGAGTTTTGGAATTTCAAAATTGTTCATTTCAAAATTTTAGGATTAGCATTTGGATGCATTTATTAAAAAAGGATTAATTGGTCACATCTCAAGTAGTTATTTATCGTTTATTTTGCTACGAGGGAATGGGAACATTGGTCATTTAGAAAATTATTGTTGAACTTGTATTCCGTTTCTCCTTTGTTAAATTTACATTCAACAAGTCATAAAATCGGCCAGTCAAAAGTCGACTAATTATGTACGGTTCTGTGATTTTAAAATTTTAAAATTTTCAGACTTTTCTACTTTAGGATTTTTTACAAGCAAGGTTTCAGGATTTTTCAGTTGAAATATTTTTATTTCGCGATTTTAAATTTTCTTCCATTTTAGGATTTAAAGATTTTTCAATTCTAAGGTTTACGGATCGTAGAACAATTGAGTTTTGGAATTTCAAAATTGTTCATTTCAAAATTTTAGGATTAGCATTTGGATGCATTTATTAAAAAAGGATTAATTGGTCACATCTCAAGTAGTTATTTATCGTTTATTTTGCTACGAGGGAATGGGAACATTGGTCATTTAGAAAATTATTGTTGAACTTGTATTCCGTTTCTGATTTGTTAAACTTACATTTAACAAGTCATAAAATCGCCCAGTCAAGAGTCGACTAATTTTGTACGGTTCCGTGATTTTAAAATTTTAAAATTTTCAGACTTTTCTACTTTAGGATTTTTTACAAGCAAGATTTCAGGATTTTTCAGTTGAAATATTTTTATTTCGCGATTTCAAATTTTCTCCTATCTTAGGATTTAGAGATTTTTCAATTCTAAGGTTTTAGGATCTTACAATAATTTACTTTTGGAATTTCAGAATTTTTCATTTCAAGATTTCATTATAGGATCAGCATTCGAATAAAACTGTTAATGAAGAGCCAATTCGTCACGTCTCAAGTTGTTATGAGTCGTGGATTTAACTACAAGAAAATGGGAACATTGGTCATTTAGAAAATTATTGTTGAACCCATATTGCGTTTCTGTTTCGTTGAATTTACATTCCGCGGCACCAGTGAAACGATCCAAGCATTAACAAATGCCCCGTCAAACGTTTCCATCCCCCTTTTCTTTTTGTCCCCAGAGTGCGATGCCACGAGAATTGTTGAATACGATTTGAGCTCTCTCGTCTTTTTGCGGCGCAGCATTACTTCCTGACGATAAATTCACGTTTTCTTAGGAAACGACGTGAACACTATGAACACGTCATACTAAAAATTCACGAGTCAGAGAACGTAAATTATAAAATAACTCAAAGTGAATGTTAAATTGAAAATAGAATTTCAAATTATTGCAATCCACATGTGCATTGTTGAAGGAATTAATTTACATGTGCATTCAAAATACAATCAATGCGAAGATAGATATTGATTGATAAATCATGAAATTATCCAAACGAATATCTCAAGTTTTTTAGAAAACTAATTAGCCGCAATTGAGCTCGAGTGGTTTGAATAACTGGTGGTTATCCCTCGAGTGACGATAAATCATATTCTACCCTCAGCATTTGGTGTATAAATAATATAGACAAGTCTCAGTAACCGGCGCGTCGGTCCACGAGTGCTAGTACTCTCGAGTGGCCAACCAGACTGTTAATTGTTACGCACGCCACTTCCTCTTTTTCTTCTTCTTCTTCGGTCGATCGATGTTGCCGGTACGGTCGATTGAATCTCCTCCCACGTCTTCAGGGTTCGATACTCGTTCGATAGAGCGCGCCTGTAGTTTACTTAGCATTCATGAGGTGTTTGAATTGATCCGCAATTGATTTTTCTCATCCAACGAATATTGAATACAAAATTTGGAGATCCGTGTGTTCTCTCCTACTTTCCCACATTTTTTTGTGTTCGGCACTGTCTCATCGAATTGAATATTAATGTAAATACATATTTTTTATGTTTTTGTTATCGCCAATGTTTTAACGAATTGTATATTTATATAAATGGATAATTAAATGAGTGACTAGTCGCTAGATATTGCTCAACATAGGACGGATTCATGTCACTGACAGATCTGTTGATGGAGTTTTACTACTCCTTTATTATAATTTTTTTTAAGGATTTTAAGACTTTAAGATGTTAGGATTAGGATTTTTGGATTTTTGGATTTTAGGATTAGGATTTTAGGATTTCAGGATTTTAAGATTTTAGGATTTTAGGACAACAATCGTTCAAAAATTTTCAAATTTAACTCACCGACGAAAAAATAAAAAATGTATTCAACCCAGGAATATACATTTCTCTCCAAATAGTCACACCCCAATGAAAAAAAAATAAACAGAACCTCAATTATCTATAACAATCCCCCAGAACTTCATAAATTCCGATTAACTCCTTCAAACAATAACTATTCAATCCAGCGGCAAAACCCATTAAGATCCATTATTCCACATCAAATTAACATTGATTTACCTGGAAAATCAGGGTGAATGCGACCCACTGGTAATATTTAACCTGTTTCACAGTGCCATCCCCTCGTCGATTATTCTCCTGTTGATCGTCCTGTCGTGGTTTATTGAACAGATAAACCGAGGGTGCAACTCCGGGAAATGCGACATTGACCCCGGCAACACCGAGCATCGCTCCAGTCACAAAATATGTACTGTGTATCCAGCAGTACGTGTTAAATGCCTCCACCGGTATGTCTCTAATCCATCGCGAGACCGGAATGACGGAAAAAAAATACTTTGTTGAGAGGCAAAAGTGGAGGGAAAAAATTTTTCTCTTCCTCTTGAATTTTTCTATCATTTTTCAATGGGTATTACCTCGTATGCACACAGTCTATCGGATTTCCCACGGCCTGTTTGGCAGATACGATTATGGAGAAGGTCAGCATTAATGCAGCTGTGAGGACGTGCAGCCTCAGCAGTATTCCCTCGCTCTTTATCCTGCTCACCTGAATCACCAGAATTGTACCTGGATAAGTCGCCCACGCAAGCACTCTAATCCCGGCAGGGCTGGTCATAGTTATGGTCTTGGCTTTTTCATGTGGTGTTAAGAGATAAGTCAACATTTGGAGAGTGAAATATTTGAATGTTTGCTGGAATCCGGAGATATGCTCATTTTGAATAGTCACACGTGTGAAAAAAGTTCTTATCAAAATCTAGCGAATTTAGTATTATTTTTTTTTTCGCCGAGAGAAAAAAATTTGTTATGCTGAAAAATTATGGGCACAGGGAGGGAAATATTCAGTAAAATTACGGAACAATTCACGTAATCCGCCGTAGGGAATCGTTTTCCGGGAATTTTTATAGGAATGGGAGAGAAGAAATCAGGTTCATCACCAAACAAAGTACAAAATTGTCACGTAATTTTTCCCGAAGAAGTACAATTTTACAGAAACTTGCCGACTTATTATGCCTCCAAGCTGGTGAGTTATTTCTACGTTCCGTTCCATAAAATTTCTCAATCGTTGGGGAAAAATTACGGAACAACTTGTTGTCCCCACAGCGGTGAGTCATCAGACGGGTGTAAATTTCAGTTCTCACTCACACTTTTTATTGAATTTTACTTCGCTCGCGGACTAAGTTTCGAAACGTAATTTTCACGTTTTTTTCTGGTAATTTTTATTGAATTTTTCTCTCCGTGTGTGCATATTATCCCTCGGTTCCACAATTCGTTCCATTTTGTGAAAAGAGATTAAAAATAGTGAAATGATAAAAAAATTCTACTGTTACAAATAAAATAATTCTTAACGTCATAACTAAACCATCTCTACCGAAATAAATACACGAAAGAGCCCCCCAAAACTATAGCCATAACGCCGAAAAAATATTGTTACATCGCCAGAGGAATAATCAAATAAATCGTTCTATTGACTTCGCAAGCGGCATCCCCCCCCGGACTCACGTGAAACAGAAAATAAAGTGCCCCAATGGCATCCATCACTTTAACGTCCCGACTCTTGTGTTTATTCGTACTCAGCCTGAGCCCCGTGGACTTCCTCTCGTCTTTTCCCTCCCTCGGCTTTCCAATCAAAATTGTCGTGCTTGTACCACTGCCACTGCTCGTACCCCGAGGATTGTTCATCCTTGGCGATCGGCCACACGTGAGACACCACGATACTTCGTGATTCCACCAGGACACAGTTCACATGATTTACCGTCTCCCAGCATTATTCTCACCCCCACCCCCAACCCCTTCGCAACCATCAACTCCTTGACATCACTCGTCCCTCGTTCAGATTAAAAGAAAAAATGAGAGGATTTTGCCATCACAATTGAATTTTTCCTACCGCAAACACATGTCCCGTATGTTTGAATGAATGCAAAATGCTCAGAATGTTAACTCTGGTGAATATATTTTGGCGCGATTATAATACACGCGTGTGGCTCTCGTGCGAGGGATAGCTCCCAAGAAACTGAAACATAGTGCCTGACCTACTGCGTCTGTGGTGCCTATTTCGTATGCCAAGAATCATCCAAGGACCGATTCTCCACTCGTTTATGCCGCGGAGACAAATTTTATTTTTACATTTTATAACACAACTTTGTTCCCCTCAATGTTCTTTTTATAATCTGACATTCGGTTGTTCTCACGTAAATTAAGGATTTTTTTTTGCTCGCATGAGTCTCTCGCGGTGCGTGATATAACTGTTGTGCTTTTTCCGGGGGAATATAGCTCATCTTGGCGGACTGGTTAAACTGTGATTTGTATTTCTCTTCTGCGCACGTCAACCGCCAGATAGGACAGGCTTTCGTTAGGCGTCTGCATGTCTAAGCGCCACCCACGGTATAGCTAGCATTTTTTGCAGGGAAAAGTGTTTTAATGAGTATTTATACACTCGAGCGGGGACTATTCGGGGGTGTGTTCGGGCGGGGAGGGGGTTTGCGCGGCTGCAGGAGGGGAAATGGGCAATTTGAAAAACTTCAGTCAGTCTGTCACTTCGGTTTAAGGATGTTCGACACCCTTTTAGCCAAAATTGACGTTGTTTTCATTTTTCTGGCAAATTATCGATGGGAGTGACGTGAAAAAATATAACGATTTTGTGGTTTGTCATTCTTTAATGGCTCACGAAGTTGCGTAGTGGTGCGATAATTTTCATGCGTTTTTTCTACAGTTTTGTGATTCTTTTTAAAAGTTTAGAGAAAACGCAGGAAAATGTTCGCACCACCTTAAAATTTCGTCAGTCATTAAATAATGACAAAACGCAAAAACGTTATATTTTTTCACGTCAATTCCATCATAANGGATATCCAAGTATCTTTTACAGTTTGACACAGACCACACTATAGATTCTATCATTTTCGATCATCGAATTTGTTAATTAAATTGACTGAGAGAGTTTTGAAAAAAATCATGAATATTCAGCGTCATTTTTTTTTTATTCAGCCTATCAGGTTTATTAGGCTGAACCAAAAGGTTCAAAAGTGTTACATATATATACAGGAAAAAAAAATTATATATATATATATATATATATTGCATACAAAAATACATTATTTCACATATCAAAACTACTTAAATTTTCAAATTACATTCTTTAAAATTCAGCGTCATTCAAATTACGTTTTGCATAGAATTATTATTTTTATAAACGTTGGTTGTTTATAAATAAATGATTGTTTTTGAAGATTGAACATTGAGGAATGTGTTAATAATGTTGACAAGACCTAATTTGAATAAATAAATAACTAAAATTGAATAAACTTTCTAAAGAGGGGAAATGGTCAATTTGAAGGACTTCAGTCAGTCTGTCACTTCAGTTTAAGGATATCCAAGTATCTTTTACAGTTTGACACAGACCACACTATAGATTCAATCATTTTCGATCATCAAATTTGTTAATTAAATTGACTGAGAGAGTTTTGAAAAAAATCATGAATATTCAGCGTCATTTTTTTTTTATTCAGCCTATCAGGTTTATTAGGCTGAACCAAAAGGTTCAAAAGTGTTACATATATATACAGGAAAAAAAAATTATATATATATATATATATATATTGCATACAAAAATACATTATTTCACATATCAAAACTACTTAAATTTTCAAATTACATTCTTTAAAATTCAGCGTCATTCAAATTACGTTTTGCATAGAATTATTATTTTTATAAACGTTGGTTGTTTATGAATAAATGATTGTTTTTGAAGATTGAACATTGAGGAATGTGTTAATAATGTTGACAAGACCTAATTTGAATAAATAAATAAGTAAAATTGAATAAATTTTCTAAAGAGGGGAAATGGTCAATTTGAAGGACTTCAGTCAGTCTGTCACTTCGGTTTAAGGATATCCAAGTATCTTTTACAGTTTGACACAGACCACACTATAGATTCAATTATTTTCGATCATCAAATTTGTTAATTAAATTGACTGAGAGAGTTTTGAAAAAAATCATGAATATTCAGCGTCATTTTTTTTTTATTCAGCCTATCAGGTTTATTAGGCTGAACCAAAAGGTTCAAAAGTGTTACATATATATACAGGAAAAAAAAATTACATATATATATTGCATACAAAAATACATTATTTCACATATCAAAACTACTTAAATTTTCAAATTACATTCTTTAAAATTCAGCGTCATTCAAATTACGTTTTGCATAGAATTATTATTTTTATAAACGTTGGTTGTTTATGAATAAATGATTGTTTTTGAAGATTGAACATTGAGGAATGTGTTAATAATGTTGACAAGACCTAATTTGAATAAATAAATAACTAAAATTGAATAAACTTTCTAAAGAGGGGAAATGGTCAATTTGAAGGACTTCAGTCAGTCTGTCACTTCAGTTTAAGGATATCCAAGTATCTTTTACAGTTTGACACAGACCACACTATAGATTCAATCATTTTCGATCATCAAATTTGTTAATTAAATTGACTAAGAGAGATTTGAAAAAAATCATGAATATTCAGCGTCATTTTTTTTTTATTCAGCCTATCAGGTTTATTAGCCTGAGCCAAAAGGTTCAAAAGTGTTACATATATATACAGGAAAAAAAAATTACATATATATATTGCATACAAAAATACATTATTTCACATATCAAAACTACTTAAATTTTCAAATTACATTCTTTAAAATTCAGCGTCATTCAAATTACGTTTTGCATAGAATTATTATTTTTATAAACGTTGGTTGTTTATGAATAAATGATTGTTTTTGAAGATTGAACATTGAGGAATGTGTTAATAATGTTGACAAGACCTAATTTGAATAAATAAATAAGTAAAATTGAATAAATTTTCTAAAGAGGGGAAATGGTCAATTTGAAGGACTTCAGTCAGTCTGTCACTTCGGTTTAAGGATATCCAAGTATCTTTTACAGTTTGACACAGACCACACTATAGATTCAATTATTTTCGATCATCAAATTTGTTAATTAAATTGACTAAGAGAGATTTGAAAAAAATCATGAATATTCAGCGTCATTTTTTTTTTATTCAGCCTATCAGGTTTATTAGCCTGAGCCAAAAGGTTCAAAAGTGTTACATATATATACAGGAAAAAAAAATTACATATATATATTGCATACAAAAATACATTATTTCACATATCAAAACTACTTAAATTTTCAAATTACATTCTTTAAAATTCAGCGTCATTCAAATTACGTTTTGCATAGAATTATTATTTTTATAAACGTTGGTTGTTTATGAATAAATGATTGTTTTTGAAGATTGAACATTGAGGAATGTGTTAATAATGTTGACAAGACCTAATTTGAATAAATAAATAAGTAAAATTGAATAAATTTTCTAAAGAGGGGAAATGGTCAATTTGAAGGACTTCAGTCAGTCTGTCACTTCGGTTTAAGGATATGCAAGTATCTTTTACAGTTCGATACAGACCACACTATAGATTCTATCACTTTCGATCATCAAATTTGTTAATTAAATTGACTAAGAGAGATTTGAAAAAAATCATGAATATTCAGCGTCATTTTTTTTTTATTCAGCCTATCAGGTTTATTAGCCTGAGCCAAAAGGTTCAAAAGTGTTACATATATATACAGGAAAAAAAAATTACATATATATATTGCATACAAAAATACATTATTTCACATATCAAAACTACTTAAATTTTCAAATTACATTCTTTAAAATTCAGCGTCATTCAAATTACGTTTTGCATAGAATTATTATTTTTATAAACGTTGGTTGTTTATGAATAAATGATTGTTTTTGAAGATTGAACATTGAGGAATGTGTTAATAATGTTGACAAGACCTAATTTGAATAAATAAATAATTAAAATTGAATAAACTTTCGGAAAAATTTTTTTAGATACGAAATCGATGTTCAGGAAAATTCTGAATATGAATGAATTTGTTACGAATTTGAACAAATGGTTTTTATGCACGGAGAGGAATATTCAATCAAAATTACCTATCTTAGTTTTGAGGCTTTCGCGGCCATTATTAATGACATTATTGGCTTCCGGGTGGATGCCGCGTTTGGTTTCAGCATTGCGCCGACGTTTCGCAAACATTGCCGTCTACCTCTTTAGGGCTATGAGCCCCGATGTCTGGGGGTCGTCCTATATGTCTTCCCCTGTGATGGTGGGGGAAGGGGGTGGGGGTCAGCCAATCGTATGTTTTTTAATTCACCAGCTGATCAATTTATTGAGAGAGTTTACTCAAGGTCATAACTAACATGATCATCTTCTAGAGCAATATAATTGTCATAATTGAAGCCTAATGAGAATTGCCTGCGAATGACTTGACTGGAGAAATACGATATTGAAAAATAAATACTTCTCTCAAGTAAATGGATATGTGGCAAAAATATTTTTTTCCCAGCGCATTAGCCCATCAAAACAAACAATAAAAAATGTCCAAAATAGGGTCAAGTGGCAATGCCCCAAATATTTCTCCACCCACAGCCCGAGAATAATAAAACCAGATTGAACGCTGAACATTCTCACCCCTCGCCAAAACCTCGTAACAACGTGAATTGTCATAGGTATGAAAATACAAAAGCCAGAATGTTCACCATAGCCAAGACGTGTCAGCACAAGCCCAGTAAATCATGCTTCACAGCCGTCACAGAGCCGTTGGACTACGTACTCTATCTTTCTGGCATGAAGACTTTGCCTCCATTCATTTATCCTCAGTTCTTATTTTAGTCCAATTCCGCCTGAATCATCAGTCACCCCCAATTTTCATCGAATTACATGTCCCTAAATAGAGTAACCAAACAATTACCCTGAATTATTTGACATATTCTTTCATTCATTCACCCATGAGCACATAAACGAGCGCAAATTATCCGGTAATTGGTGAGCGCTGTATCGGGAACAGCACAAATCTCGTACCATCAGGCTATTTACAGTGGGAGAGAAGGGAATTGTGGACGCAAGGACGCACAAAGCTACATGAATTCCAATATGATTTCACCATTTAATTCGTTCTCTACGGTATTGACACATTGCATTATTTTTTATTCGTCGAAAAATTTAGTGAATTCGCTAGACATTCTGTTGATTTTCCATTGAATTTTCTGTTAATTCTTGGGAGATTCTGTTGAAAAATTCTACAACAGCGCGTTTTTTATTGAAATGTTTAATGGAAAATGTTCTGTAGAAAAAATGAATAGAACCATTTTTCTATGCAAATTATTCTATTCAGATATTTTCTGGAGACATTTTTGTTCGATTCTTCAAGGATATCCAAGTATCTTTCACAGTTTGGGACAGACCACACTATAAATTCAGCAATTTTCAATCATCAAATTTATCAATTAAATTGCGTGAGAAAAATTTGAAAAAATCATGAATATTCAGCATCACTCATCATTTTTTTAATATCCGTTGTTTATAAATTAATAATTAAAATTGTTTAAACTTTTAAAATCGACTTCTCGTAAAAGTGAATATAAATGAATTTGTTATAATTCCGTACATTTTTCTGTTGAAAAATTCCTTGTTTATAAATTATTGATGGAAAATATTCGTAATTTTCAAAAATAGTCATTTTTTAATTTTTCATTTATTCAATAGAATCCGATTTTTCTATCCAACTTATTCTATGGAGTTATTTTCTACAGAAATTCTTCGACTCAAATTTTCTATTTCGTTGTTCGATTCTTTTAATGAAAAGAGGTAAAAAATAGAAGAGTTCTATACAAAGAATGGAATTCAACTGGTTGTTTTGTATAAAATAATTTATAATGAACATTTTAATAATAATAATAATAATAATAATAATAATATCAATATTAGTAATGGAGTTAGAGGGAAGAGAATTATAGACGTAAGGATGTACAAAACCACATGAATTCCAATATGATTTCACCATTTAATTCATTCTCTACAGTATTAAAACATTACAGTATTTCTTCATATATCTCTCTCGGTGAATTATCTAGATGTAGCGTAAAATTACAGCTTCTGGAGACCCAAGAATACAGATTAAACTTATTTTCAACTCTTAACAATATCTATCAGTTTGTTATAAAATTCGTAAACAATTTTACAATTTTGTAATTGTGTTCGTCCGTTGGTACACGGAAAGAAAAAAATGAACTCAATATCACAAAAATAATAATTTGATAAGACGGGGGAAAATAAAACGAATTCTGGAATAAAATGTGAAGTTATTTTTTCATTTTGTTGTTATTCGATGCAAAAAATTAATTCGTGAGCAGGAAAATTCTCACTTAATCGTAAAGTCTTCGTGTTTAAGTTGTAATATATTTGAATGAAGAAATTTGTTTTGTGATATTGAGGAGTTTTTTCTTTTAACGTATTGAAATCCGGTAGAATGGCAGTGGCTGTTGTGCGTTGTGGAATACATTTCGCCTGCCATTTGATACCAGTTGGCTCCTAATCCTAATGAAATATAAACGCGTTTATCGTATCACAATGGGCAGTTAAAAACCGTGTCGTTTGAGAATAATCCGGAGCGGACTCGATGGTCAATCACTTTTCTCGGTTAATCGAGTCCAATCGCTCTTCAGAGGGCTTTATTTATCGTCCTGACAAGTTTATTATTTCAGTTTTAGTGTAAACAATGGGAAAAAATTGAATTTTCATTTTTTTCATTGATGGAATTTGCAAAAGAGTCCTCGTCATGAAAAATCCTTATTTCTTCGATTTTCAACGAAATTTCTACATGTGAAAAATCGGGAAAATTGATTAAATTGAAGTACGAATTAAGTACGAATCAAGTGATTGAAGGATGAATTAAAAAAAAAATTTTATGCATCAATTTTCTTATTATGTTCTGAGTAAATAGTTCGAAAAATTTGGAAACAATCCTAAGTAAATTATTTGTATTATAGTTGGATATTACTAATTATTAAAATTTTTCACTTCAGCGAATTTTGAAAAAAAATGCAAAAACTCAAAAGATAGAAATGTTTAAAAAAGCTCATTGATGGATTCTTCAAAAGTCCTCATGACGAAAAATCTTCATTTTTTGGGTTTTTCGATTTTTTTTTCTTGAAATTTCTACAGGTGGAAAATCGAAAAAATTGATCAAATTGAAGAATTGATCAAGTATGAATTTTTGTAGATTTTTTCTTCATCAATTTCTCATAAGTTTTCTCATTATATTCTGAATAAATGATTCGAAAAATCGAAAAAAAAATTCCAATTCAATTATTTATGATGTAGTTGGATATTACTAATTTTTCCAATTATTCACTTCAAAGAATTTTTATTTAAAAATTCAAAAACTAAGAAAATTGAACTTTTCAAAAAAAGGTCGTCTACTCATGTTTGAGCACATATTATGTACATCTGAACCAAAATTTGACTCAATCGGCTGAGAATCGCGTCATGAGGACACATTTGACAATTTTATTCCTCTAAACTCTGCCTAATGAAAAAAAAAATCAAAACTCAATTTTTTACATTAAAAAGGAAGTAGTAAAGTCATCATCAGTGCGGTCTCCCCTTAAGACACATTATTTCCGACAGTCGCCATCAGATTTATCGTAAAATATCATTATTCGTCTCTGTCACTGCTTTTAAATGATAATTTCATTCTCCCGGCTCAATGAAAATCTCACGTGATCAGTCTCAGTCTCCGTGCGCCCGAAAAATGTAGAGACTTTGATAAATGTAAATACACTTTTGAAGGAATGAAAAGGATTGGAATAATCCTCGCAGTGAAGTCGTGTAAAAACTGGTTTCAATAATTGTCTTTGAGTCTAAAGGAGAATTTTACCGGAGGTGTTTATCCGGAATTAATAAAAGTATTGTCTCCCCTAGGTCTCAAGGCATTTTCCACTTCACTGAAATATGGAATTGAGCAGCTCCTTTCTGAGTCTTGGAATGACAAAGATATCGCAATCAACCTTTAAACATTACTCAATATACGAACATTTTGTTATATAAAACTTCAGATCTACCTCAATATATTATATCAAAAAATACATATTCCCCTGAAAATCGAAGAGAATGATCTCGAAGGAAAAAATTGCAGTTTCTCAGAACTAAAAACATTAGGTGAGGCAAAATGGACAGTTCTTAGTGTTTTCATATTTTTATGTCATGTGCAAATTCATTTAGACTTGAAAAAAAATTGTAGACATGATCGTTTGATCCTTCACGCACGAAAAAATTTAATAGAAATTTTTTCGAATTTGATAATTGGATAGAATAGATTTCTGTTGAACTTTCTATTAGTTTTTGGCCGATTTTATTGAGTTGTTCCATAGAAACCGATCTATAGACTTAGTCTATTGAGATATTTTCTGCAGAATTTCTTCGGTTCAAATTTTCGAAGTTTTTCATTCTATTTTTCTTTCCTTTTCATCAAGAAAATGGAGACGATACTATTGTAGTATAATGCAAATTGAAAGCCATGGCACATCAATAAAATACAATATTTTTGTTGAATTTCTTTGATGATTTCATGTCATTTTCTTTCATTTTACCAATTCTGAAAAAAAAATCGAACAAATCAAAAATTGAAATTGTAATTCAAATTGAAACTCACATTTTTTTTCGTTGATACATTACGTGAGAAAACCAAAATCCAAATCAAATCAAATCAAGTCACATATTGTCATTGCAAAAAATTGAAACTCGATTTTTCTCATTTTTTGAGTTTAAATTTACCTAAAACTTACAAATTCCACATCGAACCCCCTTAAAAATTCCGCAAATTAAATCTTCGACCTCAGTACTATCGTTTTACGTCGACTTCCTTGACATATCCAAAAGAGCTCGTTTCCAAAGTTCAACGCCGACTAATTCAACTCGCCGAATTATGTCCCAAAATCTCTCTTAAAAAAAAAAAAGAAAAACTGTCCATTTGCGCTGCCTCCACCGGCCGATAACTCGAATGATCTAGAGCGTCAATGTTCCTAAGCATTGACGGGTGCTGACGTGCTGCCGACCTTCTTGGTTAATTCCTCGAGGAAATCCCTGTAGACCAGTGAATCCATATTAGACGACAGCACGTAAAGGATCCACCAGTCGCCAAGATCAATCTTCTTGGTGATGTTCCTGCAAGTGTCGATGGACAGTCTCCTCGCGGTGGACAGCTGCAGCAGTCTCGGTCGCACAGCAGGCGCGAAGATGATGGCGGCGCGGTAGATCATGAGCCCAACGAGGAGCATCGACAGAATGACAAACCAAAACCATATGAATATGTACGTCTTCTCGTTGACGATGTTCAAGGGGAGAATGCAGAGGCTGTCGTGCTGCTGTATCGTTCCGGAGGCACCGTATTTGTAGAATAGACACTTCGTAACTCGGGGAAATACGTAGACCATGGGATCCATTCTCTCCTCTTGGGGTGCGTCCGCGAACTGGAGGACACGCCAGCCGTAGCTCAGGAATTCACCGTTGAAGAAACGATTCATCAGGTATAATTGAACGATTATGTTCACCAGGCACATGGCTTCGCATGCAAAGTACCGGTAGACGTACGTGTTGTGTCTCTGTGAATGTAACGAGGCATGAATTAAAGGGAATTAGATTCAATGAGGAGGAATTGAGTGTAACTCGAGGATAACCCGGCGGGATTACTTTTTCTCCTCGTTGGTCTTCGGGGGCTTCATCACGTAGGAAACAAATTTTTAGAAGAAACTGGAGTTTAGGGGGATATTCTGGTGGGATTCTATTGAACTTGCTATTAGTTTTTACGATTGTGAATGGAAGTGTTCGATGGAAAATGTTTTATCAGAGAAGTAAATGGAGTTCGATTTTTCTGTACAACTTATTCTATTGGGATGGTTTCTATGGAAATTCTGGACATTTCTTTTGTGAAAAAAGCGGAGGCAACATGGGGATATCTCGAGCAAATGGAGAACAAAATGGATGAGGCGGTTTTCATGAGTGCAATCGTCTAGTGTCGAATTTTCATGAAGCCCGCCTGACAAATGAGAATTGGATACCTTTCTATGAAACATGAATAAACGAATCATAATTGTCCAAATCATTTAGGTCAGAGGAAAATAGAACAATTCTACTTTCTTAATATTGCGTTTACTGAGGTTTTCTGCGAACAAAGTTGATTAGAATGAATAGCTAGAATTATGAGATTATCTCAGATTTTTGACGTTAAGGATAGGAGAATCTGAATGCAATATAGTGAAAATGATGATCGATTTTTTCACTTTGAATAAATAATTTTAATATCCAAATACAAAATTGCTGATATGAATAAAAGCTGCGACTCGATATTCTAAATGAAGTTTTAATTTTTAATTTGGCGCTGAAAACACGAGATGACAATATTCTAAGCACGGAATTATATTGATGAGATGAACAACAGATTAACAGATTTCACCAGAGTATCAACAAACATTGAATTCCAGAAATTCACACTCGAAAGTGTATTCTAGAAGAAATTGAATTGTAATCATGATTAAAATCTTATTCAGCTCTTCAACAGAATTAAAAAACGAATCCAATATTCAACTGAAGTTCAATAAAAATCGAATGGAATTTTCCATCGAAATCACTAGATGTCTCTGTGAATTTTTTTCATCTGTGTTATCACACATGACGATAGCTTCACCGGGAACTTGAGGCCTCTGTGGAGGCTACAAGCGCAGAGACCGTGTAGTCATGTGATGCTGAGGAACGGAAACACGAGGAGAGGAATTATTCCACTCAACAATGGGTGATGAAATATCTTTTTTTGCTCGGACTATGGTAATGAGATTTTGCGATGCGAGATCGTTATGCATTCGCGATGAGTTTGTTGTTTCTTACCTTGATGTGAGTCACTAGGTAATCCATTAGGACGTTCTTCTTCTTTGATATCGTGTCTTCGGACTCTAGGCCGTGGTTTAGACCCATTACTAGAGTACTTGCTAGGCCACCCTCCCAGATGTTCCAGAGCCATTGGGGAAAGTAGCAGAACATCGCCTGGAATTACATTATTTAATACTTTGTGTGATGACTTGGGATTCGCAGAAGACAACTTCACGTTTTTTTTTTTCATTTTGAAGATATTTTTTCAAGGATTAAAATTACATTTTGATGATTTAAACATTGTAGTGCATTTCACCTCAATTTTTTCCATTTTCTAATCTTATTTTTCGTAGATTTTGTTTATTTACAATGTTTTCTTTTTATTTTGAAGATATTTTTTCAAGCCTCAACATAACTCAATAATTTAATGATTTAAGAGGATTTAATTATCTCATCGTTAATAACAGTTTTTTATTCAAGGATAAATCGAGATCGGCAGAGGAATATTTCACGATTTTTTTTTCAGTTTTAAAGATATGTTTTTCAAGCTTCCATACGAGATTTAACCCATTCAAATCTAATCATTAGGTCCGGAGATATTTAAGACTCAATAATTTAATGGTTTGAGAGGATTTAATTATGTCATCGTTAATAATCGCTTTTTATTAAGCAATAAATCGAGATTGGCAAAGCGAAATTCCACGTTTTTTCTCCATTTTAAAGATAAATTTTCAAGCATTAAAATGCGATTTGACTAATGCATATCGGATAATTTGATCAAGAGATATTGCTGACTTAAAAATTTTAATCCATTTAAATTTTAGTCCATTTTCCCTCAACTTTTCCTATTTTCTAATCTCATTCCTCATAGATTTTCTTCATTTAATATAACGAAAAAAATTGCATACTCAATGTTGCTTTCGTTTTTTTTCAATACTAAGACTGAATCACAAAAATGGATTCCATGAAAGTATTGACTTCCGTTGAATCGTTACGTGCCTCTTACCTTCCCACAAACGACGGCTGTTCGAACAATAGCAGATTTTGTATGCCACCGGCCACATTGAGAAAATAATAATAGATAAGTATCCGAAGATATCGATATTATATTTTTGAGGGACAGTTACATGCGTGCAATAGCTTCCACGGCATCTGTGGTATTAATTTCTTGTAGTCGAGATAAAAAACACGTGGAGACTGGTATGATAATGTCACCGAGTCCTCAACAGACATTACAAAGTTTTTTCAATTGATTTATTGATAAAATTAGAAATGAGAGAACAGAATAATCAATTTTTCGTGGAGACTTAATCATTAACTCTTCAGTCGTATTACGTTTCACCCATGAAAAAAAATCATAGAAAACCCTAACGAATTGAATTATTCAAAAGAAAAGTTCTGCAGTTTTACTGACCGTTTTTTTATAGAAAATGTTCAATCGAAACTATTTTAAAAATTTCGGAAGACTCCTCTTTCTATTGAATTTTTTCTGTTAAAACCTGTTCTACAGGAATTCCACGACAATAATTTTACAAGTTATTTCCGCTCTACTTTTCAATTTTTTTAAAAATCGAACAAAAAAGCTTGAAAAATTTGAGTCCAGGAATTTCTGTAGAAAATATTTCCACGTAATCAATTTTTCTACAAAATTTATTCCATCGAAAATTTATATTTAAAACAACGCGTAGATAACCTGTGCAATTCTACAAAAATGTTCACCCATGAATGCCTTCCACTCCTCACCCGATACTACAATGTCTCCTAACGAATTGATTGATGAGATTAGAAACGCCAGAACAGAATAATAAATTTTTTTACGACGATTTAATGATTGACTCTTCAATCGTATTCCCTTTCATTTACAAAAAAAACTTCGTAGAAAACCGTAACAAATTCAATAGAAAATTCTATTAGTTCCCGGCCGGATTCTACCGAAAAATT
Organism: Diachasma alloeum; assembly: GCF_001412515.2. Lineage (NCBI taxonomy): Eukaryota > Metazoa > Arthropoda > Insecta > Hymenoptera > Braconidae > Diachasma > Diachasma alloeum. The sequence goes on from NW_021680364.1 coordinate 561,309, forward strand.
CTGCAGTGTTACGAAGCATTTTTTAACAGAAAATGTTCAATCGAAACTATTTTAAAAATGTTGGAAGACTTTCCTCTTTCTATTGAATTTTTTCTGTTAAAACCTGTTCTACAGGAATTCCACGACAATAATTTTACAAGTTTTTTCCGCTCTACTTTTCAATTTTTTTTTAAATCGAACAAAAAAGCTTGAAAAATTTGAGTCCAGGAATTTCTGTAGAAAATATTTCCACGTAATCAATTTTTCTACAGAATTTATTCCATCAAAAATTTCTATTCAAAAAACGCGTAGATAACCTGTGCAATTCTACAAAAATGTTCACCCATGAATGCCTTCCACTCCTCACCCGATACTACAATGTCTCCTAACGAATGGATTGATGAGATTAGAAACGCCAGAACAGAATAATAATTTTTTTTACGACGATTTAATGATTGACTCTTCAATCGTATTCCCTTTCATTTACAAAAAAAACTTCGTAGAAAACCGTAACAAATTCAATAGAAAATTCTATTAGTTCCCGGCCGGATTCTACCGAAAAATTCTGCAGTGTTACTAAGCATTTTTTAACAGAAAATGTTCAATCGAAACTATTTTAAAAATGTTGGAAGACTTTCCTCTTTCTATTGAATTTTTTCTGTTAAAACCTGTTCTACAGGAATTCCACGACAATAATTTTACAAGTTTTTTCCGCTCTACTTTTCAATTTTTTTAAAAATCGAACAAAAAAGCTTGAAAAATTTGAGTCGAGGAATTTCTGTAGAAAATATTTCCACGTAATCAATTTTTCTGCAGAATTTATTCCATCGAAAATTTATATTTAAAACAACGCGTAGATAACCTGTGCAATTCTACAACAATGTTCACCCATTTCTACAAAAATGTTCACCCATGAATGCCTTCCACTCCTCACCCGATACTACAATGTCTCCTAACGAATTGATTGATGAGATGAGAAACGCCAGAACAGAATAATACATTTTTTCACGGTGATTTAATGATTGACTCTTGAATCGTATTGCGTTCCGCACGCGATGAGATGAAACAACTCGTTTGTAATTCTACTCTCGGTCTCAAATATTCCGATCGTATTTAATCACTGAGACTGGCCTTAACTAAACATCGGGATTACCTGGAAAAAGAGAACAAAGCAGACCCACTGATAGTAGGTGTAGTATTTCCGTGCCGCCACGTCTCCGTGGTCGTTCGCCACCCCGGGATGCGCCACCTCCGTGCCAATCTGCATAAAAAATAGGATCATTATGTTCACCGGATAACAAATTCAATTACACGAATATAATGTTTGAAGTTGGGGGGGGGGNGGGGGGGGGGGGGGGGGGAAGATCGACGGAGATGGGGTAATGGAGTTTGGAAGTTTGGCAGATGAGATTTCCCAAATTCGATAGAGATGAAGTTCTGGGGGGAGGGAGCAGGGGAAATCTGTGGGTATGACATTCATAAAGTTAGAGGAGTTACATTGTCGTGTGCCTGAGTGATGTGGAGATATGTCTACGGTACTATTCTACCACTTGCCGTGGGAGTGGACTTTAGGTTTCGATTAACTTCCGGTACACGTAAGAGTTAATTGTCAATCTTTGTTCTTTAAGTTTATGAGCTTCGTGGAAGTTATTTCGATGATTAAGTCGAGGGAATGGGAATTTTTTGCTGTTCATGGTTGTGAGGATGAAGAGGTAATTGAGGTGTGCATTGGTGATTGAGTAGAGCAGAATTGAGAGGCCTCGGGTGTGAGAGGTAAACTACTGAAATGGGGGGGGGGGGGGATTTTGCGGTGGGAATTCTCGGGCGAAAGGGGGTGGAAAAATCTGGGGGATGGCTTAAAAAATTTGTTCCTTTTAGGAGATTCGGATAAAGTGAGTTGAGGGGGATTTGAAGGGGATAAATAATTTTGGGAGGTGTTTGAAAATGCGAGGTGAGGGCGCCGCCATTTTTATCAACGGGTTGAGACATTGAGCAACTGTTGACTTCTATCATTCGCACACGTGGGCGTCCTCTTACTTCATTAAATTACAATAAATGACGTTGAGATATTTATTTCATTAATATTAATTTCATTTTCTAATGAGGAAATTTGGAGCTTGAGGGAAAGTGCTGGGAATATTGTCATTGTTAAGGGAATACGGTTTTAGCTACCAAATTTGTGAATTAAATCACGTGAGAAAAATTCATGCTGAACATTTTTATTTATTAAGATGTCTTGAGAGTGAAAAAAACTACTGAAATGCAGGGAAAACTTTGCGCCGTGAATTCTCAGCCGAAAGGGGATGAAAAAACCTGGGGGGTGGCTTGAAAAATTGGTTCATCCTATGGTAACTGGATGAATAATCGAGAGAACAAAACAAAAAGATGAATGGAAGAGCATGAACAGTCAATTGAATTAATGCTTTATCAATTGAATAAAGTAGAGTTGATTTAACTCCTGGAGGATAATTGGTTTAAATAAGAAGAGAACTAGACCAATAACTGTTGAACTACTTCCACTATTTCCAACGATAAACTTTCTGAACTTTACAGTTGCAGGCAATTCTCCACCGGAAATTGTCAAAATATTTACAGAAATAGATGCGTAAAGGGGGAATAAGGGGACAGGAGGTATTATCGGCACAAGTTGAGACATTCAGCGAAATGACGATCGTTTCTTTTCTCGTCAACGTTAAAAACGAATGGATAAACACATGCTAGGTTTATGCTACTTTGCATTTAGATTGGAATGGATTCTCATTGAAGCGTCAGGCATGGTTTCAACAATAGAATTTTTTCTACACTTTCAACTGAATGATTTTTCCAACCGCCTGTATTAATATTAAAAGTTCTCCTCGTTCTCCAGGTCATTCTAAACTACAAAATCAAGTAAACATCACGAAAAAAATATGCCTGAATTGAGTATAAAATATACTTGATCCAAGTATATTTTATACTCAACTAGGGGATAGGTATTTTAATTTGAAGATGATTGTTTTGTATCAGGCCGTGTTGTAGCAAGCCCTCTTGAGTGTAATATAAGGGTCAGGCACTAAGTGTCAGAATATAAGGGTCAAAAAGTGAAGGTTAAAAAATGAGGGTCAGAATATTAGGGTCAAAACATCAGGGTCAGAATATAAAAGTAAAAAAAGTAGGTGTCAGGCAATGACGGTCTAAATATAAGTCATATATCATGCTTGATCACCGCTTTTAGCCCTTGTCTGACCCTCATTGCCTGACACTAATTTTTTTATCCTAATATTCTGACCCTCTTTTTTGACCCTAACATTCTGACCCTCATTCCTTCACCTTTACATTCAGGCCCTCAGTTTTTGACTCTAATATTCCGACCCTCATTTTTTAACCTCCACTTTTTGACCCTTATATTCTGACACTTAGTGCCTGACCCTTATATTACACTTGAGAGCGCTTGGTACAACCCGGGCTGATGCGAAATAATCATCCTCGAATTGAAACACCCATCTCCCATTCGAGTGTAAAATATACTTGAGTCAGGTTTATGCTTATACTTGATGCTAGTATAAAATATACTTAATTCAAGTATATTTTTTTCCGTGAGTAAATTTTCGGGCTGTTGTCACCGTTTCGAGTGGTAAATCCACCCCCCTCATAAGGGCTATCGATTGGTTTTTATCTGCGTGAATAAAAAACAAACAAAAAGCAATTATAATCGATATCTATTGATTGTTAGTTGTCTGAGATACTAATTATATCGGAGAAAACACAAAAACCCTGTACTTTGTGACACTACTAGTGAAGACGTCTTATGATACTCCCAAGTGTTATTATTACTCATCGGAGATATGAATTATCAGTTCACTCGATGGATTTTGACGTTTCTCATGAGTCAGACTATCCCAAATACGAGTCTTCTGCCTGCAATTATTACGCTGTTTATTTGAGTGATTAGATTGAATTGTTTCTTTCTGAAGGAAACAATGTTGTTGGGATGCCGTGGACGATTGATTTTGTGTGGTTGGGACTTCACTTCTGGCGAGGAAAGAAGACCCTTAAGAAGTCCTGCCACATCCCTTCGCAAAAAATGTAAATTGATTCCTCAAATTTCATCATTTTTATCGTCCGTTCATGAAAGAAAGAATTAATGACATTAAATTTCGGAATTAAAAAAAAATGAAACAATGATAATTAATTTTCCATTCTGGACTATTCAATTTTTATATAAATATTCATTTTATGATTTTCATTGAGAATTTGAAAAGATGAATTTCAAAGTTTAAATATATTGTTCATCAATCATTCCTGAATAGAGCTCTTCATTTTCAGTAACAGCAGCTTTCCTACTATTACATAAATCATCCTCGAGAACTTACCAAACACCTGAGTCCATTCCAATTCTCAAAATATTCGTAACAGTTCGAAATAAACAAAGTTCAGCCTTTCAACATTGTAAATTACGAAATGAATGCAATATTCCCTAGTGTAGAATTGAACTTCAACAATAAAAAAATTGTCAAATGAAAAATGCTTGAGTTGAGATAAAATGGCTCATAAATCTTCAATAAATGAGAGAATTACGGGGCAAAACAGAATGGCTTCAGCGATCAATAACTCAAAACCCCTTAGTGAAACACCACAAAGTGACGCCTGGTGCCGTCATTAAATTTCATACTCCCAAAATTTATCGCCCATTCAAAACAACCCATTGTACCCCACCCCCTGATCCCTCCAAATCCCAAAACCCCGGCAAAAACCACTAAAAACGACAAAAATTCATCCTTTCAAATAAATTCTCAAAAATATTCCCAATTTTCAACCCTTCATTTTCTCCCCAAAATGAGCCCAAACTACTTCAATTTATTTTCCGCACCCACATCCTCTCAAAAATTCAAAACAACCCATTCCACCGCACCCCCTCATCCCCCAAATCCCGAAACCCCGCAAAAACCAATAAAAAGAAAAACAAAATTAATCCCTTCAAATAAATTCCACAAAACAACTCCAATTCCTTCATTTCCCTTCACGCCCCCACAATCCCTCAAGTCAAAACAACCCATTGTACCCCACCCCCTCATCCCCCCAATCCTGAAACCCCCGCAAAAACCACTAAAAAGAATAAAAATAAATTCCTCCAAATAAATTTCCCAAAACATCCCTAATTTTCAACCCTTCGTTCTCTCCCCAAAATAAACCCAAACTACTCCATTTTATTTCCTGCACCCACAATCTCTCAAAAAATCAAAACAACTCATTCCACCGCCCCCCCCCCCCCCCCCCCCCCACCCCCACCCCCCCNCCTCATCCTCCCAACTCCCAAACCCCCGCAAAAACCACCAAAAACTACAAAAATAAATCCCTCCAAATAAATTCCCCAAAAAACCCTCAATTTCTAGCTCTTCATTCCCAAATTCATTCCTCCAATACCCCCAGAACCCCCCCCCCC
>NW_021680364.1:566729-568197 GCF_001412515.2 Diachasma alloeum
AAAAAAAAATAGTGGAGGGTGGGGTAAAATGGACACTTCAGACTTTTTTAAAATGATTTATAACTCAGAAACAAATTTATCAATTGAGTTCAGTTTAGGCTCGTCACAAAGGGAAAGAGTTGTCCTTTGTATTGAAAAAAAAAAATTGAATTCTATCAACATTTCACCCCCTTATGAACATTTTTAAAAACGTCAAGTGTCCGTTTCACCCCCGCCACCCCTAATGAAAAATGCCAAATCACCTGTCGATTAAAAGCATCCGGCATAGTGAAAGTCGAAGTGATCCAGCAGTACGTATTGATGACATGAGTCACACGAGAGTTTTCAACAATGCAGGATATAGGATTACCCACATACTGAGTAGCAGTGATAACAACCGAGCACGTGAGTAGTAAAACGGTGGTAAACGTATTGTGCATACGAAATACCATAGAATCGGTCTTGATGTCCTGCCATTTGAGATACTGACTCAAGCCCCTGAGTAACTTATACATGTCTCAATGAAAATATCAAAAAAAATTATACGAAAAGCCTCTCCCACCCTTTTGCATATATCATCCGTCACGGTGTAACGACACCGGACACGAGAAACGTACGATGGAACCGGCTGTGCCAGCTGTCCACGCACTCCCCTCTATATTCTCTCAGAGTCCCCCTCCCCGCGGTGTATTAACTCGCCCCAGCGATAAACCGAGTGGCCAGTGACAATTTGACGGACAATCGCCTCCAGTTCAGCTCAAACTCGAGGGGTTATCGCATGGAATATTCATAAAAACTCAATTCTCGTGAATTCTCAGCTGTTATATCCTCGTTTTATCGGCGTTAGCACCTCAGGCGGTGTCAAAGACCCCCGGGATGCGCTGAAAAAGCGATACAACCTCGCACGTCTGATCCTTTCGCGGAATATTCACTTGTCACTTTTATTCACACGAGTGAATGCGCCTCGAATGTTCGAATTTGCGTCCCGCGCTGCGGCGTCGCAATATCACCCCTTGTGCTACCGATGTTCCAACCCTTCCGCACGATCGATAACCCTTACCCCCCTCACGCTTTTTTCATTCCCCCACCGTGGAAACCTCGCGAGCGATTTTTTTTTACTCAACAATGCCCGCAATATTCACTTATTCGGAATCCAGTTGGTCGTTTCTGTACATACGTACGAGTCTCTTCGTCGTCGACTGACGAGAAGTGCCAGTGGATTTGTCGGGGCGGGGGGAAACGAGCCACTGAGGGGGATACGGGGGGGAGAAACACGCGGGTATAGGAAAGAAGAGGGGGCCCTACATCGGTCTTTCTTCCCGGGATCTCGACGGGGGGAGACGTACCCCAACCCAATGGGTTTTTCCCCACTTACTGTCCCCCTCTTTTGCTCAAACGGGGATCGCCTCTCTCGCTCTCTCCGCTACTCGTGCTCCCTTTTTCTCTCTCTCTCTCTCTCTCTCTCTCTCTCTCTCTCTCTCTCTCTCTC
>NW_021680364.1:568309-602618 GCF_001412515.2 Diachasma alloeum
CTCTCTCTCTCGGGCTCTCGCCGGCTGGGGGGACTCTACAGTCTGTGTTTTTGTGTTGTTGGAGCACCAGCGTTTTCTTCGCGTTTTGGGCTCGGAGGGGACTGGATAGTGGGGACCGTAGGGCTTGCGACCGTTAGCCCCCCACCCCAACGGGGCACCACCGGGCATTAAGGGTTGGGGGGCGGGGAATAGAGTTTTTCGTGCGGTAGCTCAGGTTTTGGAGGCTCGGGCCGGAGACTCGGTGACATTGACATCGAGGGAAATTTCGGAAAACTTGGGGTTTACGTGAGGGAATTTATTGAGATTAGGGAAATTGACTTTTTGGATTTTAATTGTTCATGGGGCAGGTGTTGGGTTTCAATTTTGATGGGTTTTGAATTATTTCATGGAACTTATGAGTCTTTGAAATGGAAAATCTTGTGAAGTTTCGGTAATGTCGACGTTTTGAAAATAAATTTATTTATTGAGACTTAAAAATTGAGAGAATAATTGAATAGAGAAATCATTGGTTGTGAATCACTCATGGAGACAGGTGTTAATTTTCAATTGTACGAATTTTTCAATTATTGTGGGAATTTTTTAAGAAGTCTTGAATTTTTTCGCGATTTAAAAACGGTTTTTCAACGGTTTAAAATGCAAAATAAAGAGAGATTTTTGTAAATCTCAGCAATTTTTATAAAAATCAATTTATTTTAAATGATTCCTCAATAAAAAAAATATTAAGCGCATTAACTAGTGGAGAGAAATTTTTCTATCTTAAAAAAATTTCAATTTTCCACTTATTTCGTGATTTTTCAATTTTTTCAACATTAAAAAATAAAAAAATCGACGAATTCAATAATTTTATAAAACATTCTCAATTCAGTTTCGTCAAAATAATAAAAATCCTTTCAAAACAAAATTGTCACATCGCGTTGTCAAAAAAATTTTAATAAAAATTTTTCACACTATTTAAATGAAATAGATCAATTAAACTCAAAACAAAATTTTAAAAAAGGATCAATTTTTCATTGAGTTGTGAATTTTTCCGCGGAGCCCGGGGGGGGGAGAAAGAAGTAGGGGAGGTGGGCCTTAAATCACTCCGGCTTTTAGTTCTTGACACAAACGAGTTTATAATTACAAAAGAGAGAACACAGCGAGACGGAGGCGATAGCCGAGGGCCCCTTGGAGTATATATATTTTTTCTCCCTTTTCAGTGAAATACCGATGTAACGAGTGGCACTGGCACTGTACCCGAGGTCGACTTGTACAACCTCGTGGCAACCTCGTCCACTTCGTGAGGCTTTCCCTTCTAGTTTCATGGTTGTGGGGGGTTTTCGCTTTTTGCTCATCGATGATCCAGTTTTTTATTGAGTCCGGGGTGGGGATGGTGAGGAAATGCTTGATAATTTGGATTTTTGCGCATTCTTTCAGCTTTCTTTTTTCCAAAATAAGAGAAGAATAATAAATAATACTGTATAAAATGTGCATTGTGAATTTCTCATCATTTTTTAGAAGAAAAAAAAGTCCAGAATATTTTATTCTAATGATTATTGATAAATTTTATAAATTTATAAATTAAAAAAAAAATTTTAATTTGAATTGTCTATATTTTCAACTTTATTTTTTTTATTGGTCTATTTTTTTATAATTTTTTTTGTGGATATCTCATGATTTTTTAGAATGAAAAACACTTGTCATTTTTTATTTAATTTCACTTTCATCTCAATAATAATAATAATAATAATAATAATTTTATTGCTTAATATGCCATCTAAATGAAAAAATTATCAACACGTGTTTTTTCATTCAAAAGATTAATGATAAATTTTCAAATTATAGCGATTTAAAATGTCTGCATTATGGCGTCGTAATCCATCCACTTCTTAAATCTCCATTTGGCATAAATTTTCAAAATAAATAATTGCCTATTCAGTGTATTTTACTCGACTTCCGTACTTCATAAATTCATTCAGCAAAAAAAAATCGCGCAATAACTCAACGGCAAGCGCAATTTTCGAGGGAAATGGTGAGTCTCGAGGCGCATGAGATGATCCTGCGGCTGATGATGATGACACGAAGACAATGATGCACCACTCAGCGATGTTTCATCAACGCACAATGACTCGTGTAAACATCACCACAGCCTGATGAAAATTAAGTGCAATTCTCTCCGCCATTTTTCATTCCGATGATAATCTGGAAATGTGGAGACATGAACGCGATGGAAGTGTGTCGTTACGCCATTGAAGTAAAAACTTTTATCGCTCACGTTGCATCAGAGAGACGAGGACGGAGTCGGGCGCATGAACCAACGCGGCTTGAATAAAGTGAGGCTCATGAGCAATTCGGCGAAGTCTTGGTAACTGGAAAATGGCGGATGCACTTTTGAGATTTATGCTGGGGTTCTTGTGTTGCATCAGTCGGGGTGGCTGAATTACTGGTTTTTACGGCGTTGGGTATTCTTTTTTCGGTGGCTACGCCTGTGCGGATGGGGAACTGCACAGATACGGCATGTGCATCTTGTCATGGGCATGACCACGCGACCGGAAAGGGATGAGACTCGAAGAGAACTCCATTCATGGCGATTTTGGCGGGGTCGGGGGACAATGGCGTATTGTTATGATTTTTTTGGTATTTCATCGATGTTGCAGATGAGCGTACGAATAGTTTTTTTTTAGAATTTATTTCACTGGGGGGAGATTTTGAAATGTGATATTTGTGGTTTTTTTCGAATATTTATATGAATATTTGTTTAGTTGAATAAATGTTACATTAAAGCATTTGAATTAACGAAACGTTGATTAATTTCAATGTTATCCGTTAATTAAAATGTTCAAAAATACGAGGTGGTTGATAGGTGTGGCGCCATCTTGCTCACCTCGTGTTTTCAAACAATTTTTAAAATTGTTTATGTTATTGAGATTGTCCTTATCTCGCTTCATTCGGTTTTCGCCAAGTGAACAAATTTTTTAAGCCATCTTTCAGATTTTTCCGCTTCCTTTTGGCTGAGAATTCGTGGCGCAAAGTGTTCCCCACATTTCGGAGATTTTGAAATGTGATATTTTCATTTTTTTGTGAATATTTATATGAATACTTACTCATTTGAATAAATGTTACGTGAATACATCTGAATTAACGACATTGATCGATTAAAATGTTGATGATAAATTTATTCAACATTTCACTAATTATTGTGATTAATTAAGAGGACGCCCACGTGTGCGAATGATGGAATTCAACAGTGGCTCAATATCTCAGCGCATTGATAAAGATGGCGGCGCCCTCACCTCGCATTTTCAAACATTTCCCAAAATTATTTATCCCCTTCAGATCGCCCTCAACTCGCTTCATCCGGTTCCCACAAAATGAACAATTTTTTTAAGCCATCCCCCAGATTTTTTCATCCCCTTTCGGCTGAGAATTCACGGCGCAAAGTTTTCCGCGCATTTCAGTAGTTTTTTTCACCCCCGAGGCCTCTCAATAAATAAGAATGTTCAGCGTGAATTTTTCTCACGTAATTTAATTCACAAATTTGACGACTAAAACCGATCCCCTTGACAATAACTGAATATTCCCAGCACTTTCCCTCAGACTCCGAATTCCCCCATTAGAAAACGAAATTGATATTCATGGAATAAATATCTCAACGATCATTTATTGTAATTTAATGAAGTAAGAGGACGCCCACGTATGCGAATGATGGAATTCAACAGTGGCTCAATGTCTCAGCGCATTGATAAAGATGGCGGAGCCCTCACCTCGCATTTTCAAACATTTCCCAAAATTATTTATCCCCTTCAGATCGCCCTCAACTCGCTTCATCCGGTTCCCACAAAATGAACAATTTTTTTAAGCCATCCCCCAGATTTTTTCATCCCCTTTCGGCTGAGAATTCACGGCGCAAAGTTTTCCGCGCATTTCAGTAGTTTTGTCACCCCCGAGGCCTCTTAACAAATAACAATGTTTAGCGTGAATTTTTCTCACGTAATTTAATTCACAAATTTGACGACTAAAACCGATCCCCTTAACAATAACTAAATATTCCCAGCACTTTCCCTCAGACTCCGAATTCCCCCATTAGAAAACGAAATTGATATTCATGGAATAAATATCTCAACGATCATTTATTGTAATTTAATGAAGTAAGAGGACGCCCACGTATGCGAATGATGGAATTCAACAGTGGCTCAATGTCTCAGCGCATTGATAAAGATGGCGGAGCCCTCACCTCGCATTTTCAAACATTTCCCAAAATTATTTATCCCCTTCAGATCGCCCTCAACTCGCTTCATCCGGTTCCCACAAAATGAACAATTTTTTTAAGCCATCCCCCAGATTTTTTCATCCCCTTTCGGCTGAGAATTCACGGCGCAAAGTTTTCCGCGCATTTCAGTAGTTTTTTTCACCCCCGAGGCCTCTCAATAAATAAGAATGTTCAGCGTGAATTTTTCTCACGTAATTTAATTCACAAATTTGACGACTAAAACCGATCCCCTTGACAATAACTAAATATTCCCAGCACTTTCCCTCAGACTCCGAATTCCCCCATTAGAAAACGAAATTGATATTCATGGAATAAATATCTCAACGATCATTTATTGTAATTTAATGAAGTAAGAGGACGCCCACGTATGCGAATGATGGAATTCAACAGTGGCTCAATGTCTCAGCGCATTGATAAAGATGGCGGAGCCCTCACCTCGCATTTTCAAACATTTCCCAAAATTATTTATCCCCTTCAGATCGCCCTCAACTCGCTTCATCCGGTTCCCACAAAATGAACAATTTTTTTAAGCCATCCCCCAGATTTTTTCATCCCCTTTCGGCTGAGAATTCACGGCGCAAAGTTTTCCGCGCATTTCAGTAGTTTTGTCACCCCCGAGGCCTCTTAACAAATAACAATGTTTAGCGTGAATTTTTCTCACGTAATTTAATTCACAAATTTGACGACTAAAACCGATCCCCTTAACAATAACTAAATATTCCCAGCACTTTCCCTCAGACTCCGAATTCCCCCATTAGAAAACGAAATTGATATTCATGGAATAAATATCTCAACGATCATTTATTGTAATTTAATGAAGTAAGAGGACGCCCACGTATGCGAATGATGGAATTCAACGGTGGATCAATGTCGTGGCTCGTTGATACGTCCAGAGTTGGAGTTGTTAATTCAAGTGGCTGTATGACACTGGGGAGTTGGAGCACAGTGTAAATGTGCGCCTGGTACAGAAGGAGGATTCGCACAAAGTCCACACGTGTCTATTCTTCGTCGGCCCTCCGCGCCCTTCTGCTCGGTTCTGGTTTTTCTCCCTTTATTTTCTGTTTCATTCGCTTTCCCATATTTTTTCCCCCTCATACGCAGCTAGATGCACTTCTTACCGCTCTAGCCGTCTGCGGCCCAGATGTCAGACGTCTGATGCAATGGCGAGTAAAAATTATACGAATGCCATGATGATCGCGTTCTAGTCGGGATGTCCATACAAGCTTGTTGAAATCCTTTTTAATTTTTTAAAATTGACATCAGAAATTCCATTTTTTAAATATTTTTTTAAATTTTTTATTCAGATATTTTATTCTATTAATGTCCGATTTTAGAATAGGTTGAAAGATATTTCTTAATTATTTTATTATTCAAATTTTTTTCAATTGAGTTTTCATTTTTCAGTTTGAATTGTTGGAAATTTTTTTGGAAAAATTATGAAATGATTAAAATATTTTTCAAAAAAAAAATTCTAATTGGGATTTTTCGTAATAAAAAAAATCGTTAGATAATTAGAAACTTTATGTTATTAAAAATTGAGAACTCTTTTCGTAAATAATTAATAAACAATAAATTTTCTGCGTGAGAAGATAATTTTTATTCGCAATGTTCCCAAACATTTCTTCTTGAATTTCAAGCAGTTTCCATTATTTGTGAATAAATGTTTAAAAAAGAATAATGCAAGCGAAATTAAATTTAAAAAATGCTAAATTAACACAAAAAAATTATTTTTACGTCTGGAGATATTCAGTGAAAACGTACATTAAAAACGTGAGATATTACCACTTCACCGACAAAATAAAAATAGAACAATTCTGATTTAGGAAGTGTCCCTCACGGAAGCACTGGAGATAGTAAAGAGATTAGGAAGTCTCATTATACGAGACTTCCTCCAGGCTAAATTAAATAATAGATAGCAACTGGCTGCAGTCGAAGGAATCTCCAAAACCCTGAAACTTGGCCACTGAATCACTCATAACGTGAATTCAACCACCACTTGCGTTATCTTATCTACATAAGTGAATAATTTGATTTTAATTTCTATTTTAATTAAATATTCAGTTGGGATCAATGGAAAAATTAGAAAAATAATATAACAACGTTCGTTAATTCGTCACAGATGCGAAGTTTCGCTACATATTTCAGCTTCTTCTCCTCCTGACATGAAAAAATTTAAAATATTTAGCGAAACGTCGCATCTACGCAAAACTAACGAACATTGGTACATTATTTCTCCAATTTTTCTCTTCATCCCAACTAAATATTAAATTTAATTCTCATTAATTGTAGTTTTAATAAAATATTTCTCTATCAATCTCTCCATAATATGAGAGTTCATCATAACTAAAGGAGATATTTAATTTCAGAGATGTGTGATTTACCAGAAATAAAAGGATTTCAACAGTTGAGTCTTCGCATTCAACAAATTATTTCGTTAAATGTAATTGCAAAATTATTTCGTTAGCAATGGTTTAGACAGAATAAATAGAATACATTTTTTGTTAAAAATATTGTCAACCGCAAAACAGGTCTCCGTATCATCAAAACTGTTCCTGAAATTCTCGGCGATTAGATCACCCCGAACGAAGGAATCCCACGTCGTTAGCGATTTAATTAATGAATAACTCATGCAATTTCGTCGGAAAATAGATAAGAAATTGATGGAGATTCTCCTCGTGCCAATAATACACTCCCTTATGCCCGTGATCACCGCCTTAACAGCGCAGATTGTCCCCTAAATCGAATGGGTACAGACTCCATCTATGCAACGAGAGACTGCAATTACTGTAATTAGGCCACGACAACAAAGACCCACGTTGTTAACTACTATCGACGCACTTTGAATAAAAATGTCTTCCAATTTCTTTCGTTCGGGATGCTCGTTTTTCCTCCGGCCTTTGCCTTTCTCTTCTTTCAACCTGTGTGGGTTCAAGGTTATTTTCAAGCATTAGGGGAACGGCCAGGACCATTTGGTAAATTTTAAAACTCGACGTTTGAATCGTAAAGTTTTTCTATTTGATTTTTTCAGAGAGTTTTTTTTTCTTAATTAAAGAGTGGATTTATTTCATTAAAAAAATGCTCTTGGTTTGAAAAAAAATCATCTGCAATGTTAAATAAATTATCGGCATTGTTAATTAAACAAAGTCATTCAAAAACGTTTGATAACGAAAATAAACAAAATTGAGATTGAATATTCAAGTAAATTAATTCTTTATCTTCGAATTGAAAATTTAGGTGGAAAAAATTATTTAAGATAATGAATAATTTAATATGATAGTGGTGCGTTCGATTTAAAGTCATCAAATTTTAAATTTCAAGTTTTGAATTTTCAAATTTTTCAATTGCATTTTTTCAGAGAGTTTCTTCTCACAATGAAACAATAGCTTCAATTGAAATTTCAAAAAAATCTGAGAAAACGACGAAAATTAATGTTTACAAATTACCCACGAGAGAAGAAATTTTACATCTCAGTGAATTCATCTCTTTCGAAAAATAGGTTTACATTTTCTTTCTAATCCCGATTAATTTTAGAAAACAAAAAAATCAATGTCATAAAAAAAAAAGAAAATGATATCAAAAGTGATAATGCCGATAATCGATTGAATAACCATTGAATATAAAACTTCACAGATAATTTGTCCTTGAGAGATTAAAAAATTGGGACAGAAAAATCATTCAAGATAATAAATAATTTTCTCATTGAGGTGATAGCCTTGGGATGATGGACGCATCAGAATCTCCGAGTTGATAGTGGAACAAGTGTTGACGTTAATAACAACAAGTGAATTTTAATCGCAGATAACAAGTCGTCTGAACCTTCTCCCGATTTTCGTGAATCGCGTTACGGATCGAAAACAGGAGTAGACAATTTTTTTTATCAGACGAACCTCGATATCGTTCCGCGATGGGGAGAGGAGTCCAAGGGGAACAGGTCAACACCTTTTCCACCGCGTGCCGTCTCGCGATCCCACGCACCACTCGCGCAGTGGGTTGAGAGCCACTGTGGGTCAATGGTGTCAATTATGACGAATGCATGGTGGATTCTATCATCCTCTTTTATTAAGTCCCTCGTCCCTTTCTCCATCTCGCGCACTTTGTCTCGCGAGTCGACTCAGCCCCATATGCAGAGAATATAAATCGGGGATCGAGGGGAGTGGGAATGGGGCACACCGACAGAAACTCATATGACCGGATTCTTGAATAATTTAATCTGCGGGCAAGCATCCAGCGAAAAGGGGCACTCGGGGATTCAACTCGCGATTAGGCACCTGTGACACACGTGACGTAAAAACCTAATAGGGTTAACGAGTCTGACTCGACGAGTACGTGAGAAAAAAGTGGATTTCAGAATGTTTTGTTTTGGGAAATTAAAATTCGTGAGGGATTTTTGGTTTTAATTTTTAGGTTTTAGAAGAGGGAAAAATGGGAGGTCGTTAGTCTTCATTACCATTAGGTTACTGGGCATTTCAGTATGATTTTATTTAAACTTTGAAGATTTAAATTTAATTTGGGGGTGAAGCGGTAAAATGGTACAAGTCAATTTTGACTATTGACCAGTTTTCAAGGAATATCTCGAAATCTAAGGGAGGTAGCAAAATTTTTGTTATAACCTTTTTTGTAGAGCCGATTGAGAGCTACAACAAATGTAGTTACGAAAAATTCGCTATCTCCTTTAGATTCGGAAATATTCCTCAAAAATTCAACTGGGAGAAATGAAAATTTTTCCCCAACAGCTCCGGATTTTTTTTAACTTGATTTCATGAAAGCATAATTTTTCGTCTGCATCTCTGAAGCTATCGGGGCAAAATACGTCTATTTCCAATTTTTTATTTCGAAAATTTTTCACAAAATTCATGAATTTTAATTTTTGAATATGTAGAGTTTTTTATAAATAAATTATGAAGAGTAATTTTTTTACCCTAATAATCTTTTCTTTTTATTGTGACAAATTTTTAACAAGCCTTGAAATTCCAACAGTTTTCATTATTAGTTCATTAGGAGAGAATTAAAATACAAAACTAATGTTTTAGAGAATGTGATGCGAGAGTCTATAAAATATTAAAAATATTCTTACAAAATTGAATGGAAAAATTTGACGATTGAAAAATTTTCCAGTCAAGATAATTTTTTCATTCCAAAACTTGAAAAGAAATAAAAATTTTGACCGAGCAGTTCCGGAATCTTTTGCTTTTAATTAATTTCATGAAAACAACAATTTATTTACTGGGGCAAAATGGGGCCTTTGGGGGCACTATTTACAATGTTCAATTTTATCGTATTCTCACTCGAAAAAATTTATGATTTTTCTTGATTTTTATTTGTAAAAATGGTTGAAATACTAGCGAAGTTATTCTTGCTCAGTAAACGTCAATAATAATAAAAATGTACTGGAACTTCAAATCCAACTTCAACCGTCGTTGTTTAGAAAATAATCCATCATAAATTATCCTTTCTCCCAGCGCAGTCCACGATATCCATTCTCAATCCGTTTTATGATCTCCGGATCAACAAGTGTCAGGATTTTTCCCATTGGAAAACTGGAAACTCGACGCGCTCAGAGTCACGTAGTCCCGACTGTAGACAATCTAAACGGGATAGGGCACGTGAAATTCCTCGGGACCCCTGCATATCTCCCCCCAAGTCGGGGCATCCCAGGCGCCCGTATGGGATTCCTCGCAGTTGCCTCGCTTTGAGGGAAAAGCGACCCTTCGGGTATTCTGTGTGGCCACTGGCCAGGTGGCTTCCACATTTTCCTCGGGTATTTGACGCGGAAGTAGGCCCTCATTAGTCTCTCGTCATGAGCCGTGGAGAAAGAGATTGTGACAATTTCACTTTGAGATATTTTTGAAAACTCGAGGGACAGAAAACTTTTTTCAGAAAATCCCTTTTTTACGCTTTTTTTTCTCATCAAATTTTTTTAAATATTCGTAGTTTAAATCAGAGCTGCTGACAATTATTTTTTGAGAAAAATTCATAGAGTCGTTGATAAAAAAATTAATTGTCTACCTTCATAAATTTATTTGAATTCAGAATATTTTAAGAAATGCATTTTATGATTAAACCATTTTCAATCATCAAATTTGTCAATTAAATTGCGTGAGAACAGTTTAAGTAAAATCCTGAATATTCAGGGACATTAAAATTACATTTTCCACAGAATTATTATTTTTTAAACATTCGTTGTTTATAAATAAATAATTGAAATTGTTTAAGCTCTCCGAAATATTATTTTTCTAGACATGAAATCCTGTTCTGAAGATGAATAAATTTGTTACAAATCCGAACAAATGATTTTTATGGCGGAAAAATTGATTGATTGTTTATAAATTATTTATAGAAAATGGTCATAATTATCAAAAATCGAAATTTTTAAATTATTTCATCAATCTTCCTCCAAACGTAAACTTTCTAATTTTGTTTTCAGATCTTAAAAATGTTTCAATATCGAGATTCAAATTCATATCTGCAAACTTTAAATAATAAAATACCCAAAGTACTTGCATATCCCTAGTCCTTGCATTTTTTATTAATTACTGCTAAAAAAACTTGTTAAAAAATTGTGCGAATGCGCCTCACAAATAACTGAAATAAATTCCCCCAAAATTCTATTTCAATCGCAAGCTCTATATCTACACTCGAATTGCGTCTTAATGGATATTAATTACTCCAATCAGCCGCGTATTTTCGATCAACTCATCAATGGTCCCAATCCAAAAGGCTCCATACGATCACTCAAATTCTTGCCGTACACTATCCCACGTCCCTACTATTAATTCCATACAATTTTCATCTGAAACCGTCCACAATTCTCATCACGACATTTCTCCATTCACCGCCTCCAAAAAAATATCTCTGAATAATTCATCAGGCCCAGTGACTCCAAAAATCGATACTGAAAAACGAAAGTTCATCAACCTCGTCTGAATTCCTGAAATAAAACGTCTCCAACAGAATTTTTTCTCCAAGAAAAATTACGCCGTTGATTTGTGAAATTAATCATGACTTTCCAATATTTTTCTAGTGTTCTTCAATTGTTGATGACTTGAAAACAAAGTGAACAAGAATTTTGTATAATACATGATCCACTAAATATTATAATAGAATAATAATAAAGAATAATGCAAATCAAAATTTTAAACAAAATAAAATACAACTCTTTATTTGAAATTTTCCTATTTATTCCTATAAAAATGTATTCCAAATAAAAAATTATTCTACATTACTGAATCCGTTTTCTTTGCAATCTGAACAATAATGTCACTTCCAACTAATTTTTATTGACAAAACTGATATTCATTTCACACGAATAAAAACCTGAATAAAAGTCAAGTTCAAGTTTAAATAAAATCCTAACGACAAGTCATTTCGATAAACCATTAATTCAATCGAAATAAATCATTCCGCTGTTCTTAAATTTCGAATTAATGTCATTGAACTTTTCGCCTGAGATACCCCGATCCTTGACGAAAAATCTTGAAACGAAATGAAATACAACTCTTTATTTGAAATTTTCCTATTTATTCCCATAAAAATGCCTTCCAAATAAAAAATTATCCTACATTACTAAATTCATTTTCTTCGCAATCTGAACAATAATGTCACTTCCAACTAATGAAGTTCTAATTATTATTGAAAAAACTGATATTCATTTCACACGAATAAAAACCTGAATAAACGTCAAGTTCAAGTTTAAATAAAATCTTAACGACGAGTCATTTCGATAAACCCATTAATTCAATCAAAATAAATCATTCCTCTGTTCTTTAATTTCGAATTAATGTCATTGAACTTTTCGCCTGAGATACCGCGGATCCCCTCATCAATCATCAACTGATTTGAAATAAAACCCCCGCAATCTTAATCAATAACGTCAACTTTCCGCTGATTATCACTCGCTGCAATGTCACGATAATACATTACGCATTCACGCGAAGATGACAACAATACAGCAGTAGTGTAATTTCGATTCGCTCCAGCGATTTCGCCTCAACGTAAAACGAGATAGAATGCGAACGAGGACGTTATTAAATTGGGTGGCCTGTGCAATCAGCACCGGAGGCGTTGGCGCTCGTCAATCACTTTGGGTGGAGTAGATGAGCGAACGAAGCCCAATGATGAACGTACAGATGTCATTTTGCAGTTAAAATTATTCACTAATGACAGATTTACCTCTCGCGATGAGATAACGACCACCGGCCGTCGTCAAAGAGTCAATAGGGAGTTACTCAACGTGTTTTATTTATCAATTGCAGGATTATGGAGCGTGACATAACATGGGAACACCCGCTGTACCGAATATCGTGGGTTTATGGGTTTCTGGATGGAATACATCTGTTTAATCCCGTTTGCGTTGAGTAATTCAGACAAATGTGTTATGATTATCGCTGGGATCATGCGGCAGATGGGAGGAGTACTTGGGTAATGATTTTAGCGGGACGTGTATGAAAAAATTTTGAAGAAAAAACTGCGAATTCGGTAGAGAAGTCTGTCGAATTTCTATGGAGTATTCTATTAGTTTTTGGTCGATTCTCTTGGAAAAATCCGCAGCTTATCTGTATCAAAGTTTTCCGTCAATTGTTCGCTAGGTATTGTTGAGCCCTATCAATCGCCGTTAATTAAATTTTAATTCATCGATTGGTTTTTTAATTTTTTAATTTTTTTGAAAATCTGTTGTCCCGCGATAACTAAAAAAATTTTCTGAATTGATCGAATGATGGTTTAAAAAATTTGTTTGGGTGTCCTTTTGACCGAGAAATCTTATTCAATTTAATAATGAAATAATTTAATAATGAATAATTTAATAATGAAGTAAACAATGAATTATACATGATAGAAGGAAATGAAGTGCAAAATAACTATACTATATGCAGTACAAGAGCAATTTCCCGTTTGTATTCAATTTTATCTGTAAAATGGTGTAAGAAAAGCGAAGAGGTGCATTATGAGTAATTTGATTAAAAATTATGTAACAAAAGCTTCGAAATGTATCACAAGCTATGAAAACACAAAAAAAGAAATGTTTTTCATTCTATTTCAGAAATATCTCCGAATCCCCAAAAAAGCCCCTCACAATTTCAATTCTATTAAAAGTATCTGGAGACACACGCCTTCCCATACTATTCATTACAAGAAAAAACAAATAGCGAGTACTCCCCATTTTCATAGGAGTGTCGACACGCAATGTGTGCTCCAGTGTCACACAGCTACGTACACACAAAGCCTCAAGATCCCCCTCGACCCAACAAACGCCAACTATTTTAACAATTCTAAAGTGTCTTCGAGGGGGCTTCAAAGACATTTCCAACACAGTTGGCTCCACTTTAGTCATGCACGTGGACTTCTGAAAAAGTTGACACGATAAAATCACCCAAACATCTTTCATCCTATATGGAAGGGGATTTATTCTATAAATACGGTTCAAAACATAGAAAATTATAATTAATTAGTGCAGAATATTTGCTTATCCACATGTATTTTATCATCTCGATTTTTTTCACATCACTTATGACAAAATTTCATAGAAAAACCTGGAAAATTCTATTCAGCTTCAGCTTATCTGCGAGTTTTTGTAATGAAAATGTTCAATAGAAAATATTCGATGGAAATAGTCAATAGAATTCAATTTTTCTATACAATTCATTTATTTATTATTTATTTTACGATTATTATTTTGTTTTTTCTATAGAAATTCCAACGCTCGATTTTTTATATTTTTCTTTCTTTAATTTTTTTAAGAAGAAAAGAAAGATAAAGCGGAAAAAACTCGCAAGATTCACGTCCAAGAATTCCTGTAGCAAATTTTATTCATTAAAACTGCTGAATATTTCAATAGAATAGGCAAAAAACTAATAGAATTTTCAATAGAAGTTCAACAGAAATTCAATAGAATTTCATATTGAATTCTTTAAATTTTTCTATTAAATTTTTTCATGTGTGGAAACATATTATAAATTCCTTTTCATGCATTACATGAAAAATACATGAAATCTATCGAATCTGTGGGAATCCCTTACGCAACATTCGCCCGTGAAGTATGCCCTAGACCAATGCCACGTGCTCGTATTACAAAAGACTTTTTCTGTAATATCATGTACTCGAATATATTATTTATCACCTGCGACCGATTGAATTACCCAATGTTCTCTTGTTAGATGACAGAATAATTCAGCTTCCTTGCAAAGTCTAACGTTACAATTAGCATCGATATCCTTTCACCGTAACAATTATTTTCCCTAACTAGGAAAGGGGGCGTTATTATTTTTGACCGTT
Organism: Diachasma alloeum; assembly: GCF_001412515.2. Taxonomy (NCBI): domain Eukaryota; kingdom Metazoa; phylum Arthropoda; class Insecta; order Hymenoptera; family Braconidae; genus Diachasma; species Diachasma alloeum. Next base: position 582,825 of record NW_021680364.1, read on the forward strand.
ATGTATTCAGTTATTTATTGAAAGAGAAATGATCTTTAAAAATTTTCCTGATGAAAAATTCACGGTGTAAGGTAAATAGGTGCATCTAACAGTGAAATCGGTCCCATTTTTCAAGTGTGAAAATGCAATCTTTTGCGAAGAATTGTCCACCAATTTTCATATGAATCCTCTATTATGAAATAAGTGAAACATTTTCGATCTGCAATTTCTTTCGTCAAGCCTTGTTGACTTTCAAGATCAATTTTCGCGTTATAAAATTTATGAAGTTAAATGAATATAATTGATAAATTATTCTTCAACTTTTATATGGATATATGTACCTCTCTACATTATAAAAATCGAAATCGACTTCTGGTGATGAAAATTTGGTACTTGAAATTAAGACTCCGAAATTAGGGGTCACAAGGGTCAGAATAAGGGTCATGAGGGTTAGAATAAGGGCCAAAAAGGTAAAAATAAAGGTCGTAAGGGTCAAAATAAGGCTCATGAGGGACAGAACAATGGTCACGAGGTCACAATAAGGCTCATATTAAGGGTCAAATGGTTGAGCATAAGGGCTACAAGATTAAGGGTCACAAAAGCCAGATTAAGGGTCCAAATAAAGGTAGCAAGGGTCTAAATAAAGGTCACAAGGTTTAAATTAAAGGTCACAAGGGTCCAAATAGGGGTTATGAGGGTCAAAAACCTAGGATCGGAAACTAATGGTCACCAGGGTTGAAATACAAGTCACGAGGGTTATAATGCGGGTCAGATTAAGGATCCAAATAAGGGTCGCAAGGGCCAGATTAAGGATCACAAAGGTCAGATTAAGGGTGCAAATAAAGGTCTCGAGGGCAAAAAATAAGGGTTTCTACATATCTCTCTATATTATAAAAATCCAAATCGACTTCTGTAGATGAAAATTTAGTACTCGAAATTAAGATTCCAAAATTAAGCGTCAGAATGTTCGTCACGAGGGTCAGATTAAGGATCCCAAGGGTCAGAATAAGGATCATCGAGGTCATATGGGGGTTGACGAGCGGAGCGAGCAGGGGGCGTAGCCCCCTAGTAATAAAAAAAACAAAAAGAATAAATAAGTATTTTTTATTCATAAACTAAGAGGAACTTGAAACATTTCCAAGTCTAGCATATGCTTGCCGAAAGAAATTGCTGACCGAAAATGCTTCACCTATTTTTTAATCTATGTAATATAATGTAATATAGTAATAACATGAATAAATATTCATCTTTGTTGTTCCCATCGTGTTGAACCGGGTAATGACGTGCGCCATGAATCCAACGGCCATGGATATTTATCGGGTGTCCTTACGCAAGGCAGAATCATCGTTTATCCCACTTGTACGTACGAGTCATTCAGCCCCAGCGTCACTCTAACAATTCCATTTCCGGTTGCGTATACACACTTTCAGAGATATTTAGAGAATGAGTAAAGCGAGAGCGAGTCATGGATAGGTTCTTATCGATTAGTGCTGGAACGGGCGGCTTAATTGTGGGTGGTAAATGCGGATTTATTTGAGACTAGAGTTCGATGATCCGAAGGATCAAATACATCTCTGTCTCTGGATGCAGTCGGCGGAAAATTCCTGGGGAATTCTAATGAATCTTCGACGATTCCATGAATAAGTTTCTCAATTAAAAAATATAACTATTCAGTAGAAGAAATTGAGAGGATGTAATTAATAGTTTTTTGAGAAGATTGATGAGGGATTTTTTGAGTCTTCGCCGATTCTATTGATAAGTTTTTCAATTTTTTAAAAATAGAACTATTCAATAGAAAAAATGTGGGGGGAAAAAATTGATGGATTTTCATGTTTTTTATGGAAATATCTCAGCATTAATTTTGTCCCTGATTTGTTTACTACTTTTTTCCTTCGCTCACTAGAAAATGAACGTGAAAAAACTTGAGAAGATGCGAAGAATTTTTATGGAAGCGGTTCCAACGGAACGAGTCGTTTCGAAAGATGAAAATTTATTTATTTTTCTGTAGAATTTTTTCTATTGCATCCGATGATCGGAAGGATCAATAAAGGACCATAAAAGTGATGCGTTTCTACCTTTGTGGTATTTACAAATGCATTTTTACAGCGTAATAAAATACCCTATTGGAATTCTGTCGAAGCTTCCACTGGGTTATGAAATTTTTTTCTCGTTAGAAAAATCAAGTAAAGAAATCGTAAAATTTCAACGCCCTTCGCAGAGCCTCAGTTTATCTCTTCCATGAACTATTATTTATTGAAACATTGTTTTTCATTTCTTTTTAATTAAAAAAATTTTTTTTTGCGAGTAATATTTTGTAGAAATTAGAATCCTATCCTATCTATAAAAAAGTAAAGTTTCGTGAAGTTGTTTTGTATCGAAATATATCGAGACTTCCACACCGCTAATCCTCAATTCTGATTAGTCAATAGTCGCGTGAATTTAGTCGCTAAAACCCCGCGGTATTTTCAAATTCTTCAAATTCACAAATTATTCTCTGCGTCATAATTATCAATTTTCTCAGGTTTGTCATGCGCAAAATTAATAAATTATTCCTTTTTGGACTTTTGACTTGGTCCTAAATTCTATAAAACCAATAAAATTCCCAACTTTGTTAGAAAATTCTATGAAAATATCTGTTTTTATCTTTTTCATTTGAACAAAAAATTTACAAAATTGTTCAATTTTCTAAAGAATTTGCAGATTGACCAAATAATTCAAGAAAATTGTTCACTATTATAGAAAATTGATTCGTAAAAACTTCCCTTATTGCCGAACAATTAAGGGTATTGATCGGATCCCTCTAAAAAGTGAAAGGGAATGGGTCAAAGATTAAAAATTATTCATTAACTCTTCACTCATCATTAATCTTCATCATTCATCAATTTTTTAATCCATCATTCATTCTGATAACGCATTCACGACCGAAATAAATTTAATTCATTCGAAATTCGAATGAAGAACACGAAGTTTCTCACAACTAAATGAGATGAAAGATCAGAGCGCGCGTACTGATGCGAAAATACTCAGCGAAAACTTGGGAAAAACGTTCTGATGATAATGCCTGTCCTCGACGACTCAACTCCCAAGAATGTCCAAGTGGATTGTTCCCGTGGATTGACGGCCCCTAGACCTTCTTCAAGGGCTCCTCCTCGCTCAGTGTGGAAAGACCGTGCTTCAAGCGGCTCGCTCTACGATCCTCCATGTCGTGGGCCAACTGCTCGAGCAACTCCTTGAACACATAGTTGTCCAGGTTCTTGGCTATATAGTAGAGGAAGAGCCAGTCGCCGAAGTGGTACTCGTGAGTCACTCGAAGGACATTCCAGGGATTGTATTTACCCGGGCAGGCCAGCGAAAATACCCACCGGTTGAACCGGATACTCCTGTGTAAATATTTGTGGATCAGAAATGGAAACTACTTGAACAAAATTCCAGTGTTTGTTTATCAATAAAATAAATAATGAAAATGTCAATTTTTCCTGATTAAATAAATTCTTAGTCTCAATTTTTAATCCCCTTTTCTGCATTTTACCTTAATTAATAAATAATGATAATTATTTAAACTATCGGAAATATTATTTTCAATAATTCTATTTCGATTGATTAAAAACAATTCAACAAGTGACGTTCCAACAGCAATTGTTTTTAATGTCTACAAAACAAAAAATACTTCTGTTTATAAACAGCTGTTGTAATCTTCACAGAAGAACCGCAAACGATTCCTAATCCTTCGAGAGCCTCATCTCCCGGCGAACCCACCGCAAGTAGAGGCCACGCACCCAATAAACTAGTTTTTTCCAACAATCAACGTTTTACGACAAACAATAACTCCCGAGACCTCGCAGTAGATACGATAATCTAGACCACACGCAGAAAAAATACCAGAAAAACATCCCGCGAAGAGTAGAAAAATTGATATTCTCTCGGGATTTCCCCCCCTGAATTGATTCAATTTTTCCGAAATTTCCCAAGTTTTTACATTTGCGTTAAATGTAAAATTTCACTTTACGCACAAGTGATGAAATATACAATTTCTACTGGACCGACAGAAATAAATTCTCATAATATTTCATCGATCCACCTCACCTGGCATGTAAAACCATCGTGAGAATTCTCCAAACGAGCCCCAGCCCCGTGACAACCGCCAGAATGATAAACCAAAACCACAAAAACGTGTAAATCTTCTCGTTGACAATGTTCAACGCCATAACGCAGAGTGCATCGTGTCTCTGAATGCCACCCGAGGGCCCATACTTGTGGAATGTGCACTTGGTGACCTTGGGGAATACAATGTCCAGGGGTGTCATCTTTTTATTCCAATCGGTCTCGTCCGCCTGGGTGACGATGTTCCCCAGGTCTAGGAAGGCACCACCCAGGAACCAGTTCGTCAAGTATATCTGGGTCAGGACATTCATGAAGTTCAGGACCTCGCACGCCCCGAGGTAGTACGCCCAGGGTCTGTTTGCGTGCAGACGATTCAGAAAGGCGATTCGAATTATCTGGATTTTCTCCTCTCGATCGGACCTCGAGGGAATCGATTTGCCGTCGTTCAGGTTGAGCTGCTCGTCACGGAGGCAGAGGGATGCCATTTGCAGACCCGAGACGAGTATCTTCAGGCGACCACCTGTTGACGAATGTCGATTTCATGGGCTTGGGAGGATTTTCGGGGGAAATGCGAATGAAAAATATTGATAGAAGCTTTTTGAAGAGAATTATATGAGAATTCAATTCTTTATCATTCGTCGTTTTACATTATTCAGCGAAAAATATTTTAAAAAATTTAGTCAATACTTTTTTTTATTCTTTTGTCGGATGTATTCTCTTGGGGATTTTTTTCCGTAGAAATTATGCCAGAATTTTTTTTTCTGCTGTTATTTTTTGTTTAATCAAATAATAAAATTTAGAAAAGAGGGAAATTTATGAGATGAAGTTATAAACAAAAAATTCTACAGAATAAGTATTTTAGAAATATAAACATCAATTGAATTTTTTTTACTGAAATATCTATTGAGAAATTATAAGCAACCAATCGTATTTTTATTGGAGAATTTGAATTCAAAATTTGATAGAAAGCTTTGAGTAAGAAATTTTATGAGAATTCTATTTGTTATTATGCATCATTAAACAGTATTTGCTGCAATAAAGTAATAATTTTTTCAATTTTCTGTGTGATTTATTCTCTTGAGAATTCTTTTTCTCAAAATCCCAAAAGAAGAAAATTTATGAGATGAATTTCAACAGAAAAAAATCCTATATAATAAAGTATTTACAAACATAAACATCCATTGAATTTTTTCTACTGAAATATATATTGAGAAATCATACAAAACGACTCGCATTTTGATAGTAGAAATTCAATAGAATTTATTTATGGCATTTGATTGAAAAATTTGGTACAAAACTCTCTGTAAGAAATTTGATGAGCATTCTGTTTGTTATTATGCATCATTATATACTATTTGACGCAATAAAGTCATAAATTTTTATTTTTCTGTGTGATTTATTCTCCTGAGAACTTTGTCAGTCAAAATTCTTAGGGCTGAGTCGTTTCCACTTTTTCCGTTTCTCATTACAAAATGAAAGCAAAAAATTGGAAATTCATGAGGAGAATTTTGATAAAAAATCTAGAAAGAATAAGTTTACTTTGAATATCAATAAAAATTATACAAAACCAATCGAATTTTTTACAGAAATTCAATAGAATCCATTGGGGAGGATTTTACTTTCATTAAATTTTTTCATACTTAAATGTTTACCTTCTGCGCATCGCCACAGGTAGTGGGGTACGTAGAATAGGAGTGCTTGAAAGAAGAGGACAAATGGCACCCATTGGTAATATGCGTGGTGGACGACCTCGTCTTCTGGGGTTTGTGCACCCACACCGGGATGTGGAATGTGGCCTAATTCTACTGCTGTTGCATTCATGTATTTCGACTACAATTCCGAAGAAATCATTTGGGTAAATTTTTTTATGATACCTGCCTGAAAAATGCACTTGTCGAAACGGTTTAGTGTGCGCAAAGCGGTGGTTTTCCGCACGGCGTGCGTAAAGTTTAAGAGTGTGTGTAAAGTAAATTCTTGTCCGTAAAACTTCGCTTTACCGCTCCGAACAGTAAACTCGACACGTCCCGTATGAAAAAATTTGATAGAATTCAAAATTTTTTCAATAGAATTCCAGTAGAAATCCTATAGAAATCCCATGGAATTCCTATAGAATCCAATAAAAATTTCTATAGGATCCCATAGAATTCCTATAGAATCCCACAAAAATCCCATAGGATTCCTATAGAATTTCTAATAGAATTCCTATGGAATTCCTATACAATCCCATAGAATGCCTATAGAATCGTATTGAAATCCAATAGAATTCCTATAGAATCCCATAGAAATACCATAGAATTCCTATCGAATTTCTAATAGAATTCTTATGGAATTCCAATAGAATTTTCTAGGGAATTCGCAAGGTTTTCTATTGAATTTTTTCGTACGTGGTATCACAAAAAAATATGATGTGTAACAAGTGCGTGCGAAAAAATGGAACTTTACGCACTAGTCACACAACAGCATATGTCAATACGACTGCGTAAAAGCTTTTTTACCTTCAGCGAGCGCTACACACCTCCCAAGGGTCAAAGTACACTTTTCCGACGAGTGTCGAATCCCATTTTTTATCACAGTGTGTGGAAAACGGGATTTTGCGCACGCGGAGCGTGCACACTATTTTTTTTCATTCGCTAAGTCTATTTTCCTCTGTTTTTTTTTCTCTTTTGTTGGCATTCTCAAATGAGAATTTATAAAACTCTCTTTTTGTTAATGGGAATTAACAAACGAAAAATGAATCAATTAATTAATCGATTTTCTTTAAATATCGAAATATTTCTAAAAAATCGTTTTGAAATAGAATTGATGGTTCACTTCATCGCTCGTCGTTCGAATTAAAGAGCAATTAGACGGTGAATTGTCATTATTTGAATGAGATACCACTAATGGGGAAAAATATTCATACCCGAAATTAATACTTACGACTGTGAAAGTCGATGTGAAAAAACAAAACGTATCAATCACGTGGCCCAGCGTTCTCTCGTCATTATCAAATATGCATCTGTAATAATGTCCCATCGTTAACAGCACACGATGAAAAACAAAGTTATGATCGAATGTAGGGTAATCGATTGATTCGAATACTTGCTTGATGTGATCACCTATTAATTGACGGGATGTGCACAGCAGGCAGCCAACCAAGAGGATCAAAAACGTCACTCGGTAGTGGAGCTTAAATACTAGTCAAGAATAAAAATATTAAGTTTAGGAAACAACAGGATACTTCAACTATTAAATTAACTCAATAATTATTTAAATATTCTTGTCAAATGAAATTATCAATTTTTAAAAGGAAAGTTGTGGGAAAAGAAAATGAAAAAATTCATTCGTCATCAACATAATTTAAATTTTATTCAAATATAAGTCTTTCTCACATGAATAAACAATGGAAATTGTTTAAATTTCAGAAAATTTATTTTTTTGGTTTTAAAAGAGATTTTTTGCAAAACTTCTAGAGATAAAAATTTATTGTTTAATTCTAAATTTGAATTCATTATGATATTAATTGTCTTCACGGAACAGTTCCATATTTTTTTCAATTTTTAATTGTTTTATCAATCTTCTTTACCAAGTCCTAAATTTTTATTTTATTATTGAAATATTTTCAACGATCTAAAAATGAACAATTACGTTTTTTAATAACAAAAAAAATCATTCAACCCTCATTTATATTTGGATCCAGAGGACCAATTGTATCATTCATCTCATTTTTCAAATAAACTAATCACTGAAAAAATGAGAAATAAAATTCAGAAAAAAAATGTCAACAAAAAATCGATCGAGATAAAAATTTATTGTTTAATTCTAAATTTAAATTCATTATAATATTAATTGTCTTCACGGAACAGTTCCATATTTTTTTCAATTTTTAATTGTTTTATCAATCTTCTTTACCAAGTCCTAAATTTTTATTTTATTATTGAAATATTTTCAACGATTTAAAAATGAACAATTACGTTTTTTAATAACAAAAAAAATCATTCAACCCTCATTTATATTTGGATCCAGAGGACCAATTGTATCATTCATCTCATTTTTCAAATAAACTAATCACTGAAAAAATGAGAAATAAAATTCAGAAAAAAAATGTCAACAAAAAATCGATCGAGATAAAAATTTATTGTTTAATTCTAAATTTAAATTCATTATAATATTAATTGTCTTCACGGAACAGTCCCATATTTTTTTCAATTTTTAATTGTTTTATCAATCTTCTTTACCAAGTCCTAAATTTTTATTTTATTATTGAAATATGTCCAACGATTTAAAAATGAACAATTATGTTTTTTAATAACAAAAAAAATCATTCAACCCTCATTTATATTTGGATCCAGAGGACCAATTGTATCATTCATCTCATTTTTCAAATAAACTAATCACTGAAAAAATGAGAAATAAAATCCAGAACAAAAATGTCAACAAAAAATCGATCTCTCAAAATACTTGAACGTTCGCAAATAAATAAACCATCCTCATAGACACTCAAACTCATCGCTGACCCAATCCGCGTCCACTCCCCCATCACTTCCCATTGTATGCAAATCCTCCGAAAAAAAATTTAAAAAAAACCTCACCAATATTATCGATGGCAACGGAGTCCTGCGACACTCTCAACTTGACATGGTCCTTGAGAACGGCGAAAGTCGCGAGAACAGTCGTCATCTCGTTTAAATTTTCCCCCAAAAATCCACCGAAACCAGACCAAAACCAAGGTGACTCTCAAAATCCCGTGACAAAACCGTCAAGATCTTTGCGTAAGAGCGATCGCCGCCTCACTGACACTCTCCCAGACAATTTCATGAAATCGTGGGCCTTATCTTGAGAAAAACTGACAACGGACTCTATCGCATTTCAACGAGACACGCTTACTCTTCAAATTGAATACAATGAGAGAGTACGGCTAGGGCATGGAATTGTTTTGAAATAACTGATACCCAACTACGTTGTGATAACAAGAGATAAATGTTGCTGAGTAAGAAAATCAGAGAGTCTTCAAGTGTTGTGTGATGATAAAAAAAAGTAGAAGTAATTCAATCACTCTTCTTTCATTGTAATCTACGGAGAAGTCGCGGCTAAAAATAGGATTTATATCTGCACATTTATTGTGCACTTAAGATTTTTATAGAGGAAATGTCGCAAATTTGATCAACAATTCCATTGGATTTCTGTTGAACTTTCTATCGGTTTTTGCGTCATTCTATTTAATAATTTCGCGGCGGCGCGTTTTTTTATAGAAATTTTCAATGGGAAATTTTCTGTAGAAAAATCAATGGAATTCGATGTTTATGTACAATTTATTCCATTGAAATATTTTCTATAGAAATTCCTCGGCTCAGATATTTCGATTCTTTTAGAGAAGAAAAAATTGAGATTTTATTTGTCGAGGCATTACTATAGAAAATGTCTGAATAGAAAGAGTTGTATAGAAAGATGAAATTCTACTGATTTTTTTTCTATAAAAAACAGCTTCTATTGGACGTTTTCTATTTAAAAAATTTGCAGCAAAGCTGTGGAATTCTTCAATAGAATCACCGAAAAACTAATACAATTTTTTTATCGAATTCAAATTCTAGTGAACAATTCCACGGCTTGTCTGCGCGTTTTTTTAATAAAAATGATCAATAGAAAATATTCTATAGAAAAAGAATAGAATTCGATGTTTATGTACAATTTATTCTATTGAAATATTTTTTATAGAAATTCCGGGCTCAGATATTTCAAATTTTTCAAGAAGTTCCTATAGAAAATATTTCAACAGAAACAGTGGTAAAGAAAGATGATATTCTACAGATATTTTTCTATAAAATAGTGTCTATTGGATATTTTCTGTGGAATTCTTCGATAGAATCACGCAAAAATCATAATTTTTTTTATAGAATTCTAGTTTTTTATTCAATTTTCTATGAATATTTGGCCGATTCTCTTAAATAATTCTTATCTGCCCATTTTTTTCAATAGAAGTATTTAGTGGAAAATATTCTATAGAAAATTCTATAGAATTCAATTTTTTATACAACTAATTCTATTGAAATATTTTCTATAGAAATTCCTCGGGTCAAATATTTCAAGTTTTTCGTTTCATTTTTTTAAATAAAAAGAGAAGAAAAATAGCGTGGTGAAGACTTCACACCAAAAAATTCCTATAGAAAATATCGCAATAGAAAGATGAATTTCAGTTGAATAGAAAGATGAAATTCTACTGATTCTTTTCTATAAAATCGTTTGCATTGGACATTTGTCGATAAAAAAACGCGAACTAAAGCAGTGGAATTCTTCAATAGAATAACCTAAAGATTAATAAAAACAAAAAAAAGAATTCAATAGAATTTCAGCAAGAATCCAGTAGAATTTTTTTTAGCGAATTCGCGAGGATTTCCCTGTGGAGATTTTTCTCATCATCTCTTGACGCCAACGTCTACTGGAAATGATTTGGAAGTCTCCATGTGGTTATCACACATTTTTCCACCTACATGTGACGTCTCACGTTGGGTGGGATTAGACGATACTTCGTTATCGTTCTAATTCCACTGAAAGCGGAGAGAGACGTTTACGTTTTAGACGTTGGGTATGAATTATTGGGGGGATTTTTTTGAAGGAGACTCATCATTTATCGTGCCTCACCTTGCATTTGTATACAGAGGTGGGGGCGGGGAGATAAGAGGTGATATAATGGTTGACGTTGATTTCTGGGAAGATTAGTTCTTTTGGGAATAGGATACCGATTGTGGGAATTTTTGGGCGATTTTTTAGGAGACCAAGGAATTAAAGTCGTCTGAAAGATATCTATATTTTCAATTCATAGAGCTTTTCAATTTAATTAATCATTTTTTTATTGTAATTTTTTTGTTTAAATTGTGTTTTAAAACATGAGAATTTTGTGATTAATTAAATTGTTGAATATTGCGAGAACTCCAGTTTTTTGGGAATATTCTGAATGTAAATTAATGGCAGTTTCTATTCGCACACTCGTTATCAAATAATTCGGTAATTGCCACTTTTAATTTTGTGAATCTCCCCGAAAAAATGAACTTCCAAATTTATTCTCCAATTTTTCAAATGCTGAATATTGGAAATTAACGTCAGATTTCACGAAGATGTAAAAAAATTATCATAAATGTTGAATCTAAAAAAATTATCATAAATGTTAGATGAATTCTGTATATTCTCAATCGACACATCTCAACAATAATTCTGTTTTCCAATCATGATGGTCTCTTCTATAGTTATCATACCGAGAAATAATTTTTAGATATCTCAAGGGAAATTGCCATTGTCGAACAGATAATACGCCGGGTTAAGTAGAAATCCAATCTTCTAGATTTTTTCATGAGACATTATTTTATCGTGAATATTTCATTTTTATAATCTTGATTATAGAGGAAATAACTATATCTAACTGAGGGAATTTTTCAAAAACATTTTTAAAACCATTGGCGCAAAACAGATCATTTTTTATTATACAGAATAAAATTTTCTGTTCTTTCAATTTTTCTTTTTTATATTTCAAATGAAAGTAAATTTGATATCTTCAGAATTTTATCAACTGTCCGCACCTAAATACCAATAAATAGATTCAAAGATTGATTTCTCGTTTCGTTTGTCAAATGCTTGACGAAATTCGATGATGAAATCCCCGAAGTACTAAAACGATAAATCCTTTTATCGCAATTGCTTCATTTAAAAAATCTTTATTACAGGGAGAAAATCTAAAACAGAAGAAACTTTCCTCTTTAAATCGAGAATATTTTTTCTTCAATTCAAGAACAATTCATCATCAAAAATAAAACCACATTTTTCCCGAAATTTATTTTCAAAATATTTTCAAAACCACCGGGGCAAAAGAAATCATCTTTTTTTAATGCAGATTAAAATTTCCGTTCTCTCAATTTTTCTTTTTTTCACTTCAAATGAAAATAGCTTGAATGCAATTAGATTTTTATCAACTCTCCGCACCTACATACCAATGAGTAGATTCAACAATCGATTTATCGTTCCATTTTTAGAATGATTGACGAATTTCAATTATGAAATCCCGGAAATACTGAAGCAATAAATTATTTCATCGCAATTACTTCATTTTTCCAATATTCATTACAGAGAGAAAATCTGAAATAGAAGAAACTTTCCTCTTTAAATCGAGAATTTCTTCCTTCAATTCAAGAGTAATTTATCAACAAAAATAAAACCAGATTTTTCTAATTCGAAATTAACGAATCATTTTTTTTTAATGCAGAGTAAAATTTCCGTTCTCTCAATTTTTCTTCTCTTCCCTTCCAATGAATTAACTTCAATGCAATTAGATTTCTATCAACTCTCCGCACCTACATACCAATGAGTAGATTCACCGATTGATTTATCGTTCCGTTTGTCAAATGATTGACAGAAAAAAGTCGACGATAAAATTCCAAAAACACGGGGATTACCTCATAATCATAGAGATCAACGACTCTATCAAGCCGATTTATGCTCGTGACGTACATCAAACGATTCGTCCCCCTCCCGGGAATCTTCCCATATTTTTTTAATGGATTTTCCACAAAAATTGCGAGCAACATTGAGCAACACAGCTCCGGAGTTGTCTCACAAGAAAGAAAGTATTGGTCGCCTCGTGTTGAACATTGCCTGGTAGAGCATAAGGACTTTGACCGGCCGTTGCCCCCATGGTTCGCTTATACCGGCTGTACCGACGTTCTTGTTTCGAGACGTCTTGGTTCTCCAGGCACTACATCCTTCTATGAACATACCTGACTGATCTCACGTCGCCAGAGTCTCAGGGGGAAAAAATTTTGCGCTTAGATTTGAGATATCGTGTCAAGTGGAAAAGGCGATCGCTGGGATTCCTCTTGGAGATGAGAAACAGGGGGGGACTTACGACTTTTTGCGAGCAAAGTCAATGATTTCGAGATGAATAATTTATTCAGGAACAACTGGAGAAAGTTTTTCATTTTGGAATCACGATTTTTATTTTGTCGCAAACGAAAATATTATGAATTGTTATGAATTCTTTATTTTGTTTCTTCTGGGAGAATTCATAGGAGAAATCATTCAGTTGTGAATGATGTTTTTAGAAAAAATGTCGGAATATTTTCTGAGAGAAAAATGAAATGAACAGAAACAAATCAATTTCATTAATTTATTCAGTTCGAAATAATTTTTTCTATAAAATTCTCTGTTTTATTATATAAAATAGTTCTCATTTGAAGCAAGATAGTTCAATTACTGCTATTACTTCTCCGCAGGAAAAATAATTCTTCATTGTTAAAATAATAATAATTAGTGATGAAGTGATTCATTTTTTCATTGCTTTATCTCAAATGAAAAAAAATTTTTTAAATATTGGAATAATCGTTTTTATATAATCGCAAAAAAGAAAATATTCTGAATTTCCTGATTATTCTGGCTCTTTGAAAAGAATTCATAACGAAAATAATTCAGCTGTGAATGTCAAATCACCAAAAACAAATCAATTTGAATAATTATTTTAATTCGCAATGATTTCGCCTAAAAAATTCTCGGTTTCATTACAAGAGTGAATTCTTTCTTTTAAAAATAATAATCAGTGCTGAAGTGATTGATCTTCCCAGAAAAAAATAATTCCTAAAAAACGATTACTCACGATGAAAACATGTCTGAGTCAACCGTAGACTCACAGCCTCGTTATTTTAATACCTCCGTTCACCTATGCGAACTTTATTGAAAAAAAAGCTAGAGGGAATGAAATTGGCCGGCGATGTAGAAGCGCGATCGGTCAATGGACCGAGCTGGGAATGGTCGCTCGATCGGTATTTACAGTGCACTGGAGTCTTTGTTGTCCAGCCCCGTGATCCTGATGGTCAGCTGCATCGCTCCACTGAGTGTGCACCCCGATGAGTTTGAGGAGAGGCTGATGATAACTTGGATGCAATTAGGCTTTTTGTTGCCTCCAAACGTTCGACCGAAAAATTTTCTTGGTTTTTTGCCACCGAGTGGAAGCTTTGTAATCGTTCAAATTTAAGTTTTGGATTTTTTTGGGTTGTATCGACCAATTATGATGCAAAAAGTCCGAAAATGAAATTTTCATCACTTGCGCGGAAAGTGAAATTTTACTGCGCGTAGTGAAATTTTACGCACGCTCCGCGTCCGCAAAAACCCACTTTCCACACAGTGTGATGAAAAATAGGGTTTTGACACTCGTGGGAAAAATGTTCTGTGCTCACCTGCGGCGAGCGCTGCACATCTCTCATGGGTCAAAAAACACTTTTACACACTCGTATTAAAATATACCATTTTATGCGACCCAGTTTTTTTTATAGAATAGAATACTTTATTTCAACATCTCTGAAAATGCAATTTTTAGCAGTTGTTCGTGAAGCGAAATTTTACGCACGCTCCGCGTGCACAAAATCCCACTTTCCACACATTATGATGAAAGATAAGGTTTTGACACTCGTGGGAAAAACTTTCTGTGCTCGCCTGCGGCGAGCGCTGCACATCTCTCAGGGGTCAAAAAACACTTTTACACACTCGCATTAAAATATACTATTTTATGCGACCCAGTTTTTTCTATAGAATAGAATACTTTATTTCAACATCTCTGAAAATGCAATTTTTAGCACTTGTTCGTGAAGCGAAATTTTACGCACGATCCGCGTGCACAAAATCCCACTTTCCACACAGTGTGATGAAAGATAAGGTTTTGACACTCGTGGGAAAAACTTTCTGTGCTCGCCTGCGGCGAGCGCTGCACATCTCTCAGGGGTCAAAAAACACTTTTACACACTCGCATTAAAATATACTATTTTATGCGACCCAGTTTTTTCTATAGAATAGAATACTTTATTTCAACATCTCTGAAAATGCAATTTTTAGCACTTGTTCGTGAAGCGAAATTTTACGCACGCTCCGCGTGCGCAAAAGCCCACTTTCCACACCTTGTGATGAAAATTAGAGTTTTAAGACTCGTGGGAAAAGTGCTCTGAGACCCTTGGGAGAGTAACACTCGCCTTCGGTATTTCTCACGGGTCAAAACCACTTTTTCGCACTCGTATCAAAATATACTGTTTTATATGACCAAGTTTTTCTATAAAATAGAATAGAATACTTTATTTCCTTGATGCCATTATTACAGTTTTACAAGCCATCTAACACAATGGATTAAAGAAGAAAAATAATTCAATTGGACAAAATAATATAAAACGATCAAAGATTTCTCTAGTAAATTAGCAATATGCCCCCGACAATTCGGAGGCATATTGCCAATTTACTAGAAAAAATAGCTATGGTATGTGAGGACAAAAGCAATCTCCTACTTGTTTTTTGATAGAATGGAATACAATTGAAGATGATTAATAATATTATCTTCAATTGTATTTCTGATATTTTATTAATAAAGTCACTCTTTTCATTCGACTTCAATTTTCGTTCATGCGATTATTTTTTATTTTCAATGATTAACGGTATATGGTTAATAATCAATGGTAATAATTTCTTTAAAAAATCTTCGCTTAATGAGATAATTAAACTGCAAAATATTAGAGCCGACTTGGTTTCTAATTGAGTCGTCAGGGAATATCTCAGAATCTTTGGGACAACCTCAGGTAAAGGTGAAGGCTAGAAAAATGTTTCTCCAGGAATTCAAATATCCTGCTAAACCTGATGGAGATAAAATCGACTTAGACGTCCTTACTTGTTCGCTGCTCAAGGATAAGTACTTATACTCTAATCAAAATCCAATATCGAAAAAAATTTCACCTGAACGAAAAAAATTGCATTATGTAAAAAAACAAATTCTTCACATATTTCCTTCGTATAAAAAAATTATGAAAATTTTTAAAATTTTGCAAATTAAAAAAAAAAGTATCGTCAGTAAATTTTGAGGTTTTTTTCGAAACAAAATAGCTTCCTGTTGAAATTCAGGTTATGAAAAAATTTGTACGATTTCTTGAGCACGATCCATTCATTAAGAAACTACTTTCTAATTGTTTGATGAATTTTTAAATACCTTTTGGTCCCAAATAGTGAAACCCATTAAAGTCTTCAAATGATAGAATCGGAAAGACCATCAAACATTCATAATGATTTTTAGAAAACCATTAAAAAATGAAATGATTTATAAGAAATTTTTTATTGTGTCAATATGACACTAAATTTTCAAAATGAAAAATTAATTTGTTTGAGTGATTCCTTGTCAATAAGTTTAAAAAATCCCTCAAACGTTCTAAAGCCTTGAGTTCTCTCATATAAAAAGTGCTGTTGCACGAGTCATTTTTCGGATAAATGCGGGGAAAAATTATTGTGCAGCACGGCAAAATCGAAGCGACAGTGAATTTTCACGAGAAATATGAGAAAAATTATGACACTGGCTGGCAAATTTTTCTGGTGCTCTACCAGAATCCTAGGATCCGATCGCGCATTCGTAAGATTTCGGCACTCTTCGTCCCCCCGCCGCAACCGCGAACGTCGACTCAACGTGACCAGATGATTTATTCCGTTACCTCCTCTCTCACATATCTCCTTACTGAAACCCCAGGTTAATGTTTTTCATAATATCAATTAACTATTGAATGTAATTTATCATGTAATAGAAAACAGTCAGGGATCAAGCTTTTATTGTGCGGTACCGGAATTTTTACTATGCAGCACCGGAATTTTTCTGGTGCTAGACGATTGAACCCACTTTACCAAACAGCACGGTAATTTTTGCCTGAATTTCCTCAGAAAAATTCTGGATTTTTTTCTCCGTGTATTTTCAAAAATAAAATCAGTTTCTGTTGAAATTCCAGATATGAACGTATTTTTTACGGTTCCGAAAACATGATTTAAGAATATCGAAATACTTTGGCTATTTTTTATTCGGTGAAATGCTTTTATTTTGTAACTTGACCGTAAGTTTCCGAATAATTGACAATTATGATATTATTTAAACTTTGCAGGCCTGCATTTGAATCTCAATATAGAACGGTTAGAAAATATTTTTAAAATCTGAAAAAAAATTACAAACTTTACTTTTGAAGGAAGATTGATGAAATAATTAAAAAATTACAATTTCTGAAAATTCCGAGCACTTTCTATAAATAATATGTGAACAATCAATTTTCCACCATAAAAATCATTCGTTCGGAATAGTAATACATTTATTCATATTGAGAATTTTACTAGAAATCAAGTCCATAACTAAAAACAAAGTTTCCGAAAGTTTAAACAATTTCAATTATTTATTTATAAACAACGTATGTTGAAAAAATAATAATTTTGTGCTAAATGTAACTTGAATGACGCTGAATAGTCAAGATTAAAAAAAAAAATTTCTCACGCAATTTAATTGAAAAAATTGAAAAAAAATCCCCAAAATTGAAAAAAAAAATTAAAATTAATATTAATATTAATAAATAAAAAATGTATATTCCTAAATTTCATTATTAATTCAAATTAATTAATTGAATTGCGTAAAAAAAATTTAACGATTGAAAATGGTTGAATCTATAGTGTAGTCCGTACCAAACTATAAAACATACTTGAATATCCCCAATTCGTGAAAAAATTCTTCCAGAAAAAAATCTCAACGTATTCCCTCGTCTAAAAATCGAGAACTTGAAATCTCCACTTGAAATTTTCAAAGTTAACATAAAAAAATAACTAAAAAATGCAACGTCAATGTAAAAAAAGCACTTACAACCTCGAAATGAGGAAACCCATCCCCTCTCCACTAATAATAATCTCGTCCATACCTACCAGACCCGTTGCGAGCCCCTCGACCTGGTCATTCAGACTTGATTGAAGGTTAATAGACCTCGGCGCCCCCCGTCCTCCGATGATCCGTGAAATATCACAGCGTTTTGGCATCAAACATCCAATTACACTAGCCCTTAAATTACAGTGGGATTGGATTCCACGGGAATGAATGTCATAAATTCCCAACTCCACATCAACTTTTCAATCTTACTTAGGCACTTGTTTATTCAAATCTCCAAATACTTTCCAAAAACATCATTTTTATTTCTCCTCAGAGATTTATTCGATTCCATCTGTACAATTTGTAAATTATTCTTCATTATTAACAAATTGAAAAATATTATAATAGATTTATCCATACAAACTGTATTTATTGTCTTGATACCATGCGCACAATTTTTTTCCCTAATTTCTGATATTTTCTTAATAAAACCTATTCTCGTATCTTCGTGTCCAATTCAATAATGAAAATTTCATGCTTGTATAAATATAATAAACGAAGTAAAAGTCACTACAATCGTATTTCCTCATGACAAAAGCATTAGCCTAATCGACATAACCCCGAATCGCAGTTATAAAATACATTAATCAGTAACAGTGATTCATCTACAATCGATGAAATGAAAGACAAAAATGTCTCGATGCTATCCTCAGCTTGAAAAAAAATCTGTTGTTTCTTACAGTAAGATTATTCATTACTAAAAAAAGAAGGAACAAAAATGAGAAATTATTGTCGTCGACTCTATCACACAATATTCCCACCGAGAAATGCCTCAATCCAAACGCTTCTTATCACTAAAGGCCTGAAATGAGCATGATATAATCCTCCCTCAGGTTATCAATTCAATTACAATCTTTAACCTCTTTTCGATTTCCCCCCATTATCAACCAATAATTTATGCCACTCTCATTCCAGAAATAAGTCTTTTGATTCCAAGCTCATGACAATTTCATTGTTTACCGAATTTCATTTTAAAGGAACACGAATAGTCGTGACAAAATGAGGCGTGGCGAGTTGAAAGAATACGGATAATACGGAGGGCGAATGATTAAAACATGTACTCATAAAAAAAAATCGACGAACATTCTGGCAGTCTTACATTGAGCGTAAATGACCTTAAATGTGCTTCTCCCACTTCGCCAAAAAAAACCCGAACGATGCATTGATTAATTGCATTAAAATAGAGAAAAAAAATTGATAATTGAACCCCCGGCGTACTAAAATGTCCCTAGATTAACTAATAATCATACTCTCAGAACGTTAATTTAATCCCGAGAAATACAAACGATAATCTTGCACAGTTTTACGGTTGCATTAAACGTGTCAACGCTTAATAAACTAATTAAATTCGCTCGTTACGTAGGCATACTTAAAGGCAACTACCGATTGCTGGCGAAAAGCCGCTGTGATTCCCCAGTTGTTCATATTTTATTTCACAACTCGGTGGAATTAAAACGGCGTTCGGCCACGGACGGTAAAAGCGGCAGTAATTAAGAGGCACGTGACGGGTGCTCAAACACCCACGAAAATGGGTAGTTAAAGGATATGTAATATATTGCGCGACGACATGAAAACATTGGCCCCTTGTTTCACTTGGAATGGACGATTTCGCGAAGATACGTATATCTACACATTTTATGTATAATTTTCATATATAATATATATCTTTCTATATTCTTAATGTTCTATGTGGGGGGGGGGAGGAATTTTATAATCTACTTGCAATAGCGAAAGGAACGAGAAGATAAATGATGAATTGGTTATGGAAGTTACGCTACTGTGGGAGGACGGCGTCATTTTCATCCTTTTCTTAGTTTATGCACAAGTTGTGAATCTGAAATACTCGATTTAAGAGAATCTAGAGGCGTCCAAGTCTTTCTAAATCATGGGTAAGCTTGTTTGCGATTGAAAAAAATATTATCCTTCGATAGTTTGACCTTTGCACCCTCAAAAATCCCCTAAATTCAATCTGATTTGGACAGCTTTGTGCCCAAATAAAAGGATAT
>NW_021680364.1:603288-649658 GCF_001412515.2 Diachasma alloeum
AAGGAACAAAGGTTCAAGGTTCAATTTAGGTGAATCTAGAGGCGTCCAAATCTTTCTAAGTCATGAGCAAACTTGTTTCTACTCGAAAAAAGTATGCTCATATAATCGCTTGACCTTCACACCCATGAAAATCCCCTAAATTCAATCTCCCGCTGCGGAAAATTCATCTAGTTTCAGCTGCAAACCCAAATGCCCTTGAACATTCGCTGCATCCTGTCCATGCGTATCCCCAATTCAGAATAGAAAATAGGAATTAAACGGATATGCTTGACCTATCCGCGAATACTACTGGGGAAACACCTGGACAAAGGAGGGAGCCAAGGCCCAAGGGGCCCCAACTGCTGACAACCTACGGTTTTCTATCGGCAGATGGCGGGGATTGTTGCACGCTACGTAACAGCTACTTTCGAATACTCCGGGAAATTATGGGAAATTGATGAATATGCCTGTAATGCTGGCACCTAAGAAGAGGAAACAACGCCGTCACCCGCTTATCACACAATTAGAGTCTACAAGCCTCCGTCCCACGACCCAAGGGCCCTCAACGAAGAAATATGATGATTAATTTCAGAAAATGTTTCTTCTCGAAGCCATGTGATGATTACCGAGCAATGGACAGAGAAAATTGTATTTCAAATGTGGGAGGTGGGCAGTCGACTCCAATCCAGCCAGACACAATATTCGTTGGCATTAATACGTCGAAATGTTTGATTTTTCATTGAAATCACACGTACGGAAATACTTCACTGAAAAACCCAGTCAAGTCGATGGAAAATTCTATTGCATTTCTGCTTCCCTGCGCATTTCTTTTACAGAAAATGTCCAGCAGAAATTTTTTGTAGAAAAAAAATCAGTGGAATTTCATTTTTCTACGCGAATTCTGTACGAAAATAAGCACAGATAACTATCAAGAATTCCAATAGAAACATTCCACCGAATTACCCAGTTTTTTCTACAAAATTTAGTGTCACGTGTGCAGTTATCGGACTCGGTCAGCATAAATTAATAACAAAAACCCTCTAGAAGACCGTGAATTTCCCCCGAGACCATTGAGTTTCAAAATACAATAAAAATTCCGTAAATGCTCGCGACTAATCTCTAATAACGAGATTCCTCTAAACCGTTTGTTTCCCCTCGAACCGCTGAGCTAGATCCGACACGAGATCCTTATAGACAAGTGGATCGATGTTCTTGCCAAGCTGATAGAGAACGAACCAGTCGCCGATCTGGAACCTCTGGGAAATGGTCTCGATCTGGTCCTGCGGCGAGAGACGCGATCGTGCACGAAGAAGAACGAGACGTAATTTGGGTCCCGCAACGACAGCAGCTCGATAAGCCAGACTGAGACCGCTGAGTATCGAGAGAATGATGAACCAGAACCAGAGGAAAACGTAGATCTTCTCGTTGACGATGTTCAGGGGTAGAACGCAGAGGCCATCGAACTTCTGAACCGTGCCGGACGCACCATATTTGTGAAAGGTGCATTTAGTTACTTTGGGGAATACCCGAGCCATCGGATCGATCCTCTCCTCTGGCTCCATCTCCGTGAATTTCACGACATCAGCGCCGTAAGTCGTGAACTCGCCGTCTAGGAAGAAGTCCATGAAGTATATCTGGCCGACGCAGTTTATGAAATTGAGTACCTCGCAGAGGAAGAACCGATAGGCGTAGAAATTTTGGGTGTGCAGATTAGTTCGAAAATAATCCACCAGTAGTTTGCGTCTCTCGGACTTGCAGGAGTCACTCATAACCGGACAATTGAGATCCAGCACGAGCATCTTTATTCTACCCCCCTCCCACGTTTTCCACAGATAACGGGGCACGTAGAATAGCATTGCTTGGAAGAATAGGGCGAAGCACACCCACTGATAGTACTTGTGATATTTAATCTCATCCTCACCCTCGACGTGTGCTGCCACCCCGGGCTGCACAAGATCCCTGCCGACTACTCCACTGCGATCCGGAATTGTGAATGTCGAGTAGATCCAGCAGTACGTGTCCATCACGGACAGGGGTATCTCGTCGACGATGCAGTCTATTGGATCGCCAATGTACTGTCGCGATGTCACCAGCAGGGAGAATGCTATCAGTATTATCACCGTTGCCTTGTAGTGCAATCGAAATACATTATTGTCGATGCACACTTGGTCGAGCTTCAGGAGGCCCTTCACCGAGCCAAATACATCAAACATGATTTATTACTTTTTATTGCCACTGATAACTAGCTAATTCGATTATTCAACCCCCGGGTTCAGTCAATTTCACCGATAACACGCGACCATCCAGCGCAATCGCGTTTATACTACCCGAAAATTCACAAGAAATATTTCCCCTTTCGACGGCGCAACGAGAACTGCAACACCTGTCACTCGCGGTTTATCAATCAGTCACTTGCAGTTGACGTTTCACTTATTAGTCAATTTATTTATTTATTTCAAACTCGTTGCGGGTCAATCAAAAGGGTATTAGTAATGCACGGCAAGCTTTTCTTTCCTACACACTCGTTCTGTCGGGCATCGGGGACTGAACGGCTGCCTCTAGAGCCAGCGGACCCTCACCCCCTCCTCTTCTCTCGCTCACTCACTTGTCTGTAGTATAAACTTCTTTTTTTTCCCCCCCACGTTTGTATTTCGTTTCCCCTTCGGTAAAACGTGCACAAGCTGCGCGTTTCTCGCTCACTTGGTCTTCTCTCTTGCTCTACGCCGCGCGTTCCCCTCTCCCCCCGCCCGTTCGTGACTGCCCCCCNATATTTGTGAAAGGTGCATTTAGTTACTTTGGGGAATACCCGAGCCATCGGATCGATCCTCTCCTCTGGCTCCATCTCCGTGAATTTCACGACATCAGCGCCGTAAGTCGTGAACTCGCCGTCTAGGAAGAAGTCCATGAAGTATATCTGGCCGACGCAGTTTATGAAATTGAGTACCTCGCAGAGGAAGAACCGATAGGCGTAGAAATTTTGGGTGTGCAGATTAGTTCGAAAATAATCCACCAGTAGTTTGCGTCTCTCGGACTTGCAGGAGTCACTCATAACCGGACAATTGAGATCCAGCACGAGCATCTTTATTCTACCCCCCTCCCACGTTTTCCACAGATAACGGGGCACGTAGAATAGCATTGCTTGGAAGAATAGGGCGAAGCACACCCACTGATAGTACTTGTGATATTTAATCTCATCCTCACCCTCGACGTGTGCTGCCACCCCGGGCTGCACAAGATCCCTGCCGACTACTCCACTGCGATCCGGAATTGTGAATGTCGAGTAGATCCAGCAGTACGTGTCCATCACGGACAGGGGTATCTCGTCGACGATGCAGTCTATTGGATCGCCAATGTACTGTCGCGATGTCACCAGCAGGGAGAATGCTATCAGTATTATCACCGTTGCCTTGTAGTGCAATCGAAATACATTATTGTCGATGCACACTTGGTCGAGCTTCAGGAGGCCCTTCACCGAGCCAAATACATCAAACATGATTTATTACTTTTTATTGCCACTGATAACTAGCTAATTCGATTATTCAACCCCCGGGTTCAGTCAATTTCACCGATAACACGCGACCATCCAGCGCAATCGCGTTTATACTACCCGAAAATTCACAAGAAATATTTCCCCTTTCGACGGCGCAACGAGAACTGCAACACCTGTCACTCGCGGTTTATCAATCAGTCACTTGCAGTTGACGTTTCACTTATTAGTCAATTTATTTATTTATTTCAAACTCGTTGCGGGTCAATCAAAAGGGTATTAGTAATGCACGGCAAGCTTTTCTTTCCTACACACTCGTTCTGTCGGGCATCGGGGACTGAACGGCTGCCTCTAGAGCCAGCGGACCCTCACCCCCTCCTCTTCTCTCGCTCACTCACTTGTCTGTAGTATAAACTTCTTTTTTTTCCCCCCCACGTTTGTATTTCGTTTCCCCTTCGGTAAAACGTGCACAAGCTGCGCGTTTCTCGCTCACTTGGTCTTCTCTCTTGCTCTACGCCGCGCGTTCCCCTCTCCCCCCGCCCGTTCGTGACTGCCCCCCCTCCGCCCTCCCCCCCCAGACAGCACCATTTTTCGGTACAACATGAAACGGATGATGTGCCGCGTGGTTGAGCGCCCCTCTCAGTTCCATGGCCTCAACATTTGCTCGACCCCCCGCCCCCCACCCCCCGCCGCGCAGGGAAGGGGTCGATTCTCCCCCCTCGGGTCAGCCCCCCCCCCAGGGCTAGCAGCCGGCGATCTCTCACTCCAGTGACAGAGATACCGGCGTTCGGGGGAAGTCGGGCGATGTCGGGAGGATGACGGGCGCATGCGCGACGCGGGAGTCGGAGAATGTGTTGCTATGGTGACGGTGTCGCGGCGAGGGTGCCCGGTGGGGGCCTGAGAAAATGGGAAATTCGGGGGGCCTGAGGAGGGGAGGAAGTCGGAGGTGTACGGCTTTTCCGGAAAGAGAATCGAAGGCTTGGGGGCCGGTGAGGCGATCGGATTTTTCGGTTTTTTGGGGGTTTCAGGGGAATGGACTTGAGGGGTCATTCGAGGGCGGGAAAGGCACGGTCAGAAAATTAGTCTTGAAATGACAAGTGAAAACGCTTGAAATTTTTAACAACGACAAAGTTACGTGAAATTTCTGTTGAATTCTTCATTGACGAATCGGTTAATTTCTCAAGTAATTCTCGATTTTATGGTCCATACGGCACTGGAAAACTTTGAAAATTTGGAAAATTCAGGCAATAACTTCTCTGAATTTTCAGTCTGTTGAAAATTAAATTGTATGTGATGTTCAATTTTCCTTATGAAAGAAACTAAGTTTTTGATATCTCCAATCTAATGGAGAATAAAGATCGCAAAACTCGTAAAA
The DNA here is from genome assembly GCF_001412515.2 of Diachasma alloeum. Classification (NCBI taxonomy): domain Eukaryota; kingdom Metazoa; phylum Arthropoda; class Insecta; order Hymenoptera; family Braconidae; genus Diachasma; species Diachasma alloeum. The sequence goes on from NW_021680364.1 coordinate 608,130, forward strand.
TGGCGGAAATTAGTAGATCATGATTTCTAAGATTTGAGAAATCACAGAAATCAACAGGAAATCACCTGATTCTGGAAATCACTGTCACTCGATTGAGCTCCTCGTGAAGATCATTACACCTACCTCGATACCGGTTGTGGCAGTGCCATAAAGGAATTGTTGGACTCGTAAACGCAACAGAGAGTTATTAAAAGCCTCGGGTACGCATCTCATCTAGGAAGTGATGATTCGGGGATTAGAGTTATTTGCATGACGGAGCAGGTGTTGGCAAATAATCTTATTTGTTCTGTATATTCATTGAATGTAAAATAAGAACTTGTATTTTCCGATCACTTCTATTTACGGAAAGGGGATTTTCCTGGGTTTAGTATCTCCATTCTCTTGAAAAATGAATAAAAAACGTGCGAATTTTATAGGGAAATCTAACGAATTCGATAGGGAATTCTATTGGATTTCAATTGGATGTTCAATGGAAAATGTTCTATGGAAAAAATCAATAGAGTTCTATTTTTTTATGCAAATTATTCTATTGAGATCTTTCATGCGTGAAAGAATTTAATAGAACAGCCCAACGCTTTCTCTAAGAAATTCTATTGAATTTCTATTAGATCTCCATTAGAATTCTCTTCAAGCTTTATTAGAATTTTATTAAAAAATTTTATTCTGTTTTTAAATACAGTAGAAAAAATCGGAAAATTCATGTACTGGAATTTTCCGATACATGAATTTTCCGCAGTAAATATCTCAATAGAAAAAATTGCATCGAAAAATGGGATTTTACTCAATTAAAAAATTAATTTAAAAAAACTAAGAAAGAGAGAAATGTTCACTGTTTATTCACAAAAAATATAATGGAATTTTTAGAAAGTGGAATTGACTCATCACGTCGTATAAATTTAGTCTCCACTCTGATATCGTCTGATATCAAAAGAGTCTCTACACGTGAAACTGGTGTAACGGGTTCCAAAATTCGAGAGTAGGATTCATCAAATAGTGTTTCCCATGGGGACATTCAAAATTTTTTTCTCATTTTCAGTGTTCAGTGGCTTTACACAACGAACGTGGGCGCCTCCACTGAGGTGGGGTACCTCAGTCCTCCCATTTATTTCGTAGCTCGAGACAGTCATCGCATTACCATGCTCAAGAGGTAGTTTTCAACTGTACACCTTCACCGGTCGATACCAAATCATTCTCGGTGCGTTTCTCGTGGAATAAAGTATCGAATGGATATGGTGTCTCTTGGAACATTCCTGGGAGCGTCTAGAATAGCATATCCAGAAGGTTTTAATGTTGTGGATTTGCGTGGTGCATTATGCTGCTGAATTCCGGGGGATAAATTTTATTTAGACAGATTTTAGTTCGACGAAATAATTTGATGCGGGAAAAAATAATTCATCTGTTCGAAATCACTTGTTTTCTTTAGGAATTCCAGGAAATATGTTGTTCTAAACACTACTATAATTTTTCACACTTCGATTAACAAAATCATTTTTTTTTTAATTTTCTTCATTGAGAATTCAGTGGAATTTCAAATTTTTGAGCATCAGAAACACAAGAATTTGCCGGCTTAGTTGGATTTTAAATAAAAACATGGACATTCAGTACTAAATTATTAGTGAATGTTTATGATTTTTGTTTATATTCATGGAATAATTGAACTGACTTTCCGAGTTTTCAATTATGAATTTAATAAATTATGAATTTTCAGTGATAAAACTCTTCGAAATTCCAGTGAAATTGTCACTTGATGAAAATATTAAAACTGAATTGAAAATTGAAGAGAATTGTTGTAAAATAATTGACGTGAAAGACAGTTTTTATTTATTTTTTCCCGTAGAATTAGGAATTTTCGATAGCGGGATTCCTTGAATTTTCAGTGGAATTTCAATTTATGTAAAATTCCTGACTGTAATTACTTGAATTTTTATGATTTCTATCAATTCTTACGGAATACTTGAACTGAAATATACAATTTCCATAAATTTTTCCATAAAACTGTTAGAATTTCCATTAAATTTCTGCCAAATATGCACTTAATAAAAATTTCTAGGAATTCTACCAGAAATTGCAGCCAAAAAGCTGCATAGATATTCTTTAGGAAAGTCCTTCCATTGTTGTTCGACTTTCTGCGAATCTAAAAGGTTATCCCACCAGTTAATGGGATTATGGAATCATTATGTTATGCACGAGACTTGCGCACACGTTCTCCTTGATCGTAAATATATCGGTGAACATAATCGGTAATAAGTACCTTTGCATTACATCGATTTTTTCGATCCCCAGTTGATAACTTTTTTTATTCATGCAGAACAATCGGTGAATGGTCAACGGGAGGTTTTTTACACAGCAGAATTAGTAACTTCATACTTCAGCATGAATTCTTCGCTGAGAGCTTGATATTTCATCAGTCACACAGAAATTAGGGAAATTTATTACGGTCAACATGATATATTCATCAGAAATTACAACGTTGACATTGAGAAATTAAACGACTTTAGGGCTTTTTTTATTGCTGATGGGATATGCGAGCAAATGTTCGTCATCTATTTTCCCCTGTCCTAGACATGACTATCTGAACATGAATATTCAGTACCAAATTCCGCTGAATTTTCCTGATTTCTATCAACATTTATGGAATAATTGAACTGGAATTTAGTTTCCACTGATTTTTCCGTAAATTTTGGAATTTTTAAGGGCAAATCTCCTTAAAATTTCAAGGGAACTTTTATTTCATCGAAAAAACTGAAAAGGAAATTTCAACCAAAAAGTTTACACAATGTGTTCTTTTCATGCGAGAATGGTCAAAAGAATTCAGTCTCTATCTACATAATAGATAGAATTTTATATAGATTGTAAAATACTCGGAAGCTAGATTGCTGCAGCACTCATTCACATCTTCAATATCAGAGAAAACAATGACTCTACATCGTAAACAATGTCAGCTTAGTCATTGATCCTTCCGACTGAACCCTAATGACTCAGAGGATTTCCCTCGCTTCGTTTTTAATCCAAATAAGTTTTATGTATCAGATTAAAAAATCAAACATTCTCGAAACTAGAACTGATTGCTTTGAGAGCATGTGGACCAAGCCCTCGTATCAGTTCCTTCGTGGGAAATCAACTTAAGCGCAAGACGAAATATAAACATCAAGTGGTGAGTGTTCTCATTAGGACTTGAGACTGTTTAAGATGTTCATGAATCTGATTTCTATCAATTTTTATTGAATAAGGGAACTGAAATAAAGTTTTGAATTTATAATTACAAAACTCTTACAAAATTTCAATAGAACTTTTCAACCAAAAAGTTTTAACAGTGTTTCCTTTTCCTGCAAGAATATTCAAAAGAATGAACTTTCTATCTACCCAATAGATAGAATTTTATATAGAAAATTATCAAATAGTCAGAAGCTACATTACTGCAACACTCATCCAAATCTTCAATATCAGCACAATGAGTCTGCACAGTAAATAATGTCAGCTTAGTCATTGATCCTTCCGACTGAACCCTAATGACTCAGAGGATTTTCCTCGCTGCGTTGTTAATTCAAAATGTTTCCTGTATCAGATTAAAAAATCAAACATTCTAGCATGTGGACCAAGCTCTCGTATCAGTTCCTTCGTGGGAAGTCTTGAGCGCAAGACGAAATATAAACATCAGGTGGTGAGTGTTTTCATTAAGACTTGAGACTGTTGAAGATGTTTATAAATCTTCGAAGAATTAACGACGAAATGCGCAGGGGAACAGAGGCCCGATTGATTCTAGAGAATATTAAAAAAATAAAATATAAAAAAACCTATCGAATTCGTTAGAAAATTCTATTGAACTTCTATTGAACTGTTCTATTAGTTTTTGGCCGATTCTATTGAAATGTTCAATAGAAAATATTCAGTAGAAAAAGTCAATAGAATTCAATTTTTCTATATAACTTATTCTATTGAGATATTTTCTATAGAATTTCCTCGGCTCAAATTTTTTAAGTTTTTTCGTTTGATTTTCTTGATGAGAAGAAAAGAAAAATAGAATGAAAAAAACTTGGAATTTCTGAGTCGAGCAAATTCTATAGAAAATATATGAAAAGAACAAGTTATATAGAAAAATCGAATTCTGTTGACTCTTTCTATTGAATGTTTTCTATTGAACATGTCAATAGAATCAGCCAAAAACTAATAGAAAGTTTAATAGAAATTCAATAGAATGTTCTAACGAATTCGATAGATTTTTCTATTAAATTTTTTCGTGCGTGAGTCGGCCAAAAACTAATAGAAAGTTCAAGTTCCCTAGATTTTCCTCTGACATTTTTTGCCCGTTAATTTTTCCTCTTCTGGAGGATCACATGTGAATAGATTCTGGTTCTTAAGATACACCCATTTGATAACTACTCTCGATATTTTCCACCTGGAGAGACTACACTGCGGATTTGCATGTCTAGCAACCACGGAACCTGTTACATGATACCAGTAACTGATAGTTTTGGTTTTTTAGAAGACTCTCTTTAATTGAGTGGAGCTATCTCCTGGGACAACCGTTGTGGTGGGCATGTGGCTTTTGCTTCGAATCCGGTTCTGATATTATTCTTTAAGAGACCATGGGACGTACCCAGAAAGAAGAACGGAAAATCATGTACGAAAGAATTTAATAGAAAAACCTGGCGAATTAGGCTGCAGTCAATATTATGATCAACAAAAACTGAGAACTCCTCATTATTCTCTCAACCATAAATCAATACCGATAATCGGCGATTTGTCCTCTCAAACAACTCCAATATCATCTTTCGTAATTATAAATATCGGTGACATTAATCGGTAATGAGAACTTTTCATTACATCAATTTTTCGAGCCACTGTTGACAACTTTTTTTTAATCATCCAGAACAATCGGTGAATGGTCGACGAGAGGTTTTTTACCCTGCAGAATTGAAACTTCAAATTTCAGCGTGAATTCTTCGCTGAGAGCTTGATATTTGATCAGTGACGCAGAAATTAGGGAAATTTATTGCGGTCAACGCGATGTATTCACAACGTTGACGTTGAAAAATTAAATGGCTTCAAGGCCTTTTTTATTTCGTCATTCATTTTCCACTGTCCTAGACTAATCAATCATGACGAAGACAGAAATTCTACAACTATGTATGTTCAATCAAAACATGAATATTCAGTACCAAATTTGAATTTTCCTGATTTCTATCAATTTTTATAGAATAATTTAACTCAAATTTAGTTTCCACTGATTGTTCCATAAAGTTATTCGAATTTGCCAGGTTTTGCTATAAAAAAATTTCGCACATGATACTAAGCCGCAGTCAATGTTACGATCAACAAAATGCTGAGAATAATAGTATTCTCTCCGCCATAAATCAACATTTATAATCGGTGATAAGTCCCCCCAAACAACTCCAATATCATCTTTCGTAATTGGCGCTATAGAAAACCCGTGGGCATTATATCACGAGAGTGATTATGTAACCACTGAGTTATGATCAGACGTGCAGGCCACTAATTAAGTTAATTGATTAATAAGTCCGATGAAGGATGGAGGTTACCGGAGCGACCACCCTAGGGGGAAGGGGTTGGCTTGCCGGCCCTCCTCACGACGCAAGGGGGCCCTGTGCCACAAGATCCTGTGGCGCAACGGATAACGCGTCTGACTACGGATCAGAAGATTCCAGGTTCGAATCCTGGCAGGATCGAGAATTTTTTTTCGATTTCACTGGAAAAACCGGATTTTTGTATTGCGATTGCAGGTGGGTGGGGGTCGGTATCTCTGGTGGGGTTGGAGTTATTGGGAAATGTTGGGAAGAATTGACAGGGCTAGCTGATGGCAGTTATCACATGCCGACAAGCCGTCGCTGGAGTTGTGTGAGTGTCTCGTGGAGATGCTAAAAATGAATGGTCTTATGAGGACTGATCGGGGAGATCTCAATTTCAAAGCATATCATCCACTCAAACCAATTATTTCCCCTCACATTCGAACCCCTCAAATCCTCAAATACCCAAATTTCTCTCGAAGAAAGGAGACCGTCAACCCAAGGATTGTAGGATTCCAGTTTAGCATCCCACCAGGACCACAAGCAAATACTTTTCTCCCGAATCCCCCATCGCATTGTCTTTTTTGCATTGCAAGTCTGAGCGTGCCGATGTCCTCGACGGGTATCAGGTCCACGGGGGTCTCCACACCAGGCAACACGGTCGTGAGAGGCCCCGCAGGTATATCCCAAACGTGATGTACCTATATGCAGACAAAGGAGAATTTCAGTGTAGCGTCATCCGCTTACTCACATTACCTCTTTTCATTCTCTCTTTTTTCCTTTATTTCAAAGTCTAAAGTGACACGATGAAACGTATTTCGCTGCTGACTCTTGAAACCATTGCCCCGTTATCTCTCTCCTCATTTCTCGGGCACTGACGATCAGCTGCATGTAAAATGAAGCATGAAAGACATCTACCACTTGTGAATGTCAAGAGAGGTGGACGTCACCGAAGCACGGGGAATTATTAAGTAAAAATCGCCCTTTTATAAATAACAGACTCGGAAATCCTTGAATACTGCATAAATTCTTTGTAAATAAAAGATGAATATCTGAAAATTCCGGGTCTGGAAATATTGAAATGCAAATTGAGAAAATGTTATTGACAGTGTAAAAAAGAACCTAACGACTTCGCCAGGAAATTCTAGTGGATTTCTATTGAACTTTCTATTAGTTTGTAGCCGATTCTATTGCAAAAAATCGGCAGCCTATCCACGCGTTTTTCATTAGAAATATTCTTTAAAAAAATCAAGTGAATTGAATTTTTACAGACAACTTATTCTATTGAGATATTTTCTATAGAAACTCCTCGCCCCAAATTATCTAATTTTTCTGTTTGATTTTTTTTAACGAAAAGAGGAGAAAAGTCGAGTGGAAAAACTTGGAAAATTCATGTCGAAAAATGTCTATAGAAAATGTGTCGTTAAAAAAAGTTGCATGTAACTAGACGGAGGGAAGAGAGACAAATGAAATTAATTAAGAGCACGGAGTCTATGCACACAGCCTCTGGGTCAAATAAATCAACCCGGATTCGTGCAACTCCGTCTCGTTTTATGTGCAGCCATGGGTTATCGACAAAAATAATGCAAAAGTGTCGTGTGAGGGAATCTTATGTCGGTAAAGATGGGCTATTTTTATCGCAGCCACGTGTGACGATTATCATGAATAGAATATAGCCGGTCTCTTCAACGACCAACTACTCGTGGCCTTGACCTACGGAGGGGGAGGGACTTCCCCTCTTTCGCTGCATTCCCCAGGATTTCTTTATTTAGATTTGTTGAACTATTTTGATACTGTCCTAAATCACTGGTGGGAAAGAATTGAAATTGCAGGGGCAGGTGGATAATGGTTTCGGGAGAGGGGGATTGAATTCGATTTTGAGGAAAATGATTTTTTAATCGTAATATTTATGAATTCATTAAAAAATTTACATCTTAAGATTATATTGAACTTAAATTTCCAGTTTACATTGATTTTTCCAACAAATTCCTATTTTTTAATCGCGAAATTCTTTGAAATTTGAGTGAAATTATGATGAAATAAAAATTTCCAATGAGTATATCGACTATTTAATCTAAAAATGTTCAATAATGATCATGGAATTCCGTATTATTAAGCTGTTAATGTGGATTATTGATGAAGGCCTTTCACAAGGAGGAGATTTCAACATTCACTCGATAATTGTTCTTTCAATCGCCAAATCCTGTTGTTAAACTCAGATACTCAATTCTCCAATTTGCTTCAATTTTTAATGAAAACGTGAACATTCGGTTCATCGCAAATTCAAGAAGATATCATATTCAACTGAATTTTCCTGATTTCTACTGATGTTTATGAAATAATTCAACTGAAATTTTCAGTTTATGACGAAATTCGTCAAAATTTCGATGAAATTAAAATGCAATAAAAATTTCTAAGAAGTATATCCAAATACATTCAACAATAATCATTCAATTTCGTACAATTAAGCTCTTAATACGGATTATTGATGAAGGCCCCTCGCAAGGCTCAACAATCACTCGATAATTGTCTTTTAATCGTTGAATCCTCCGGTTAAACTCAGATGTTAGTCACCTGCGACGAGTTATCGCATATTTCTCCGATTTGTTTCAATTTTTAATGAAATCGTGAACATTCGGTTCATCGCAAATTTAAGAAGACATATTCAACTGAATTTTCCTGATTTCTACTAATGTTTATGAAATAATTCAACTGAAATTTTCGGTTCATGGCGAAATTCGTCAAAATTTCGGTGAAATTAAAATGCAATAAAAATTTCTAAGAAGTATATCCAAATACATTCAACAATAATCATTCAATTTTGTACAATTAAGCTCTTAATACGGATTATTGATGAAGGCCCCTCGCAAGGCTCAACAATCACTCGATAATTGTTCTTTTAATCGTTGAATCCTCCGGTTAAACTCAGATGTTAGTCACCTGCGACGAGTTATCGCACGGCTCCCGATGTATTCTCAAGTTGAGTTCTCTCACGTATAGGGTCATGCCTCGGGGGAGGTTTGTGCCCGGAGGCGACATGGAGCACCAGAGTCAACCAGTGTTGGGAAATAGAGACAGTCAATGGATGGGGAGATTGAGTGGAAGTAAGAGGAGTTTCTCAGGCTCCGGCGCTGTTTAAAGTGGGGGAGTTTGAGAGGCGGGTGAGGGCCGGTTTTTCTGGTTTCTACTCACCGGTCACCCTGGCCTCCCTCTCACTCCATTCTAACTTTTTCCTCCTTTTTGGGTGTATGCTCTCTTCGACATCCCCCTTTGGTATTCCAGGCTACCATTTACTCAGCCACGGGTTCTCATACTCGTTCTCAGGCTTTTTTAAAAATTTCGCCTGAATATTTTGCGATAATAATTGTTGACGGATATTTTTACGGAGGATTTGCGTTTGAAATGGAGACTCTCGGGACATTGCGGAGCGAAAGGCGACTGGTTGAACCGTAATTAACACCAACGGGCGACTCGTTTCACGTATTTCGGCAGCGAAATGGGGAATTCCGGGAATGCTATCTGGGCTTCGGGCTTTTCCAACCGAGGAGACTTGCTGGAGTCGTCATGAATCATTCGTCAGGGATAAATGAATGGGAGGGCACTAGAAACTAATTTAAGTCATTTTTAGTCTCAAATTAAGACGTTAAGACTTGGTTTTTAGATATTTTAGGTGTTCTGTTCGAGGACTTCTTGTTTTGAAATTATTGTCTCATTTGTTTATGGAGATACTTCGGTCATTTTTAATACTTCATTCAATTTGGCGATTTATTTTTCAAGACATGAGGAAAGTGTCTTATTTTAAGACGTCTTGAAGACTAGTTTTTACATTTTTGTCTTCTTTATTAAGAATTATTTGGCCCCAAATTTAAGTTATTTTTAGTGTCTCAAATTAAGACATTAAGACTTAGTTTTTAAATATTTTAGGTGTTCTGACGAGGATTTCTTGTTTTGAAATTATTGTCTCATTTGTTTATGAAGATACTTCGGTCATTTTTAATACTTCATTCTATTTGGCGATTTATTTTTTAAGACATGAGGAAAGTGTCTTATTTTAAGACGTCTTGAAGACTAGTTTTTACATTTTTGTTTTCTTTATTAAGAATTATTTGGCCCCAAATTTAAGTTATTTTTAGTGTTTCAAATTAAGACATTAAGACTTAGTTTTTAGATATTTTAGGTGTTTTGTTCGAGGACTTCTTGTTTTGAAATTATTGTCTCATTTGTTTATGGAGATGCTTCGTTCATTTTTAATACTTAATTCAATTTGGCGATTTATTTTTTAAGACATGAGGAAAGTGTCTTATTTTAAGACGTCTTGAAGACTAGTTTTTACATTTTTGTCTTCTTTATTAAGAATTATTTGGCCCCAAATTTAAGTTATTTTTAGTGTCTCAAATTAAGACATTAAGACTTAGTTTTTAAATATTTTAGGTGTTCTGTCCGAGGACTTCTTGTTTTGAAATTATTGTCTCATTTGTTTATGGAGATGCTTCGTTCATTTTTAATACTTAATTCAATTTGGCGATTTATTTTTTAAGACATGAGGAAAGTGTCTTATTTTAAGACGTCTTGAAGACTAGTTTTTACATTTTTGTCTTCTTTATTAAGAATTATTTGGCCCCAAATTTAAGTTATTTTTAGTGTCTCAAATTAAGACATTAAGACTTAGTTTTTAAATATTTTAGGTGTTCTGTCCGAGGATTTCTTGTTTCGACATTATTGTCTCATTTGTTTATGGAGATGCCTCGTTCATTTTTAATACTTCATTCAATTTGGAGATTTATTTTTTAAGACATGAGGAAAGTGTCTTATTTTAAGACGTCTTGAAGACTAGTTTTTACATTTTTGTCTTCTTTATTAAGAATTATTTGGCCCCAAATTTAAATTATTTTTAGTGTCTCAAATTAAGACATTAAGACTTAATTTTTAAATATTTTAGGTGTTCTGTTCGAGGACTTCTTGTTTTGAAATTATTGTCTCATCTGTTTATGGAGATACTTCGCTCATTTTTAATACTTCATTCAATTTGGCGATTTATTTTTCAAGACATGAGGAAAATGTCTTATTTTAAGACGTCTTGAAGACTAGTTGTTACATTTTTGTCTTCTTCATTAGGACGTATTTAGCCCCAAATTTAAGTTATTTTTAGTGTCTCAAATTAAGACATTAAGATCTGTTTTATAAACATGCTAAGTGTCTTACTCGAAGATCTCTCGTGTCAGGGCCTTAATTAGAGTCATTTTTAGATTCTCAAATTAAGACGTTAAGACTTGTTTTTTAGATATTTTAAGTGTGTTGTTCGAGGATTTCTTCTTTCGAAATTATTGTCTGATTTGTTTACGCAAATACTTCATTCAATTTGATGACTTGTTTTTTAAGACAGGAAAATGTCTTATTTATCAAACGTCTTGTTTTTCTGCGGAGAAAATGTCTCATTTTAAGACATCTTGAAGACATTGGTTTTTACATTTTTCTCTTCTTTTTCAAGACATTAAGACTAGCTTTTTAGATATTCTAGGTGTCTTACTCGAGGATCTCTTGTTTCGAAATTATTATGTCTTATTTGTTTATGGAAATACTTCACTCATTTTTAATACTCCACTCCATTTGGTGACTTGTTTTTTAAGACATGACGAAAATCTCTTGTTTATCAAACGTCTTGTTTTAAGACGTCTTGAAGCCGTTATTTTTTACAGAAATTTGCAGAAAATCGTTCGTTCGGTTCTGCTATTCGGGTCTGTCATTTTCACGCGTATTTAGCTCGAATGACTGAAAGTTCAGTGGATAATCATGAGGGCAGAGCGTTTTTCAGGTCGAACGCTTCAGATATGCATCGACTTCGTTAACGGACCGCTTGAATAAATAATGAGTGAATAATTGATTACGCGGTCAACATCTGTTATTTAATTGTTCCAGCGGGACTTATTGGATATTTTTTTAATTTATTCTGAGAAAAACCGAAACAGTCCATTAAAAAAATTTTTTTTTTGTATCTTTCTGATTAGTTCTGGGCGTTCTACATTTTTTTATCTAATCAGTTCAATTTGAGTCTAATTCCTTCGTTGTGCGTTCATAGTTGTCTCGCTCGTAACATTTTCTTTTTAGTTATATATTAAATTAAAAAATTTAGTAGAGTATTTTTCATCGATTGCTGCGTTCATATCTTCTGAAAGAAATGGCAAAAAATAAATGGATTTTCATTTTTCTGTGCAAATTATTATATTTTAACTGAATAAGTTTTACAGAAAAATCAAAATTTGATTTTCTTCAGTAATTTCAATACAAATGGGAAATAAATTATCAATTTATGAATTAAAAATCTGGAAATGTATAAATTCTATTTGGATTACCTAATTTTTTTAATCCATTGTGAGAATCTTTATTTTTGTTTTCATAATCGAAATGAATATAATATTTTCCTCTTATTTACGTATTAAAAAATTTAATAGAAAGTTTTTCATGTTTAAAATAAATGAAAGAAAAACCAAACAAATAAATTTTTATTTTCCTCTATAAATTATAATATTTCAACTGAATAAGTTTCACAGAAAAATGAGAATCTCCTGATTTTCTTTAGTACTTTCGCTGCAAACGGTCGAGAAATTATAAATTTATAAACAAAAAATCTTGAAATGCAAATCTATAAATGACATTTGAATTACTTCAACTCCGCGAACAGCACTCAACAACTTTGATTTCATCTCTATCATTTTAACAAACCCAATTTTATGCGGCCGTCCTTGATCTATAAAATTGCCTGGTGCACTTCCACTGGATCCTAACCGATGTATACGATAATAAAATGGGGATAGAGTATCGAGCGATTTAGTGAGCGAGCCACTTTGCAAGTTGTTTAATCAAGACCAGGTGGAGTACTATTGACAGGATTGTGGCAATAGACGAGACTCGCATTTGGACAGGAGAATTTACCAGGGGAATTCGTGAATGTGTAACTCATCGTGTTTATTATCCATCTTAATCAATCTATTCAACTTCACTCTCTCGTTCTTACATTTCTGTTACAAATAAGGAGAGCTCTCATTCGCTTTGTCACTCTTTATTTATCTGCTTCAATCAAACAGGCGTTTACGCATACAAATGGTCAGTGGATACATTAAATGCCTATAAAAAACGAGAACATAAAATATATTCAATAACAGTCTGTAAGTCATATCGTACAAGGTTTTTTTCTTGTGGTTTGTTTCCCTTGAAAACTTTTTTTTGTCTTTTTCTCCCACTTTACTCTCGAGAAGATCACGAACCTTAAAGCCCCAGCACCCGTGTCTCAGACGTTTTTAGGTGGTACAATCGTGCGAGGTTTTTTAATTAATTTAAAATACACACATAGAAAAATATCATGACAATAGCGATAGTACATAAATGCACAATTAATCACGTAAGCACTTTCCTTTCACGTTTTTTTTTCTCAATTATTTTTTGGGGTTTTTTTGAGGGGGGCTATCGTTTTGTCTAGCATTAGAGAGTTTAAGGGGGCGTCGATATAATATTAATATCACTCGTTTACCAATGATATGCTTTGTGAATTGTGGGAGACGTTTCGTAATTACTGGGGTTTCTTTGTGATTGGAATTCGGTTTTTGGGAATTTATCGGAAGATAAATTTTGAATGCTCGGGGATTTTTTGCGGAACTCACGCTTTCGACGGGAAATTCTGGTGGATTTCTACTGATTTTTTGGGGGAAATTCTATTGAAAAGAATTCCACGTTTTACTGCGCGTTTTTTTATAGAATGTTAATTTTATTTTTATAGAATGTTTTGTAGAAAAAATCAGTGGGATTTCATGTTTTTATCATTTTTATGTTCAGACGTTTTTATAGGAATTCCTCGACAGGAATTTTACAAGTTTTCTGCACTTTTTTTTTCATTAAAAAATGAAACAAAAACAAGGCTTCCATTCGGAAGCAAAAAAATTGAAATATTCAAACCGGTGAATTTTCATAAAAAATATCTCAATAGAATAAGTTCTATAGAAAAATCGAATGCTATTGATTTTTTCTATAGAATATTTGCGAATGAAAATTTCTATTTCTATTTTATGGAAAATGTCCAAAAGACACTATTTTATGGAAAAAATCAGGAGAATTTTATTTCGTTATAGAACTTTTTCTATTGAAAAATTTTCTATAGGAATTCCTTGAGCTGAATTCTTCAAATTTTCAACACTCCGTTTTTCTCCTCTTTTTGAAAATATCTCAACAGAATAAGTTTCTATAGAAAAATTGAATTCTACAGATTTTTTCTATAGAATATTTTCTAGTGAAAGTTGTTGTTTCTTATAGAAAATGTCCAATAGACACTATTTTACACAAAAAATCAGTAGAATTTAATTTATTCTATTTCGTCTATTAAGACATTTTCTATAGAAATTCCTCGACAGGAATTCTTCAATTTTTCTCCATTCTATTGTTCCTCTCTTTTCATTAAAAAATAAAACAAAAAAACTCAGGAAATTCGAGCCGAGGAATTTCTACAGAAAATATCTCCATAGAATAACTTCTCCAGAAAAATCCAATTCCATTGATTTTTTCTATAGAATATTCTCCACTGAACATTCCTATAGAAAAAAAACGCGCCATAACCAGCGGAATATTTCACTAGAATCAGCCAAAAACTAATAGAAACTTCAGTGGATCCCCCAGAATTTTCCAACGAAATCGCCAGCTTTTTCCACGAAATTCATTCGCACCTGCTTTTTAATCTCAAGGGACAGAGTTCCTAACGGCTTCCCGTTGGAATTTTAATCCCCATCCTCTGAATAGTGGTACAATAATGGATATGTTTTATTTCTGTTGATTCTCACGGGGCCAACTCCGGCGTTTATCTTTTTATTTGAGAAGTCATTTGGAGCGTCACACGTAGAGGGGCCTAGTACTTACCGCTGCAACTATTTATGTCGTTTAAGTTTACACACATAATTTTTTTTCCAAGGTTTCTCTGTATTCCCTTATAATTAGTTGTTCGATACTCACTAATATTCGCTAACAATTATTCTTGTGACACTGAGAAATGTTTATTTTTAGTTTTTTTGGGAATCCAAAAATTCGGCGAGAGTTCAATTTGATTATTCCTCGTCTCACTGTTTTTTATTTTAATTTTTGGAAATTGTCGTTTCGAGTCTTTTCACTCTGGAGTCAGGGGGAAGAGCTGTTTTGTCTCGAGGGAATCTATTCGACAATAATATTTATAAAACCGTTGATCCTTTGTTTATTTATGATTTAGCACGGAAGCACGATATTTTCAAAAATCTTCAATTCCGAATATTCACCCTCGCCTGAACGCAATTCACCGTTTTAGTTTTTATTCTTCAGTTCTTCCGATTCATCGTCTTATTGCTGAAGTTAATATCAGTGGAAATGTTCTCTTTGGTTTGGGTGGTCTTACAAGCTGTCACATCCAGCGAAAGATATAAAAACACTGAATTACACTGGAATCTAACGTGATGTACAATTTAGAGTTGATTAAAACGAAGCAGTCCACGATTTTTTTGCATTTTTTTTCTGCATCATTTTGATTTTTTCTTAATGATCTATAATTTTTCTATCTAATCTGTTTAATTTGAGTCTAATTTCTTCGTTGCGCTTTCGTGGTTGTCTCACTCGTAATGTTGTCTTCTTGTTTATGTATTAAAAAATTTAATAAAACTATATTATCGATTTTGTTAATTCCTTTGAAAAAATAAGGAGAAAAAATTGATTTTTTATGGACGAAAACTAAATCTATTTTTGGAAAATTTCCAAATAAATTTTCTTTTATTTTCAAGTTCTTCATATTCTCTCATCAGTATTTTGAATGAAAAGAACAATTTTATCGTTTTTTATGTTCACTTCTTCTAAAAGAATGAAGAGAAAAAATGAATACTATAAAAATGAATAATATAATTTTATATTCAATAAATCTAAAACGTTGTATTCACAGATGTCACAGAGCCCCGACAACAGTGAATAAAAAAAAGAATGACTGTAAAAAAAATAATGTATGTGTGTGGTGATAAATAAACAAAAACGGTATGCAAAATTAATTGAATAGTTTATCTGTTTAATGATACCTCTCATCATCAATTAAATAAAAATGATATAAAGATTCTTTAGATACAGAGCTATACCTACAACTTAATATGGCATCACAATGATTGCATTTTTCATAAATTCACGAACTTAAATATAATCTACGCTCTCTCGATGTCATGTCAAAATTTTCTGTCATTACCATTTTTCACTGATAGTTAATACTATGTCAATAGTGTGATTAACGACTGATGCAATTCAATTATTTACAACATTCATAAAACCTCTTAAATACACTGGATAATTCGATAATACGTACTAGCTAGATACAAAATAATATAGCGAATTAAATAATTTATTGATGAAATACATTCACTGAAAAAATTCATCGAAAATTGGTGCGTTGAGTAAATGCTATCGAGGGTGCGATTAATTGATACCTGACGGACGTATTTTCAAGCTTAAATCACAAGTAAAACATCTGTAATATTGCATTGCATTGGATTATCTATCAAGCCATTGAATTTTTATAAATTTTAATTCGTAAAAATTTCTCTCCAATGTACAATTATTACTGGTGTTACTATTGATGGTGTCTATTTGCTCTATTGGTGTTTTATTAATCGATTTATCATTCATTTTCTCCTGTTAGTTTCATGGATTCTAAACTAGATTTCACAAGGCAAATGTTGCTAAGTCTATGTGTCAAGCAAATTGATCCTTGAGTTGCACTGATCGGCTCAAACGAGTCTTCTGATGATTATAAGTCAGTTGTTTGTTCCTGTTGGGCTATTAATGCTGAGGATTTCAGTAATGAGCTTTGTTTGGTTGTTCTTGTGGGGTTTCTCGAATGGGCGACATTTGCTTTAGGCCTCGCTCCTCATTTTTACGATTATACGAACATCAACATACACACGTGGACACTGGGGGAATTATTATGACGTTTATGTTTGTTTAATGAATTGTTCTTGTAGCTAAGTGGAATGGGAAAATGATTGCGCTGTCGTTTCGAGTATTTTTTGGGATTAATTGACAGAATAATCATCAGAGAATTCAATGATTTTGAGTTTAATTTTTTGTGGGGAGTTAATCGGTAAGAAATTGTAAATTCCTTCGGGTATTTCACTCAACTACAGTGACTCCCACATTTCTTCGTCGACTGATTGAATAAAATCGACGTCATCGACAAATTTCAGGGAATTCAAATGAACTTTTTGTGGGTTTACGAGAACATACACACGTGAACACTGGGGGAATTATTATGACGTTTATGTTTGTTTAATGAATTGTTCTTGTAGCTAAGTGAAATGGGAAAATAATTGCGCTGTCGTTTCGAGTATGTTTTGGGATTAATTGAGAGAATAATCATCAGAGAATTCAATGATTTTGATTTTAATTTTTTGTGGGGAGTTAATCGGTAAGAAATTGTAAATTCCTTCGGGTATTTCACTCAACTACAGTGACTCCCACATTTCTTCGTCGACTGATTGAATAAAATCGACGTCATCGACAAATTTCAGGGAATTCAAATGAACTTTTTGTGGTTTTACGAGAACATACACACGTGGACACTGGGGGAATTATTATGACGTTTATGTTTGTTTAATGAATTGTTTTTGTAGCTAAGTGAAATGGGAAAATAATTGCGCTGTCGTTTCGAGTATTTTTTGGGATTAATTGACAGAATAATCATCAGACAATTCAATGATTTTGATTTTGATTTTTCAAAATCGAAGAATTTCAGGTAATTAAAATGAACTTTTAATGGTTTTACGTGAAATAATGACTAAAACATGAGCCTATGATATTCACTAACTGGAATGTATCGACAGAATCCGTATTTTCTAATCGCAATTGCGTATCTACTAATTGAGAAAACATATATTTTGACTAAAAGCTTGAATAACTAGCCTCAACAGAAGAGAAATCAAACGGATTATCGACTATTACGAATTTTCTCATTTTTTTTCTCGCTAATAATCATATACAATAGTATATGTAACAGTTGGTCTCAGTCGTGCCATGTGTCCCACAGTGAGACCCCAGTAGCTAACATCAATCAACGTAATTGGTGTTCATCCTTGTGTAATCAACAGCACACCGTTGACCATTAAAATGTCACTAACTACATTGAAAATAAAAACGACAATTGTACGTTCAACGAAAAAATTATCCCTCGTACACAACTAATAAATAATTTTCATTTAAAAAATGCACATTTATCATAAGTTAGTTGTCGAAGTGAGACATTTTTAATGCCTTGTCCCTTATCAATTAGTCTAAAGCTTTCATTTAAGTGCAACTCGCCAAATTCTTCGAAGCAGAGTTTAATTTTTTGTTTCTTCTTCTTTCCTCTAATTATCTTCCCTAATTAAAATTATAGATTGTGAAATTTTCGAACCTCACAGAGGCGGAAGTCATTCACAGAGTGGACTGGATAATCGGTGGAATTACCACGTGATTTGGTAATTACAAAAATCCTTTCACTGGGGCCATTCTTTTATGAATGGGGATTCCTGCGGGGATTGCAGCGAAAGGATTTTCAACGTGTAGATCCTTGATTTTGGGAGTTTTTTGCTTAGTTTTGGGGGGGCTTTTTGCCCCCTCGTGGCTTGATACTCTCGGAGATCTGCCACATCGCCTCCTCGCAGAGGAAGTCACTGAAGTTGTTGAAGAATGTTATTATGCGCTCGTTCTTTTTGAAGGAGTATGTGCTGAAAAGGAGAATTCAGTCATTTTTTCATTTGTTTTATTAAATTTCAGGGACAATTATGGGTTTGAATTAATTTTCAAATGAAATTAATGAGGTGTTTAATGGAATTTTGAGTTAATTGAAATGTTCAGGGAATTGTTGTATGAATTGGAATGATTTTCGAGCTTTTCTGTCATCACTTTGGATTGGAATTCATATTTTTAGTGAATTTTTTGAGAATTGAATGATTTTTCAGTGAAAGAATGTATTGAAATTTAGCATAAATTAGTGTTTGTTGATTATTCTAAGGATTTTCACCTGAAATTTGCTATTTGTAAATGATAGGAAATTTACGGAAATTGACAGGATGTCTAATTAAAGTTAAAATCAAATTATTGATGAATTTTCAATTTGCGTTGAAAATTTACAAAGATTGACCATTTCCGATCAATTTAAAAAAAATTTATAATTTGTATGTGAAGTATGTGATGAAAAGGATAATTAAATATTTAGTTATATCACTCGATTTCTGAGGGAATTTTTCTTCACGTGTTTTATGAAATTTCAGTGACAGTTATGATTTTTAAGTAATTTTCATGTCAAATTAGTGAATTGTTTAATTTCAAGTTAATTGAAAAGTTCAGGGAATCGTTGCCTAGATTTGTGTGATTTTGAAGAATTTTTATCAAAATTGTGAATTTTTGAAGAGTCGACTGACTTTTCAATCGCAAAATCTATTGAAATTCAGAATAAATTAGTTCTTCCTGCAAATTCCGAGAATGTATGCTCAAAATTTTAGGTGAAATTATATTTCAAGAATTCTAAACTTTTAAAGCAATGTAATTAGCATTTAAATAACCAATCAAAAAATCAATTCAAAACAAGTATAATTCAAACAAATCCGATCTTACCACTTCTTAAACCTCTTCATATTCTCAACAATATTGAACTGCTGCCACCGTTTCGAGAAATTAATAGTGCCATCTGGCAGCAGATCACTGTTTCCAATGTGCACGAACGTCAAATCTTGCAGTACAAGTCCTCTGCAAACAAAAAAAACAGTTCCAATACCTCTCCCATTACATTTTTCCCACAATTAATTCGGCACATTATTTTCCTTTCGTCTAGTTCGCACAAAAGTCCCTGAAAACTCACATGTAAGGTATGCACGGTGGTTGTGTCTCAGCCAGAGCCTGTCTGTACGCCCTGAAGCTGCTGGAGCTATCAATCAGCGCGCAGTACTCTTTCAGCCCCTCAGTAATGTGCTTCTGCCACTCGAGCCTCCTGATGGGCGCGCTGTCCAGTGCCGAGAGCAGAGCCAAATAGCTATTAAAATTATTGATCTTCCTCAAGTGCTTCATTATCTTAATGAACTTGACGACGTATTTCTCCCTGTCCTTCGCCTCGTTCTCCATCCTGTGCTCCAGAATCCTCGACCTCGCCCAGTACGACATCTTGTTGAAGTGCTCAGTGAATCTTGTGAGATTGGGGGACCTCTCCTCATTCTGCTCCTGCGCCCAAATTAATACTTCTGGTATTTCAATCTTCATGAATAGTTCGGCATCCAGCAGGGTCATCTGCTCGGCTATCTGTTCGCTCTTGAAGTCGAGCAGTGAAGCTTGCTTCGTGGAGACACTGAGGGACGAGAGAATGGGCTGGGCTGACTGCATCTGCTTCAACTGGTGCTTCTCCAGGATCTTCACGCGGAGGGCTTTTGCCATTGTCAGGTCGCCACTGCACACCAACTGCTGGACAAACTCCATCAGCGTCTGCAGGAGGACGTCGTCCAGGTCGGACATTGTCAGGTCACTGACGACGCGAACTAGGAGGGAAAAGGCCTCGCGTGCTGCTCGCTGCTTCACGACGTCCGGAGAACACGAGAACCTCTGGTGACGTCGGTGGAGCTTCTGAATCAGCTCCAGGGGGGACATGAAGGTCCTGTAGGTCGTCAAGAACGCTTCCTGATACAGGAAATCTGGGGAGATTGCGGAGGGATTAGAGGGCGCTTTCGAGGCTGCAGCGAGAGAAAATTATTTTTGCCCAATTTTTTTTTATTTATTTGAGAGGTTTTTTCTCAATCGAGGCGTTCAGGCGAGACCGATTAGGCTTCACTTATCACAATCATTTTGCTCGGGTGACTGTGGGGCACGTGACCTTGGAGGAACGCCTCCAATGATTAGGGGAGGTTGGGGTAAAATGGACACTTTTGATTTTTTTTTAATGTTAATGACGGGTTGACATGTTGATAACATTTAATAATTTTTTTCTCATTGCAAATAACAATTTTGTCCCTCTGTGATGCGCCTAAACTGAGCTCAATTGATCAATTTGTTTCTCAGTCTAAAGTGTCCATTTTACCCCACTCTTCCCTATTTTTTTCATAAATTCTTCGTTTTCTACAGGGAGACAACAAATTTCGATTGGTTTTTTTAGCAATGTAATTTTAATTGAAACATGATGAGAATTGCGTGGGCACAACTCGACAGGAGAAATACGGTATTGAAAAATAAATACTTGGCTCAAGTAAATGGATGTTTGGCAAAAGTAATTTTTTTTCTCAGTGTGACGGGGGTAGGGGCGTGATGAGATGACCTACCTGATTCTTTTTCGTCTAGTGCAGCATGAAATGAATCAGACATTATTAGTTTTGCGGTGGTATGGGGTGTGTGACGAGGGGGGAAACTGGTGAATTTTTGGGGGAAAGGAAGTCGTAAAATCGAAACTTTTTGCGGGAATTCAGTTGAAGAATTCGTCTGCAAAACGTGTTTTCCTATTTATCAATCCCTAATTCAGAATTAACGTTGATTTGGTTTTAGTTAATTTGAATGCATGAATCGAGTACAAACTTCGGGGTTTCGTTGATTTTTTTTTTGGATTTTAAATTTAGAGGGTTTTAATTATGAGATCATTCATTTTAAGAATTGAGCTTCTGAAATGTTTTATTAATCGTCAATAATTCATAAGTATTGTCGACTCGAAAAATTAATTAATTAATTAATTAATTGTGGAAACTTCTTTCATTTTTTTCTTTATTTAGATTTGAAATTTAGAGACTTTTAATTAAGCTTTCTTTCAATTAAAGAATTGACGTCTAAAAATATTTTTATGATCCCTAACAATTCACAATCAATATTAATTTAATTAATTAATGTGAATGCATTAAAAATTCATTGTGAAAACATTTCACATTACGATTTTTTCTAAAAAAATTTCTCGTTTATTCTTGAAATCTAGAAGTTTTCAAACACAAAATCTTTTAAAGCAAAAATTGACCTTCAACAACATTTAACTGATCCCTAACAATTCCCAATTAATATTGATACAATAACTAATCTCAATGCGTTGAAAAATAAGTTTAAAAAAAAATTGAAAATTTTTTTCCCCCAAAATTTCTTTCGATTGACCAAACCAAATTGACTAAATCCTCCACTGAACCCCTCACCCCTCAAAAAACCAGTTTCACCTCCCAAAAAAAAAAAAAAATTACCGTGTTTATTAGCTTTAGTCGCATGAATCAACAGAGCGTCAGGATGTCCCCCTCGTATGTCCGGTCCATCCTCCTCATTCTTCTTGAACACCAGATGTTTACTGATGTCCAGTTCATCGAGGATGCCATCGTCCTGCTCGATATCCCTCAGCTCCAGAGTGCTCTCGTCCACCGAAACCGAGGACAGTGCATTGCTGCCAGGCCTCGAGTTGCTCAGTGCAACATCCAGCGTTACATTGTTATTGTTATTGAGATTGTGAACAGGGGAGGCCTTGTCCTTCTTATCGATAATGGTGACAGGCTCCTCCTTTATCTCCTTAACCGGTGTCGAGGTGATGACTGGGTCTGGGGTGTGGAGAATCTGCATGCTGATAGCAGGCTTTGGTGATATTGGAGGTGGTGTCGTGGTGGATCGCGTCGATCGTGATCGCTTTGGCGGCAGGGCAGGGGGCAGACTAGAGTGATTCGTCACTTCTTTGATTGTTGGGCTCATACTGATCGATATACTGGAAAATAAATGGAAATTTCTCGAATAGTTTTTTAGTCCATTTTTTTTTAAGTTTGATCTTTTGAGCTTTTTCATTACAAAATCTTTCAATTGACGAATTGACCTTCAATAATGTTCTATTGATCATCAATAATTCGTAATTAATTTTGATTTAAAAATTAATTTGAATGCATTGGAAATTAATTTTGAAAACGTCTCTTTTCGATTTAAAAAAAAAATTTGTTTATATTTGAAATTTAGAGTTTTGTCATTACAAAATCTTACAATTGAATAATTGACCATCAAAAATGTTCTATTGATCATCAATAATTCGTAATTAATGTTGATTTAAAAATTAATTTGAATGCATTGGAAATTGATTTTGAAAACGTCTCGTTTCGATTTATAAAAAAAATTTTTGTTTATATTTGAAATTTAGAGGGTTTTAGTTGCTGAGCCTTTCAATCAGGGAAATTACCTTAAAAAATTATTATTAATTTACAATAATTCGGGAAATTAATTCAAATTAATTGCAAATTTATTGTCGAAACTTCTCGAATAGTTTTATTCAATTTTTTTTTAATTTAAACTTTGGAGTTTTTTTATTACGAAAATTTTCAATTAAAAAACTGACATTGAAAAATGTTTCATTGATCTTCAATAATTCATCATTAATATTCATTCAAAAATTAATTTCAAAGCATCGAAATCTATTAGTGAAAACTTTTTTTTCCTTAATTTATTTCTTGTTTCAATTTGAAATTTGGAGTTTTTCAGTTTTTCAATTAAAAAATTGATCTTCCAAACTATTCTACTAATCCCCAGTGATTAATAACTAATGCTAATTCAAAAATTAATTTGAAAAACTTCTCTTTTTTCTGTTTACATTTGAAATTTCGAAGGTTTTAATGACAAAACCTTTCAATTAGAGAACTGACCTTCAAAAATGTTTCATTCATCTACAATAACCCATGAAATTAATTCAAAAGAATTGTGGAATCTTCCTTTTCCGATTTTTTTGTTAATTCTAATTCGTCACTTCTGTAATTGTCAAACTCATACTGATCGATATACTGAAAAATAAATTGTCGTCGATTTCACCGAATTATCGATGGGTCTATTATCAGTGTTTATCGATTCTCGTAATGTTGTTGAGAGTGCCGAGTCATTTCAGGCTATCACGCATTCGTTGTTGTGATAACAACTGACAATTGTTGGGATGAGGGTCAATGAATACAATTTGCACTTTGAAAACAGAAGAATTACTCTGCGTTGATAAATGGTTGAGGGGCAAAGTGTTTTACAATTTGTTTACCTTTTTATCTTTTCAATTTATTTATCTTTTTTTATTTTTATTTACTGAAATTGATTGAGAAAAAGCAGTTTAGAGAATGGAACTTGTCGACATATTTATAATTTTCAAATAAATAGTTTTGTATTGCAGTGACAATCAAAATACGAAAACAAGAATTATTTCATAATAAAGATCGATTATTTGAAATGAGGAAATGTTTTAAAATAACAAGGTAATATTTATATTGCTCATTGAACTTAAATTGCAACAAGTGTCTTCAACAAATAGAAATTGTCACCATCTGTCCATTTATTTTCCAAACTTTCTAAAAAACGCAAGAATGCAAATTTCCCATTTTCATCATTAACATTTTATTAAATTAATCGTTAAAGATGACTGGATTAATGTGAAATATACCTGAAGCATTAGTTTAGTTTAATCTTCGGTATTTGGGGCTTTGGAACAGTTTTTTACGAGTATTCTGTCCTTTTATTCGAATCAACACTTATTTTTCCAACTTTCTACGTCAAACTACATGCGTCCACAGTACAATTTCCGATGTTATCGTTCCTACCTTGTCCCATCGTGTAGACTCGTCATGGTATGCACCATGGAGGAGCACGATTGTGTCGTTGTGAGTGCCATTTCATGCTGCTGCCATTCAGCCTGCATTGAATTGTATGCAGCCACCGAGTGTCGCGTGCCAAGACCGGAAATAAAGTCGTTGGTCGTGTGCGAGCAGTTGCCGAACATCTCCATGTATGCCATTACTGAAAATATTTCCATTTTTCGGGGGTTCAGTGGCAAGAAGCTTGATTTCAGTGCAGAGTTGAGGGAGTTAAAGTCAATTTCATTGTGTAACAGACAGTTTTTGTGGAATATCGGGGAATCCAAGCGAGATAAGGCAATCTTCGTTATGACCTTTTTTGTAGAACGAAGTGAGATCTACAAAAAAGGTATTCACGAAGATTCCGCTATCTCTCATGAATTCCGAGATATTCCCAAAAAACCGTTAGTGAAATTCATTTTTCACTCTTACAACTTCAACACTGATTCTAATGTCGCAGATCGAAGTGATGCGTGAACAAAATATGAAAAAATCTGTCTGGGATTGGATGTGTAGACACGATGTCGCGAAAAAATTGTCTCCTTTTTATTCAACTGATAGACACGTGTAGAATTAATGAGAATAAACTCCGTTTCAGTGTACTTGAACGAGTTAAAGTCAATTTCACTCTGCGATAGGCAGTCTTTGGTGAATATCTCGGAATCCTAACAAGATACCGAAATTTTCGTCAAGACCTTTTTTGTAGGTCTCATTTCGTTCTACAAAATAGGTCTTGATGAAGATTCCGCTATCTCTCATGGATTCCGAGCTATTCCCAAAAAACCGCCGGTGAAATTGATTTTTTACTTTTATAGCTGCAACACTGATTCTAATTTCGCAGATCGAAGTGATGCGTGAACAAAATATGAAAAAATCTGTCTGTGATGGATGTGTAGACACGATGTCGCGAAAAAATTGTCTCCTACTTACTCAACTGTTACGCACGTGTGAAATTAATGAGATGAAAATAAAACATCAGGCCTGAGCGAAATTGCACACTCATTACGCGCTCACGTTGGGGCTCTCAGAGTCTAACTGTAGTTTGTAATGAAACTTTACGACCTGCATCTTCCTCTACCATTTATCGAATTCATGAGGATTATGTAAGAGAAACTACGTTTAATGTTCTATTAATTCACGTTGAGAATTCAGACCCACGTCAATTACGCTTTTAGAATTCAGAAATTCATACCCGAGAGGTATTACTATTTTGTTGCTAACCGGTCGAGGACATCTTTTTGTTGGCATTGGAGTACGTCAGGTCGGCAATCGTCATTTTTAATTGAATTCACTGAAAATTAATTGTGAAAACTTCTTGAATAGTTGTTTAGTTCATTTTTTTTCTTTTTTTAGATTTGAAGTGAGGAGTTTTTCATGACGTAATCTCTCAATTAATGGATTGAGCTTCAAAAATATTTTACTAATCCCCTATAATTCATAATTGATATTAATTTATTTGAATGGAATGAAAATTGCGAAAATTTTTCATTTCCGTAAAAAAAAAAAATCCTGTTTACATTTGAAGTTGGGAGGGTTTTAATTACAAAACCTTTTAATTAGAGACCTGACCTTCAAAAATGTTTAATCAATTTTCAACAATTCATGAAATTAATTCCAATGAATTATAAATGAATAATGGAAATTTCTCTTTTCTACTTTTCGTCAATTTTTTTCACCTTTAGATTAGAAATTCCAAATTTCTAAATCATTTTTCAATTGAAAAATTGACCTCCACAAACGTTCCATTAACTCCCGCCAATTGCCAATGCATGTTGATTAAAAAATTAATTTGATAAACAAGAAATCCTCAGTCCAGAGTTGAATATAAATTCATTCAAATGCATTCCAATTTGAAATTCATGGCGAGTGTGACGTGAATTTTGCCAACCATTAATTAGCCTTTAGCTCAAGACTCCTCGAGTTCACCCTCAAGACTCCCTGACTTTAATAAATACAAGATAACGAGGATGCTATCCCCTAGAACTGTAATAACGAGGTCCCTCCTCGAAACAACTCGAGGAAAATTCCCTGTTCGTGACTTTTTCACACCGAGTAATGTTGCAATGAAAAATCGACCGGGAAATGAGTGGAGAGAACACGTCGACGAGTGTGTGAGACTACAAAAAACAATGTAAAGGCCACTACTGTTTTCAAAACCACTCGCGTAAGCTTCAAACTATTACAAAATTATTCAAAATAAAAAATCCAAGCTCAATGTCAAACGCTATTGTTATGTCTGTCAGAGGTTTCAGTGAGTAAATAATCATGCTGCAAGGTACTTCACTGTTTTTTCGGTGTATTTTTCAACTGTGTGAGGATGAAATATTTTCCTCAGTCGAGAATGAAGGCAAGTGTTGCAAAATGAACAATTTCACATTTTTTCAATTTTAATAATTAATTACTTTTTTTAATTAAATGAAATTTAAAAAAATGAAACCCCCATTTTTTTCTATTCAAGCATGGTTATTTTTTTGAGTCGCAAAAATTTCAGATCTTGAATGAAGAATTTTTTTAAAATAAGAATGCTAGAGGGAATTTTATTTTTTTAACGTGATGTGAAGGTGAAAAATATGGCAAGTGTTGCAAAATGAACAATTTTACATTTTTTCAAATGTTAATAACTGTTTTTTTTTATGAAAGGGGTGAATTTTTCAAATGGGAATTCATTTCTGACTTATAAAAAGGAGAAATAAAGAGTTCAATGTCTCCATTTTGCCCCAGTTACCCCCATTTTTCTCTATTCAAAGATGTTTATTCGTTTGAATTGAAAAAAATTCACAAATTTAGAATTGAGAATTTTTTAAAAATAAATGCAACAGGGAATTTCAATGTTTTGTCGTTTTATTTTCCGACGAAAATAACAAGTGAGGGGAAAAATATTTCTCAATACAAAATAAAGCCAAGTGTTGCAGTTTTTTAATTCAAATTTTTTTTAAACACAGCATGATGATTTTCTCCTCCAGAAAATTCCTCATCCACAATGAAAATAAAAATAAAAAACGTGTGGGCATCTCCCACTTACCGGAATATGCCACCGATTGGAACACTGGGGGATACAAAATATTAACGTCAGTTTCAAAAAAGCCTATAACTTCACTGTTGGAAATTTCCCAAAATTCAAGCAATAACTGCATTCAAATTTTCAATTCAATGAACATCAATTCGTGAATTTGCATATTTATTTCGTAATTTTTAATTCATTTAAATATCAAATCATTACGTAAAATTCCATATAAATAAACAATATCTGCATTCGAATATTCAATTTAACAAAATTGAATCAAATCAAAGATCAATTTATGAATGTGAAAATCAATTCCATGAATTGACCTTCATTTAAAGATCAAATGAAAGTAAAATTCACAAAGAAAAGAATAAAAAAGCGTGAAATTTCATGTGAATAAAAACTTTCTAAATGTACCTGAAATTTCAGGAGTAATTTTCCAACAGTGTTGACAAATCAACAACTTCCTCTCACTTCACAAACAAAAAAAAAACACTAGAGGACACCAGAGACGAAGTGACTCGCCTCCATCGAGCACCGATCGACCACTGAGCACTATTTTCTATGGATTTATTTTCAACTCCACAATCGAGTTATTCAAATCGTCTGTCGGCGTCAGTCGGCCTCTGTTTCCTCGTTGTATTTTTTGTCGAGATAATTGACAGCAGTTGAGTAAAGACACTAATAATTGCCGAGTGATCCAACGATATTACGATTTTTTATCATTACTCAAATACTGATTGCTTTTATCATCTGTTTTGCTTCTTATCGGCATGAGACTTGTGATTACTTACTGTGTCGTTTCTTGAGGGGTAGGGGAGGTGGTTTACTGGCGTCTGGACTGTCACTGGAGTTTGCGTGGAGGCTGCAGGTGGACAGGTGTTCATTTTCAGGTACATTATCGTACTGCGAGGGCTGACGATCTTTTCGCCTCTTCGAACGCTTCTCGGGAAGGGCTGGGGGAATTCCGTTCGAGTCTGGTCCAGTGATTGCTTCGATTTCCTGGAGAATTGAAGGGAGAG
Organism: Diachasma alloeum; assembly: GCF_001412515.2. Lineage (NCBI taxonomy): Eukaryota > Metazoa > Arthropoda > Insecta > Hymenoptera > Braconidae > Diachasma > Diachasma alloeum. Next base: position 636,274 of record NW_021680364.1, read on the forward strand.
GATAATAATAATGAAATGCTATTAAACAGCTATTTTACATTCTATTCCAACGAAATGGAAATTGAATTAGAGTCCAATAGTTTCTTTGATCGTGCTCAATCTCAAATATCTCGGGATCGGCTGAGTAAACTTGGACGAGTTTAGTGCCATTTTGAGGGGATTTTTATGAGCTTTAAAATGAGCTCCGACTCGTCGAAATGGCATCGTTGGGTCGGAAGATATCAAAGATTTAGTTGAGGAACAATTTCAGAAGTTTTACTTTTTCAATTTTTTAATTGGAATAGAATTTTATTGGAGTTGAATTTTTTCCTCCAATGAAGAGTTTGATTACCATTCATATCACTTGAGAATTTTTTCCTCTTTCATGTCTTATCAGTTGTGGAAATATTTGGAAATGAAATGAACGAAAGGAAATAATTTTTAAAAATTCGATTAATCGTTTAAAATTTTTTTTTTCAGTTGAACGTATTCAAATACTGTTTTTATACGTAATAATTCCAAAATAATAGGAAAAAAATTAAATTTGATTTAAAGGTGGGGAAATCATGAAATTTCAATGAAATTCCTGATTTTTTATTGCATTTTCAATGAAAATATGAATTTTCATCATCAAATTATGCAGAACGTTAGCTAATTGAATATTCACGAATATTTTCCTGAAAAAGTCTCAATTTTTATCAAATTTAATACAGTAATTCAACTGAAATTTGCCATTTCTGTCCATTTTTCCATTAAATTTGACAATTTCAATAACGAAATTCCTCGAAATTTCAGTGAAACTGTGTGATAAAATTTATTAATAGTATAAAATTATCGAATTATGGACTAAAGTTAATAAGAAGAAGTATTAATAAGAAGAAGTAAAGGACGGGCATAAATAAAAAGGAAGAGCGGATGAAACTTGAGAAAAAAATAAGAAAAAAAGCACACAACACCCACATTTACCAGTTTTTCCAGTAGTGCTGGATCGCCATTGCCAGTGATACTGGTAGTGGTGAGACTGCTCTTTGAGCTGGTGGTTCTTTGCGTCATGATGGAGCCCTCAGTGCACTCGGAGAGTTTTTGCTGGGAGAAGGACTGCTGCTGAGAACTGAATGACTGCGAGTTGTAACTGACACTGCTCTGCTGGGAGGATCTCTTGGATGTCATGCTCGAGGCTGTGTAGCTCTGCGACGAACTTCTCTGGGAGTGCAAAGATACAAAACCAGATTCTTGGGTCTGGGTTGACAGTCTCTCCATTTTTCCCTCCACTCCTGCAATTATTTTCCGCAATTTTTTTTTATTTCAACAGTTTCGTGAAGTCAATTATTTAATGAATTGATGAATTGTTAAGTTTTATTTATTCATCAATTATTAAAATCTATTTTCAATTATTCAATTAAATTGTCTAGTGCATTTAGAAGGAATTTAAATGAACTTTTATCTTTAATTCAACATTTCATGTCAATATTTTTTGGAAATTAATTTGCTGGAATTCAAAGACTAATTTGAATTGAACAATTTCATTAAATCATTATTCATTAAATTCATAAATTGATCAATTTCATTCATTTATCAATTATTAAGATTAGTTTCCAATTATTAAATTAAATTGTCTAGTTCATTAAGAAAAAACTTTCAATCAACTTTTATCTTTCATTCGATTAAATTGACCTAAAAATAGATGATTTCTTGTCAATATTTATTGGAAATTAATTGAAAAACTGATTCTAATTGTCTCCAATTAATTAAATTACTTCCTCAATTCATCCCATTTCCCAATTAATTATCAATAATGAATAATAAAAAATGATCAAATCATGTGTTAATAAAGACAAAAAAATTCCCCACCACAAAAATTACCCGAAGAATTCCTCAACATTGTTTTCAAATCAAAACAAAACATTTTAATTTCAACAATTCTCTAATTAACCGACTCCCCCCTAAAATGTTACGTTTTTACTGGAATTGTCTCAAATTAATTAAATTACTGAATTTAAAAAATTTAAAAATAAAATTATACAAGAACTTCCTCAATTCATCCCATTTCCCAATTAATTATCAATAATGAATAATAAAAAATGATCAAATCATGTGTTAACAAAGACAAAAAAATTCCCCACCACAAAAATTACCCGAAGGCTTCCTCAACATTTTTTTCCAATCACAACAAAACATTTTAATTTCAACAATTCTCTAATTAACCGACTCCCCCCGTAAAATGTTACTTTTTTATTGAAAGTTCACGACACGAAGGTTCATGGAAAACTGCTCCAGGCGTAGGCGACTCAACTCACCGCCCACTCCACTGGCCTGAAAAGTTATTTGAAGATTCTTGCGTAAAATTGGACTTGTTTTCCCGAGGTTCTTTACCCAACGATCTATATCCCACTTCCGTCACATTAATGCATCCTCAAGAGTTGAAAGACTCACCAGCGAATGGATTTATCATCTCCTGGGGTGTCTGCTGGCCCAGCAGCATAGTGCTCGGTATACTTGTTTCAGACCCGTCCCAACAGCCGCAGTTATTCGTACCATTGACTTGCAGACCTAATTCAAAGGTTTAAAAAATTTACAAATGAAATTACGAAAAGAAATAATCCAAATTGAATTTCAAAGAAGATGAATCAAAAATGGATCGTCTTCAATCGTTGATATCTCGAGATCGGCTGAGTGAAATTCAACATTTTTTTCTTCATTTTGAAGATATTTTCACAAGTTTTCAAACGAGCCTCGATTCGTCGAAATCGCATCGTTGGGTCCGGAGATATCGAGGATTCAGTGACCAACCATTTTCCTCAGTTTTACTATTTCAATTTTTTTTCGTCTTCCTCACGAGTCGTCGTCTCTGGAGAAATTAGTAAATTTTTTTATCACGCATAAACTCGAAAACTGAAGCCAACGCTGCTTATTAAACAAGCTCCGTTAATTTACAACAAAAAAACTAAGCGCATACCCAAACAAATGTTTCTCAACTCGTCGAATATTGCGTCGAAATTCTTACGGTGATCGTTCCCCGAGTTGAACCGCTTATCCATGATAAACTTTACAGAATTCGAGAGTTATAAAGAGTGAATTTGGTGATTCGAAGGGCACGGTTTACCACTCGTATCTGACACACGAGTTGTTTCACTTTCATCGGAGTTCGGGGCCAGACTGACTGGTTCCCCATATGCTGGAGTGTCTCCGAGACACTTCTCACTTTTTTTCTGCTGACTAATCGCTGGAACCCCGAGTATGACGGTACCTCTCACATGTACAAATGTTTTTTCTTTCTGTGATCAATCGGGTCACTGTGCAAACCCTCTTAGAATGCTCGACTTTAACTTGACAATGACAAAAAAAGCAGGACGAAAAGGAAGAGGGGCTTCAGCTTTAATTATCGTCATTCAGGTCTTCTATTTTTGTTATTTGTTACTGTTGTGGTAATTGGGGGTGGGGAAGTGCGATTTTTCAGCCTCGGAGGGGCAAAATGGAATGGAAAAATGACAATTGTATGACATTTTTTCGAATTTTTTAAAGAAAAATAATTATTTTTTTATGATTAATGAAGAAAAAATCAATAATTAATTAATTCTTAATGAATAATTAATTTTTAATAATAATCGATACATTTATGATTATTATTATTAAAAATAACATAAATAATTAAATTTAATTAGTAATTTTGATAAAACTCATTTTTGAAATTGATAATTAATAATAGTAATTATTATTTTTAGGAATTTTTTGTATTTATAAGAAGGTTTACATTGATTTTTGATGGGGATTTCTACGAAGTCATTCATTTATGAGAATTTGAGAGAACATTTGCAATTCTGCTGTTGAAATTCCATTGAATAGGCTTTTTAATTCTTTAGCAAATAATTTAGTAATAAATAATTTAGTTCAACTCATGTTTCTCATGGAATTAAATTGATTTAGAAGTTTGGAAGATCTGGATTTTTACTGAGTTTGATAGCAAAAATTGATAGAAATTCCAAAAAAAATTTCAATAAAATTGATGAAAATATTCTCATCGTAAAAGTTCCATTCTACTCGAATAAACTGAATCCAGTAAAACCATTTTACAACCCCATAAAAGGGACAAATTAAACTTTTAGTGGACGTAAACAACGCGGGAAGATGGAAACGATTGTAAAAATTTTATTCCTCCAGAAACTACTCTTTGAAATTTCATTCGATACTAGTCTTCGAGGAGATTAAAGTCGTTCGTTATTAATGGTGATGTCTCTAGGAGAAAATTTTAAAATTCGCTTGGATCTAGAGATTCAAAATCATTAACACAACTTTTTTTTAATCTATTGAGTTTCAATATTTTTATTGTGAAAATTGATAGAAATTCTATTTTTTTATTCAATAAAATTTGCGAATTTTTCTTTAATTTATTGAGTTTCAATTTTTTCATGGTAAAAATTGATAGAAATTACATTTTTTTGTTCAATAAAATTCCCGGAAATGTCATCATCCTAAAAATTTAAATCACTATTCCTTCGATTGGACTTGAAAACTAGTCTTTCGTGAGATTAAACACAACGGAACGTTCCCCCCTGTACTTTTCCTACTCCAGTTATCATCGACTCACCGTGAATTGTCGCCATGAGACTGAGATCCATACTATCATTCAAGGACTCGTCATTTGGCCCCATGATCGAGCGAATTTCATCGTCGTCCCTCGAGTGATTCAGCGCCGAGTCCAAACTTCCAGCTGACGCACTCAGTAAGGACGACGAGTCCTCGGGGGAGCGGCTCCTTAACGAGACACGGTCCAAACTTGATGCCAACAGACCCTCTGACTCGTCCAAAAGCTGTTGGGCACGGGTTCGACGTTTCGGGGGGAGTGGAGGGGGCGTCGAGGAGCCATTGTCCTCGGTTAAACTGATATTCGTCCTGGAATTATAGGACAAGTGTCTTCACGGGGCCATTCTAAAGCCATTCCAAAGACTATTTTCGCATGTAAACTCATTTCATTCGTGAGTTTTTTATTATTTTCGGCTTTTTTATCTATTTTTTTATCAAAAAAAAAACTATATGTTCCACGTGAAAATATTTGATGGAGTGAAACAGATTTACTTGAGGGAAATTAATAAACTTGATAGAAGAAAATTTAATATCTTTCACAAAAATTAAATTTTTGTCGTGATCATCAGAAATATCCCTAGAAGAATTCCAACTGTTGGCAGGAAAAAATATAATCTATTGTTCCACAATCATTTGATCTGAGAGAACTCCATTGGATTATACCATAGAAAGAATACATTGACGAGGAAAGAATATTTTTTTCCCAAAAAAATTGTCCCCTCGAAATTATCTAGTTTTGCCAATAACACAGCTTTCGGCAAGAAAATTGTAGTTTCCTCTTGAAATTATCATTCGTTCCATGGAAATTATAAGTGTTTATTGGACAAAGATACACACTTCTCAATAACATTCACTTGACAAAACCGGAGTCTCATATAATTCTCTGTAGAACAAATGTATTTGCCCGAAAGACATAAATGTCTCACGAGAACAATTACTACTAAGAAAATTATCATGGTTTGGTGGAAGCTTTCTTTTTGTCCACAAGTAAATTGATTCAACACGACAAAAGATCTCTCCGGGGGAACATACAATTTTCAGTGCAGTCCTCAGTGTAGTCCTCATTTTATTTTTTTTCTCAAAGAGGTTTTTATGAAACTTTACGTTTTGACAAAGTATTAACGTAAAAAATGTTAACGTTGAGGTAATGTTGAATTCAATAAATCATTGAATCAACAAACATTTTTTTGGGGTCAGAAATTCCATTCGGAAGAGAATTGCCAATTTCCATTTCTTTAGAAATGAAAATAATAAAATAATTGAGTTTTTTTCTGTAGAATCTTCACTAGAAAAACTAGTGTCTAAAATTAGAATACTTCTGTCCCCTTGTTCAAGGCGTCATCATATCTCCCAATTTTTATAACCGTCGCACATAAAAATAGAGAGAAAGTAATAATAATCACGCGTTGAAATTAGAACTGACGACTTCAACTCACCGAAGTGCGAGATGCACCAAGAATTATGGACCTATTATTGAACGAGTGGATTATCAGCTAAAAATACCCGCGATACTTCTATAATTATCTTATCTCGAAAGCTCTCCGTCACCTCCTCAGACTCCCCAGCGGGCTCTTAAATAACCATTAACGACCGCGAATGGGAAATTCCCTGAACCTCGACTTCTGATAGATTGATTTACCTGTCAGGAAGTGGCGGCTTTGGTGGTGGACTCGAATCCCTCAAGATGGACTCGGAGCTGTGGGAACTTCTCACTAAATTGCTACTTGCTGCCGTCTGCTCGAGGATCTGGCGCTCACGGGGTGTCAGGGGAATGTCCGGTAGAGAATTTCTTTGGGTTGATAGTTCATTTCCGTATCCTGAGGTTCTGCAATCATGGATTATTCGCATCGTGATTGATTTTTGCGAAAATATTCCATCGGAATCAATCATATTTTTCTACATCGAGGGAAAGATAGACCGATGCAAGTTCATTATCGATTCTTGATATCTCAGAATCTGAGGGGGATGGCAATTTTTACGAGGAAAGAATTGAGATCTAGATATTTTTTGGGGGAAATCACGTCGAAATTGATAATCATACGCTCGAATGATCGCCGTCGTAGGTTCTTAGAGACCAACCGGACTAAACAAATAAGGAATATACTTTTTCTTATTCATATTACGGTTTTATAGACTCCTCATTTCGTCTGCCTGTGCCTTTCTGTGTGTCCATCCGTCACACTGACTAGATCAGTAGCGAAGCGGTAAAACGGTTCAAGTCAACTTAGCTCTCAGCTGAGTTTTTGAGGAATATCTCGGAATCAAAGGGAGATAGCGAAATTTTCGTAATAACCTTTTTCGTAGCTCTCAATTCGCTCTATAAAAAAGGTTTTAACAAAAATTTTTCTATCTGCCTTAGATTCCGAGATATTTACTGAAAACTGACCAATAGTCAAAATCGACTTGAACCGTTTAACCGCTTCGCTACTGAGGTGGGCGCAGTAGTTCTGTACATTCACGCCTGGCGGCAGCAGTTCCACTCGAGGAGATAGGTCTAAGCGGACACCCATCCAAGTACTAACAAGACTAAACGCTGCGTAAGATGAGACGACAGAGTTTGGACAGAAAAGCAAGATGACGATTCCGTCTTACATTGATTAAGGTTTAAAATATAGGGGAGCATGGGGCAAAATGAAACACGGGGCAAAATGAAACAGTGGGAAAATCTCGTCATCTAAAGGAGATAGGACATTTTTGAAGAGGACCTTTTTTGTAGCTTGTAAAATTCTCTACAAAAAAGGTTTTCATGAAAATCCTCCTATCTCCCTTAGATCACAAGATTTTCTTGCTGTTTCATTTTGCCCCGTGTTTCATTTTGCCCCACCGTCCCCTACTACTCGACATTTAAGAATGGTAAAATAATAATCTAAATTCCCAGTTGATGATGAATTAAATATTTATTAAGTAAATAATACTAAATTTCTATCCAAATAATCGTCAATCTTCCTAACTAAATTACTGATTAATAAATAATTCGGAATTTGAATATTCAAATTGATGATGACTTCATTAACTAAAATTTTAGAGTAACATTAACAAATCGACTGCTTAATAATCTAACGGTAATTATAATTTATGAACATGCTTATTTCTGACCATTCAACTCCTTAAACTCAGAGTAATTCCTCAAAACATGTTCCACGAATTAATCTTTTATCAACAGATCTTTCATCCCTCAACAGTAGTTCCCCATTTCAACCCGATAAAGCCCCTGTCCATTGACATCGCCCAACCCCCGATTATCCTCTCAAAAAAAAATCTCCATATATCCATCAAACGGAACAAAGGTGCGATAAATCCTTTTGAGGAACGCCTATCGCACCGATTGAACGATACGTCACAGCCGCTCTATCTCAGTCTGTCGATATTCATTGGCAATGTTACCTGTTGTTTGTTGCCACCGGCGCTGGCTTCTGCCTGTTGGATATCTTCTCGTGTGCCAGTGCAACTAAATTTTTCACAGCATCCTCGACTAATCCTATCACGTGTGTCACGTTCTCTGTGTCCAACGCCGGGCATGGGGCAGACTGATTCCCATGGATTAGAACATCGTCGCAGAGTTTCAGCAGTTTGGCCAGGGCTTGGTAAACTTGGTTTGTGGCTGAGTTCAATGTTGAGCTGTAAGCCATCAGAAAGGATTTATTTTCTGAGAAGGAAACTGTTGCGGAAGAATCAGACGGAAATACTCATTTAAATGGCTTTTTCATTCGAGTTGAGCTCGATAAAATGGACATTTGTTTACAAATGAGTCAAATGGGGCTCAAATGGAAGCTCTGATGTTCGAACAAATGATAATTTCAAGAGGAAACTACAATTTTCTTTCCGAAAACTGTGTTATTGTCAAAACTAAATAATTTCGAGGGGACAATTTTTCTTGGGGAAAAAATATTCTTTCCTCGTCAATGTGTTCTTTCTATGGTATAAACCTATGGAGTTCTCTCAGATCAAATGATTGTCGTACAATAGATATTTTGCTGTCAACAGTTGCAATTCTTCTAGGGATATTTCTGATGATCACGATAAAAACTCAATTTTTGTGAAAGATGTTAAATTTCCTTCTGTCAAGTTGGCTAATTTTTTTTTTTCCCTCAAGTAAATCTGTTTCAGTTTTTCTGCAGAGCTAATTCTTTCTCTCAGTGGGATATCCTTAAGATTCCTTAAGGTCTGTTTCATCTTGCTTCTCCTCTTCTGTTCTACGTCATTGATTAATTAAGACAATTACCTCTTCTCATAAACGACGTACGACTTGAGCACAGTATGTATCGTGGTAACAGTGTCGAGTACGATGGTGCCATTGCCAGGCAGCATCTCGAGTTTCTTCTTGGAAACGACATCGCGAAAGTGAAGCAGTGCAAGCTGTACCTGTCTCACGTGAATGTGGAGATCCCTCAGTGGATTCTTATCAAGACTGTCACCCAGCGGCGTCTTTTCTCTGGGAGTTCGCGGGGACGAGGGTGATGCGGCCCGTGTTGCTATACCACTACCACCCCCACTCCCAGAGTTTATCCCCGGGGACCTCATCTGGGAGAGTTTCTCCAGGAAGTCCTCCTTGAAGGAACGCGCACGACGGGCTAGTTTGCCACCCCGCGCTTTTCCACTGTTCCTCTCCTCGACTTCTGTAACATGAGAAAAAAAAACACCATTTGTTATTTTAAAAAAATATTTGTAGCATTCATTCTCTTCGTCGAGTCGGCGAAAAAAAATTCTCAACTCAAAAATTTTTATTTGAGTATCTAATTACGATAATTACACACCGCAGGACAATCTCATTATTTTTAATTACTCTGTATCATGGAACCTCCCGTCATAATTGAATAAACATTAATTATGGTGATTAAGAGTCGCCGGGAGTAAAAACAAATACCGAAATGCGGGGGAAACTTTGCGCCATGAATTCTCAGTCAATGCGGATAAATAATCCTTTCTAAAAAAAACATGGGCAATATCTCGAACGAATGGAGAAAGTGAGGCGGTTTTCATGAATACAAAGAAAAGAGAATTGAATACCATTCTATGAAACATGAATAAACGAATCATAATTGTCCAAATCATTTAGGTCAGAGGAAAATAGAATAATTCTACTTTCTTAATATTGCGTTTACTAAGGTTTTCTTCGAACAAAGTTGATTAGAATTAATAGCAAGAATTATGAGATTATCTCACATATTTGACGTTAAGGATAGGAGAATCTGAATGCAATATAGTGAAAATGATGATCGATTTTTTCACTTTGAACAAATAATATTAATATCCAAATACAAAATTTCTGATATGAATAAAAAGAAGCTGTGACTCAATATTCCAAATGAAGTTTTAATTTTTAATTTGGTGCTGAAAACACGAGATGACAATATTCTAAGCACGGAATTATATTGATGAGATGAACAACAGATTAATTGAATTACCGTGTGAACTAACTAAAAATTGATAACAGTGTGGGCACGCACTTTTACCAGAGTATCAACAAACATTGAATTCCAGAAATTCACACTCTAAAGTGTGTTCTAGAAGGAATTGAATTGTAATTATGATTAAAATCTTATTCAGTGAGCATAGGAATTAAAACATGAGCAAATCATTTGTTGTAATATGAAAATTCAACAGCTGATAAATTGGGACATGATTCTCATCGGTCGTGTTGCCTTTTGTAATGAGAATGATTATAAACCATTAGTTTAAAAAAGGAGTATTGAATCCGAAGACAAATGCAATTTGCCTTCCGAGAGAAAATCCTCAACTACAAAAAAAATCAAATTCCCCTCAACTCAATATTATCAAACCTCAACCCACCAAATCCCCGAATTAATACCCAGCAACTCCCGAAAATTGCAATCGTCCGTTTTCCCCCAGTTGTTTCACTGGAAAAACAAATACAGATGCACGTGGCCAGGGGCCCAGGGGCGCCGGCAATGTTTTCCCATAGTCTGTACACCCCCAGAGGGAATACATGTTTCCCTTTTTGCCCGTTGCTATCGGCGTGGTATCGAGGTGCCAGCAGACGGATAAGAAAGGAGAAACGTGATCTGGCTCGCTTCCAGCATTTCAAGAATACAGTATTCCACCCCTCGTCACCCGCCCGCTGACGTTCAATGCACAGTGTCCGCAAATTGCTAGCCTAATTCCCCAAAACAAAGTCCATTGTATCTCACTTTGAATGTTGGGAATTTTTAAGTTATTCGAGGGCTGTCTGGACGAGGGGAATTAATTAGATGGAATTTTGTTTAAAGTAGATTTCATTGTTTGAGGATTTTATTAAGAGTCAATGAACTTAATTCAGTAGCGAAGTGGTAAAACGGTTTAAGTTGACTCATCTCCCAGTTGAGTTTTTGAGGAATATTTCCGAATCTAAGGGAGATAGCGAGATTTTTGGTATAACCTTTTTTGTAGAGCCGATTGAGAGCTACAACAAATGTAGTTATGAAAATTTCGCTATCTCCCTTAGATTCGGAAATATTCCTCGAAAACTCAACTCGGAGATGAGTCGACTTAAACCGGTTTACCACTTCGCTATTGAATTCAACTTGATGATTGATAATTAATGCAGAGAAAAAACGATTTGTTTTTAACATTTGATGAAATATCTCAGATGATTCAACAAATGAAATAAAATTTGAATGAGAAGAAGAATAGGAAAAGCTCTGTCTGTGTTGAATAAAAACTAGGATTTTGCAATAAAGAAAATATATAGGATTTCATTTGAATGAAGTTGATTTAATTTTCATTGTTTAAATTAGCTTTCTTCGTCTGATAATTTCATTAACAACCAATGAACTTGGCAATTCAACTTAATGATTAATAATTAATACATTGAGTTACTAAATCTCATTTAAGAAATTAAAAACTGTACATTTGATAAAATTCACTTCAATTAAAAATCAATTTAATTACAGAATTTCATTTGTCACTGATTGCAATGAATCCGAAGTACACCAGTAATTAATTAAAAGTTCATGCGGAATCACTCGACAGCTGGATATGATATGAACTCATCGATGAGTGAAATTCCCCTTTAATTACTCCGTCACGTATAATTACTCTTTCCGAATATTTGATTAACCAAAATAATCCATTATTCATTCTCTGCATTCCCGATGGAACGAAGAGTGATGAATAAATCCATGGAATTAATTAATGACTCCCGGAAACAAGGAATTGTTTAACCGGTTCAAAGACTGCCTCCTAGACCTGAAGTGCCTCGATTCCCCAGGATATTCGGTTTAATTACACGATCGAAGGGATACGATGATGTGTGGAGTTGGTATTCCCTTTCGGTTTTCCATTGTTTACACCGACGTGCTTGTAAACAGGAACAATGAAATGAAATGAAGTCGGATGTCCTCTGCGGTTGGTCATGAATGGTGAAACCATGTCTGTTCATTTGATTTTCGTGGTTTTGATGGGGATTGGAGAATGCCTCGTTGATGAGGCAAAAATATCGAATTAAAAGCGGAGAGTGGAGGTGCGAGGCTCGATATCGTGAGGATTTTCAGGGGGAATGACAGTGATTTGTGGAATTTCAACAGAAAATGGAGAGGGGATTTTTAAAAAGTTCTTTTGATTAATTTAAAATGTGATTTTATTTTATTAAAATTGTGGTGAGAATTGTATTCCTGTGGCATTCCAATTTGAAATCAATTTTAGTACTTGATGAAATTTATTGGAGAATATTCAGAAATTGGACTGTTTGAGAAAATTTAGAAAATGAAGGGAAATGAGGAAAATAGAAAGAGAAAATTGAGAAAATTATGCAGTTAAAAAATACATAGGATTTCTGTTTAAATAATTGTAGGTGAAATTCTATTCAAATTGTATATTATGTCATATCTGGAATAAAATCGAAATGTAAAAAAATGAAAAATGAATGAAAATAGGAAAAATAGAGAGAAAATGTAATTAAGAAAAATTAGAAAACATGCAAAGGTTCTAGATATTTTTGTAAATGAGGACTGTAGGATTTTGCAATGTAACAATATAGGATTTCATTTTAATCAAATTGAAGGTACAATTATATTTAAATTAATGGAATTTAAAAAAACCAAATAAAAATGCTCTTTTGATGAATTAAAAAGTTGTAATTCAATTTCATTAAAATTGTGGTGAGAATTATATTCATGTGAAATTCCAATTTGAAATCAATTTTAGTACTTGATGGAATTTATTGGAGAATATTCAGAAATTGGACTGTTTAAGAAAATTTAGAAAATTAAGGGAAATAAGGAAAACAGAAAGAGAAAATTGAGAAAATTATGCAATTAAAAAATCCATGGGATTTCTGTTTAAATAATTGTAGGTGAAATTCTATTCAAATTGTATATTACGTCGTGTTTGGAATCGAACCGAAATGACCAAAAAAAATCGAAAGATGGAAGAAAATAGACAAAAATGGGAAAATGAAAAAAATGTAAAAGTTGGTGGCTTCTGCATTGACTCCCCCCTTAACTTTATTATCTCACTTTGGCCCTCCACCCATTCCCGATACAGGCAGCACCCGTGTGTGGGTGGAGAGAATCAAGTTCTATTGACGACTTCGAGATTGAAACTCCAATCAGGCGTGATTCTGGCAAAGGAACAGGAAGCAGTGCACGGGGATAATACGAGAACAGAGAGCGTATGGCTTCCCCCTCACAACAGGGCTAGAGTGGGGCCCGTGGAAGAGATGAAGGACAAGCCCGAGGGATGAGAAATACGATATGCAAATTACTGTGATTGACTGGATTCACTGTTCTATCACGATCTCATTCCTTTCTCGTAGCACAGACCGGTGAATTCCAATTGGTTATTCGAGAGTGAATTTTTTTCAGCTGTGGGGGGGGGGGGGGCAATGG
>NW_021680364.1:649676-690272 GCF_001412515.2 Diachasma alloeum
TAATTACAGATATTTGCACGGAGGAAATGAGAAACATTTTTCAATGTGTGTTGAAATTAAAATTGAGATTAAAATTTATAAACTTGTTAAGTTTCTAAAGGGGAGAAAATACAGAAAAAATATTCTGCATGATTCAGTGCAGTAAAGTTTCATTTGTTCCCAAGATTTAAGAAGGCCCCCCCACAATTTTCTAGCGCCACTGCTAGAATTTTTCTCCTCTTTATTTCCTAAATTGAGGGGCTCATGAAAATTTTTTCCGTTCTTCACTCCCTCGATTCATTTTATTTTCACCAATAACATGTTCCTCACATTTGATTCGATTAAAAATTCCAGAGGTAAAAATATCGCATAAATACACACTCCACTCCTCCATCCAATTACCTCATCTCTCCACAAAAATACGACTCTCGCATCAGATGAAAACCCGAGATGATTAAAAATCGGCAATTTTCCTCCGTCAATCCCAGTTCAACGAGTGAACAAAAATCGATGAACTTATACCAAAATTTATTCATATCTCTGCCGAAAAACTGTATGTTGCACGTGATAATATTTGATGGAGTGCAACAGATTTACTTGAGGGAACTTAACCAACTTGACAGAAGGAAATTTAACATCTTTCACAAAAATTAAATTTTCGTCGTGATCATCAGAAATATCCCTAGAAAAATTCCAACTGTTGGCAGGAAAAAATATAATCTATTGTACGACAATCATTTGATCTGAGAGAACTCCACAGGTTATAAATTGTCCCCTCGAAATTATTTAGTTTTGCCAATAACACAGTTTTCGGAAAGAAAATTGTAGTTTCCTCTTGACATTATCATTCGTTCCATGGAAATACTCAATAACATTCACTTGATAAAACCGGAGCCTCATATAATTCGCTGTAGAACAAATGTATTTGCCCGAAAGACATATAAATGTCTCACGAGAACAATTACTACAACGAAAATCATCATGTTTTGGTGGAAGCTTTCTTTTTGTCCTCAAGTAAATTGATTCAACACGACAAAAGATCTCTCCAGAGGAGCATATAATTTTTCGTTCCAACAATTTAATGAAATTCAGCGAAACTCATTGTCAGAGCGCTCTATCAATTTATCTATTCTCTCTTGAACCAAAACTTCTGACATAGGTGGGTTATACCAGAGGCAAGAGGGAGGGAAAAGTCCAGGCTGCGGCTGACGCATAGGTGAAGTTGTTGTGCTTGTATAGTTATAATGCTCAAGTGAATTCAAACTGAATCGATTCAAAGTTATCGTCGGTGTTGAGGACGTGCTCGGTACCGGCTGGTCTATCTGTCCCGCTGAGATAACAGGGCGGGATGTAGGTTCAAATTAAACGAGAGGGTTTCACCATTCTAAAGCAATTAATAATGTACCGAGGATAGCCTAACTAACTCATCAGGCTTGCATTCATTCGTCTCTGGATTATTCAAGGTTTCATTCATTTTAACTCCAGTTGTAATTCACCACGCGGCATTTGTCCGAAAATTTTTATTAGAAATTAAATTTAAAAATCTAAATTGTCGTTTGTTTAAAATAAGAACATTCAATAATCCTTCATTTGGATGGAATAAATCGTTTCATTTGCAATTAATGAATTATTTACTTCACACAAATGAACCGCTTCCATTGAAATAAAAATATTATTGAACTGAATTTTCTTAAAATTTTATCAAATTTTTGTTAGATTGAAAATGAAACTGAAAAATTTGAATTGATTGCTCATTTAAGGTGAGAACATTTAATAAGCCTTCGTTTGGACGAAATACTTCTATTGAAATAAAAATAATACTGAATGAATAGAAAAATTTTGAATAGAGTTTAATTTGCTTCAAATGCGTCAGCGTTAGAAATTTCTGGAGAATTAATGCGACCCCTCTTCATCATTAAATTCCCCTCAGCTCAAACCCAAAAGTCTGCAAATAAACCATTCCCCAAATTCAACTAAAATCGGAAATTCAAATTTTAATGATCATCAAATTTCAACTACTCTCAAAAACTATTCATGCACCAATTCGTCTTTCAATTATTTGAGGTTTCATTCATTTTAACTCGCATTTCGATTCATGCGCCATTTGTCCTAAAAATTTAATTAAAAATGAAGTTTAAAAATTTGAATTATTGAATTGAATAGAAAAATTTCAAATAGAGAATTCAATTTCCTTCAAATGACTAAACTCAGAAATTCAAA
This sequence comes from Diachasma alloeum, assembly GCF_001412515.2. Classification (NCBI taxonomy): domain Eukaryota; kingdom Metazoa; phylum Arthropoda; class Insecta; order Hymenoptera; family Braconidae; genus Diachasma; species Diachasma alloeum. The sequence goes on from NW_021680364.1 coordinate 651,876, forward strand.
TTTTAATGATCATCTAATTTTAATTACTCTCCAAAAACTATTCATGCACCAATTCGTCTTTCAATTATTTGAGGTTTCATTCATTTTAACTCGCATTTCGATTCATGCGCCATTTGTCCTAAAAATTTAATTAAAAATGAAGTTTAAAAATTTGAATTATTGAATTGAATAGAAAAATTTCAAATAGAGAATTCAATTTCCTTCAAATGACTCTCTCTTCACTATTCAATTCCCCTCAGCTCAACCCAAAAGTCTGACAATAAATAATTCCCCAAATTCCCCTAAACTCAGAAATTCAAATTTTAATGATCATCTAATTTCAATTACTCTCCAAAAATTATCCATGCACCAATTCGTCTCTCAATTATTTAAGGTTTCATTCATTTTAACTCGAGTTGTGATTCAACATGCGGCATTTCTCCTAAAAATTTACTTAAAAATTCAGTTTCAAAAAATTGTAATTATTGAATTAAATAAAAAAAATTTGAATAAAGACTTCAATTTGCTTCAAATGACTCCCTCTTCACAATTCAATTCCCCCCAGTTCAAAAGTCATTCAATAAACCATTCCCCAAATCCCCCCAAACTCGGAAATTCAAATTTTAATGATCATCTAATTTCAATTACTCCCGAAAATTATCCATGCACTATCAATATCCTCAATTATGAATCGTTTAACTTCCCCGTGAGAGCTAGAGGGGAGTTCTGAATGTATAATTGAATTTCCAATGGGATTTCCAGCACCAGTGTCTGAACTTATCATTAGCTAAACGCTCACTCCTGCGTCGAAACGATAACACCAATAGTTGGGGGGGGATGAAGGGGTTGAAGTTCGGTGTTGTGATGACGTTGGAGAGGGTCAGGTGAGGCTGAAGTGAGTCAGTTAACGGATGTATACACCTGGCGTTCATAATGATGTCGTTAATTTTACTCTGCACGTAGTTTACACCCGGCGATACTCCCGCGAGAGTTCGGAGGACTAGAGTTTTGCGACTGTATGATCGATAATCCCAGTGTGTGATGGCCTGTGTGGGCATAACGCCGGGTATTCCATATGGGAGGGCGATGGTGTTGGTCTGCGGCCACTATGCCCAGATGATTTAATACCTTCAGTGCAGGATGAAATTTTCCCCGCTGGATCGAAATTAATGGACACCGCAAATTAAATGAACGGAGTGCAGGGCCGTTTTAGCTTTCGAGCCATTGTTTTGGAGAGTGGAGTCTTTTGAGGGCGGGAGGGGAGGAGGGAGGACTTTACGCAGGGAGGGGTGATGTAAGTGATGAGAGAATTGGTGTGAGTTTTTGCGTTATTTGGATGGGGATAATTTCGGATTATTGGGGATTCGTGAGGCGGATGAGGAATGGGGTGAGGGTTTCTTGTTGCGATAGGAATTTAGAGGAGTTTTAAGGATGTTCTACACCCTTTCTGCCAAAATTCACGTTTTTTTAATTTTTCTGGCAAACTTATAATGGAATTGACGTGAAAAAATATAACGTTTTTGCGTTTTGTCATTATTTAATGACTGACGAAATTTTAAGGTGGTGCGAACATTTTCCTGCGTTTTCTCTAAACTTTTAAAAAGAATCACAAAACTGTAGAAAAAACGCATGAAAATTATCGCACCACTACGCAACTTCGTGAGCCATTAAAGAATGACAAACCACAAAATCGTTATATTTTTTCACGTCACTCCCATCGATAATTTGCCAGAAAAATGAAAACAACGTCAATTTTGGCTAAAAGGGTGTCGAACATCCTTAAGGTTTAGGGAAGAATTTTGAGGCTGATGCGAGAACTTTTAGCTTTGAATCAAGAATTTGGTTTCTTAAATCAAAGATTTTGATTCTATAATCAAGAATTGTTATTTTTTAAGTGGGAATTTTTATTCTTAAAGAATTTTCATCCTGGAATTGAAAGTATTTTATTGCTGAATTGAAAATCTTCATTCTCGAATCGAGAATTTCTACTGTAAAATCAGGAATCTTTATTTTTGCATGAAAAATTTGTATTCTTGAATCAAGAAAATTTTGTTTTAAAAATCAAGAATTCTCATTCTTGAATCAAGAGTATTTTATTCTTGAATCACGAATTTTTATCCTACAATCAAGAATTTTTGTCCTGGAATCAAGAATACTCATCTTCTGAATCAAGAATCTTCATTCTCGGCTCAAGAATTCCTATCCCACAATCAAGAATATTTTAATCTTGAATCCAAAATTCCCATCCCAGAATAAAAAATCTTTATTTAAGAACCAAGCCCCAAAATATTCAACTCTCGATCAAAAGCATTAACTCCTGATCCAATAACAACGATTTCCCACAGGTGCATTACCCCCTCCCAACAGGCCCCAATCAATATTCACCCCCAAATCAATGAATTTTCATCCCATTAAAATCACCAGAAACTGGAAACCCAATCATATAAGGTCGTCCCTTCCCACCCCCAAAAAACGAGAAAAAAATCAAAATTGGTTGCCCAATATTTCGGAAATTGTGGGTTTTCCAGGAAGAGATGACTGAACCCATGAAACCCGAAGCTGGATATGTTTGAATTCTGGTAGAACGATCATGGGGTCACGCGAAATTGCATTCACCTGTGTTCAGCCCAGAATCTGCACCGAGAGAGATGGGAATCAAATTGTATTAATATGGAAATATCCCCCGTTGATTTGCACGGGTGTACGGTATCCGGGGAATGGTGCGCAGCATTGTACCGGCCAGAATACCAAATTCCACCGCTGGCGGCTTCACTCATCAGAACATGTTGATCTGCTGCAACTTTTTTCCTCGGTTTTTGTTATTAGGGTTTTTGTCATTCACTTTTTTTGGGAAACGCTGTGTGCGGTTCGTGAATACTGGACACAAAGGGATGTGAAGTATTTTATTCATGGAATTTATGACAGCAGTCATTCAGAAAGCTTTGTTCAATTGGAATGAAATGGGAGGAATTGTCGATTTTTAATTATCTCGGGTTTCCATCTGCCGCGGGAGTTATATTTTTGCGGAGAGATGAGATTGTTGGGTAGATGGGTCGAGAGTGTATTTATGCAATAGTTTTACCTCTGGAATTTTTAATTGAATGAAATGTGAGGAACGTGTTATTGGTGTTCGTCAACTTTTTAAATAAAGCAGAAGAAAAATTCTAGGGGTGAAGGACATCTCGAACGAATGGAGAAAGTAAGGCGGTTTCCATGAGTGCAATCGTCTTGCGTTGAATTTTCATGAAGCCCGCCTAACACACAAAAGAGAATTGAATACCATTCTATGAAACATGAATAAACGAATCATAATTGTCCAAATTATTTAGGTCAGAGGAAAATAGAATAATTCTACTTTCTTAATATTGCGTTTACTACGGTTTTCTTCGAACAAAGTTGATTAGAATTAATATCTAGAATTATGAGATTACCTCACACATTTGACGTTAAGGATAGGAGAATCTGAATGCAATACAGTGAAAATGATGATCGATTTTTTCACTTTGAACAAATAATATTAATATCCAAATACAAAATTTCTGATATGAATAAAAAGAAGCTGTGACTCAATATTCCAAATGAAGTTTTAATTTTTAATTTGGTGCTGAAAACACGAGATGACAATATTCTAAGCACGGAATTATATTGATGAGATGAAGAACAGATTAATTGAATTACCGTGTGAACTAACTAAAAATCGATAACAGTGTAGACACGCACTTTTACCAGAGTATCAACAAACACTGAATTCCAGACATTCACACTCTAAAGTGAGTTCTAGAAGGAACTGAATTGTAATTATGATTAAAATCTTATTCAGTGAGCATAGGAATTAGAACACGAGCAAAACATTTATTGAAAAATTAACAGCTGATAAATTGGGACATATAATTCTCATCAGTCGCATTGCTTTTAGCAACGAGAATGATTATAAATAATTCATTAAATAACCTACTTATTTCAATAATAGAAATGTTGTTTTTTATAATAATAATAAAAACAAAATTTCTATAGTTGAAATTGAATTAAATCCTCGAAATTCATCAAATCGTGCATTACATCCTTCTCATCAGTCACGTCGAAAAAAACTGTCAAGAAAGATATAAATCTTCCTCCAGCCCCTCCCACCCACTAGTTTTCCCAACACGTCAACTCGCCGGAGTGAGTGATTACTTTCATCAGCCAAGAGTCGTGGAAAATTCTCTTCCCTTTTCTCTCAACCCCCGTTGAAGAAACTTTCCCAAAGCATTTCCGGGTTTGCGGCCGATGATGCGAAACTGTCTGGGAAGACAGAACAGACAGAAGCTGAAAAGACTCTCCGAAACTCGGTGTCTCACCGTTAATTCACACTGAAGCCTTGACTAAAGCTAATAATTACCCGCCGTCAAAATTGATTATCGACGGGTTCGTTAACGGCACCGGCTCCCACCCACCATTGCCTAATGGATTTTGGGCCTCCGGTAGTGGTGCAGACCAACGACAAGACAGGCCTTTGGTTTATGTACCCCATTTTCGGGGGGAGAGTGTCTCCGGTCGGAGCCCGGAGGTGCAAACGATCGCCGGAAAATCTTGTTATCGAGCCCCACCCCCCCACCCCCCTTTGGTTATCCGTTCATCTTCACCTCTAGTTGTATAATACTGCATCGGGGTAGTTCAAAGGAACTTGTGTCTAATTACGGGGACAGTGGGTAACAATGGGATTTAGGTTCTCTGCGGGACTTTGAGAGTTTATTGGATTCAGTTGATTAATTTGCAGGTAAAAACCTGGCGAAAAAATTCGATTTTGGCGAAAGTCGACTTTCACCCTGAAAAATCCGAGATCTGACACTTTGGCCCCGGGTGAAAAATAGTGTATTATGTCATCCTCGCCTTCGGCTCGGATTATAAACCCACATTCGCCAGATACTACTTTTAGCGCCGTGTGGCAGACGATATTTTGTCGTTGGGCCCGAAAACCGCGATTTAATCGAGTGAAGAGAGGTCAGAATCGCGATTTTTTCGGGCCTAACGACATGAAAAAATTTGATTTCGACATTTCTGGCGCCGCCGAGGGTTTGATTGGCATTGGAGGGGTCAATAAATACGGAATCAACATTCACCCGGCTAAAAAATTCGATTTTGGCGAAAGTCGACTTTCCCCCTGGAAAAACGGAAAATCTGACCCTTTGAAAATCTGAAAAAAAAAACTTTTTCAGTTTTCATTTTTTCCACATACTTTTGAGAGTTCTGAATAGCCCGTCGCTTAAATAGTTGGAATCAACGTTCATCCGGCTAAAAAAATCGATTTTGGCGAAAGTCGACTTTCCCCCTGGGAAAACGGAAAATCTGACCCTTTGGCTCCGGGTGAAAAAAAAAAATTTATTTCGACATTTGTCGCGCCTCCGCGGGTTTCACTGGCATTCGAATCGTTAAAAAATGCAGAATCAACCTTCACTTGGCGAAAAAATTCAATTGTGGCGAAAATCGACTTTCACCCTGACCCTTGACCCACGTGAAAATTAATTTTTTTTTTCGTCTTTTCTGTCACCTTCGAGGGCTTCATTGGCATCAGGGGGTCAATAAATACAGAATCAACGTTCACTATTTTTATTTAAACACCGCCTGCAAACGGAGAGATGAGGGTGGCTAAACTGCACGTAAATTCATGTTCATTTGTTGAATTTCAGTTTTTCCTCCAATTTTTTCAATGTATAAATTTCCAATGGCCTCGAAATTCCAGTAGAATTGCCACATCCCAAAAATTTCCATGATTATTAAGCTAAAAATTAACAAAAAAGTATTCATCATAAAATTCCTTTCTCCCTTCCCCTTCAAGTCATTGATTACAGTTCAAATTACGAAGTTAAACCGTATTTCCGCTAAAATAAAAATGCCCAAAGTATTCTTACCAAATTCCAAATCGCAACCAAATACCCCTCATCATTGTACCAGGAACGCCAGCAATTATTCACGAGTGCCCCTGAATTTCCCCGAGAATCCCCGGCATTCACAATAATTGGTATCCCCGACAACAATGAGCGCGTCCACTTCTCTAAATCAATGGGAATAATCCACCGCCCGAAATTTATTTAGAAAGGCTAACCCACGTTTATCGTGTGTTGCCCATCAATTCCCGTTTTACATCGGATGAGGAAAAAAACTAAATAAAAATAAACCCGCCCTCAGGTGATTCTCCTCTGTTCGCCCTCATTCACGCATCCCTGGCCTGTGCCATCAGCTCTCGGGGTGCAACGAATACGTTTGAAAATCTGTTTTACAGTCAAACATTTAGTGGTGAGGTTGAGTTTCACGGTTTTTCGTGTGTTGAAACTAAAATTCCGTGACACGATACTATCCTGAAAATAACCTAGCGAGAGGTTGTTGCACCGCTCCATAATATATACCCGTGTCTCGTCTCGTTCTCCGCGCGCACACTCTCTCGCTCTCTCTCTCTCTCTCTCTATCTCGCCACCCGATATACATGCGGATGAAAAAAAGGTACGATCGGAGAAGGCAGAAGGGAGACAGAAATCCAACAGTTTTCGTCTCGCAACGCTTCCTCGGGGCTATTCCGACGACGGTTTATACACCCCGAAGGTGAAACGACTACTTGCATTAATTTCGTCTCTAATTCCACTCCTCTTGGACTGCACTCGTCGCTACTATCTACCCTGACAATATTTTTTTATTATTATTTTTATTACAGAGAGTCATTTTCAACTGTATCAAAGTGCCCGGGAAAGTGCTCCCGAGACGAGTTTAATCTGGAGTTTTTTACGTCGTTTTGGGGGTTGAAATTAATGGGGGTGAACGGTTGATGATCATTGAGAATTTTGAGGATACCCAAGTACTTTGGCGATTTTTTATTCAGTGACGACTTTTTACGTTAGAATAGCAATCCAGCGACGGTAATGGTCGCACGGGTTGCGTGCGGCTCCGGCGGTCGTCCAAACTAAGCAGCGTTTAGTCTGGTTAGTACTTGGATGGGTGTCCGCTTAGCCCTAACTCCTCGAGTGAAACTGCTGCCGCCAGGCGCGAATGCAGAGAACTACTGCGCCCACCTCAGTGGCGAAGCGGCGAAACGGTTCAAGTCGATTTTGACTATTGGTCAGTTTTCAGTGAATATCTCGGAATCTAAGGCAGATAGCAAAATTTTTGTTACAACCTTTTTTATAGAGCGAATTGAGAGCTACGAAAAAGGTAATTACGAAAATTTCGCTATCTCCCTTTCATTCCGAGATATTCCTCAAAAACTCAGCTGAGAGCCAAGTCGCCTTGAACCGGTTTACCGCTTCGCTACTGATCTAGTCAGTGTGACGGATGGACACAGTAGGACCCTGCAATATCGGCCGGCTGTACGACTGGGGTTTTCCATGGTTTCCCATGCAGTACTAGCCCGAATGGGGTGCAGCTGATAAGAGTAAGGCGGCCCCATGGTAACGCAGATAAATATGAAGAGAAGAGTGGGAGAAAGGCATAAAAGCAGACGAAATGGGGAACCTATAAAACCGAAACGATATAGTAGGAAGAAAATATGAGTAAAAAAAATTTAATAATAGTACCAACATAATCCACAGTCGCAACAAAATAGAATTACCAATCAATAATATCAAAAAAACATAAATCCAAAAAAATCACACGTCAACTTCCCCAAAACTTCCACTATTCCTTCCCCAAGAAAAATAGGAACCAGTAACTCCCCGAGTAAAACATTTTCCCTCCAAACTTTCCCGGTCGTTATCGCCAACTACGAAAAACTCACAAGACCGTGATATCGAAAAATGGCGTTTCCTTTACGCTTGAAAAATAAATCTCGAGTTGTTCGCTTTTTATTTACCTTTTTCACCCCCTTCTTCTCAATATACTTCGGCAAACGGTATATATGAGGACCATTATCGCACATAGACCGCTGGAGCATCGATTCGCAGCACTTAATTCACCAAACGACGTTGCCCATCCCCCATCCCCCTCGCCAAGCCCTCTCGCCCCTGATCTTCACAGCCTCAGGGGCCATACACACGTAGCCTCGAGGTATGAAACAGAAGGAAGGGGGGAGGGGGGGGGGTGGCCACCCCCTTTTCCCACTAATATCTCCAGCGAACCGTGAAATTCCAGCCTGGAAACGGTTCGCGGCATTCCCCTGGACATTGAACCACGTAATTGCATCGTTTGCTGCAAACTGCACGGATATATATTCACCCCCTCGCCGCCCCCCGCCGACCTCGCCAATCCATTTTGCACGTCTGTGGGTGTTCCGACACTTTCTGTAGTTGAGTCTTACTATCATTTTGCAACGGGAACGTAACTTGCACTTGTGCACCGGCCAAAACCGCGAGTCTCAAGTTTTTCAGGTTTTTTATAGCCAGTGGACTGACGCATTTGGGTCGAGTGAGACTCTTTATTCGATTTTTTTTATCAATTTTAAGAATACTTTTGGTGGCAACTATAGTGTCTGAAATTGAAACACTATAGGGACAGAAAAATTCAATGAGAAGTACCAGAAAATAACGTAAAAATACGAGAAACGTAATCCGCGAGCGAAGTAAAATTCAGTAAAAAGTGTGAGTTGGAACTGAAATTGTACGAATCGCCACGTAAATTCTACGATTTGTTCCGTAAAAATTAACCAGCGGTCTGATGACTCACCACTGTGGGGACAAGTCGTTCCGTAATTTTTCCCCAACGATTAAGAAATTTTACGGAACGGAACGTAAAAATAACTCATCAGCTTCATAAAAATTGTTGAACGTTCAAGAATAAAAATTCTTGAACGAAAATAAAAAATAAAAAATCAAAAAAAAATACAAATAAATTTAAAAAAAAATAAAAATATTAAATGAAAATAAAAATAAATAAAGTGAATAAGTAAATAAAAATAAGTAATACAAGTAAGTAGTAATGAAAATATTTTTCATTTAAGTAAATAAAAATATTTTCCAGGCATAATAAGTCGGCAAGTTTCTGTAAGATTTTACTTCTTCGGGAAAAATTACGGGACAATTTTGTACTTTGTTCGGTGATAAACCTGAAAATTCACCGAACGTTTCAGATTGCTTCTCATCCATTCCTATAAAAATTACCAGAAAACGTTTCCCCATTGCGGATTACGTGAATTGTGCCGTAATTTTTGCTGGATATTTCTTTTCGTGCACACGGATTTTGTCTTTGTCAGCTTTGTGAACTTGGAGTCGAAGTTTGATAAATCGATTTTTTTTCTTATAGTATCGATTGTACTCAGTGAGTACCTGAACGTACCACATTCATTTTCGTTTGTACCCCGCATCCCTAGACGTAAGGGGTGCGGAAAAAATCGTGCAGTGTCGGAAATGAAGGTACGGAAAAAATTTTCATGAGCAAGGATTCAGCATGGATAGTACTTGTATGTACTATATTTTTCCATTTCATTTATCAACCCCTTCAATACTTTACCCGCTTCTAAAATCTTAAATGTATGAAGGGCGTCAGGAAAACATACAGATAGCTGCTAAACCGTTAGTACTCGTTTGTACCAACGAAAATTATTCATTATTATTCATTATTATTATTATTATTATTATTATTCTAATCAAATCACCTGATTCAATTTTTATCAACCGTAAAATCATCGTAATGGATTCCATATGTAGTTCGTGAAGATTTGATGTGGGTGCGTTTCATCTTCCGTACTTCCACTCCCATCGCAGTACAAACGGAAGAATTTACTATACATGATAATGAGACCAAGTACTAACCATTGAGAGTTTCAAAAACAGTCGTAGATTATTCAGAAAAATGATACAAACGTTTTTTTTGAATTTTTCCGAGATAATCGCGAAAAACGAAATCGCCAAAAAAAATTAATTTAATTTATCTGGTATAGGGTGTAGGAAGTGGAAAAACGCAATTCTGAGCCGTCCATCTGCCTATAGGGAACCCAAATTTCCTCAGGAATCGAATGGAATAGGTTTTAAGGCTCTATCTCTCATAGTTTCCGAGATAATCGCGAAAAACGAAATCGCCAAAAAAAATTAATTTAAATTATCTGGTATAGGGTATAGGAGGTGGAAAAACGCAATTCTGAGCCGTCCAGCTGCCTATAGGGAACCCAAATTTCCTCAGGAATCGAATAGAATAGGTTTTAAGGCTCTATCTCTCATAGTTTCCGAGATAATCGCAAAAAACGAAATCGACATAAAAAATTAATTTCATTCATCTGGTATAGGGTGTAGGAAGTGGAAAAACGCAATTCTGAGCCGTCCAGCTGCCTATAGGGAACCCAAATTTCCTCAGGAATCGAATAGAATAGGTTTTAAGGCTCTATCTCTCATAGTTTCCGAGATAATCGCAAAAAACGAAATCGACATAAAAAATTAATTTAAATTATCTGGTATAGAGTGTAGGAGGTGGAAAAACGCAATTCTGAGCCGTCCATCTGCCTATACGGAACCCAAATTTCCTCAGGAATCGAATGGAATAGGTTTTAAGGCTCTATCTCTCATAGTTTCCGAGATAATCGCGAAAAACGAAAATGCCAAAAAAAATTAATTTAATTCATCTTGTATAGGGTGTAGGAAGTGGAAAAACGCAATTCTGAGCCGTCCATCTGCCTATACGGAACCCAAATTTCCTCAGGAATCGAATGGAATAGGTTTTAAGGCTCTATCTCTCATAGTTTCCGAGATAATCGCGAAAAACGAAAATGCCAAAAAAAATTAATTTAATTCATCTTGTATAGGGTGTAGGAAGTGGAAAAACGCAATTCTGAGCCGTCCATCTGCCTATACGGAACCCAAATTTCCTCAGGAATCGAATGGAATAGGTTTTAAGGCTCTATCTCTCATAGTTTCCGAGATAATCGCGAAAAACGAAAATGCCAAAAAAAATTAATTTAATTCATCTTGTATAGGGTGTAGGAAGTGGAAAAACGCAATTCTGAGCCGTCCATCTGCCTATACGGAACCCAAATTTCCTCAGGAATCGAATGGAATAGGTTTTAAGGCTCTATCTCTCATAGTTTCCGAGATAATCGCGAAAAACGAAAATGCCAAAAAAAATTAATTTAATTCATCTTGTATAGGGTGTAGGAAGTGGAAAAACGCAATTCTGAGCCGTCCATCTGCCTATACGGAACCCAAATTTCCTCAGGAATCGAATGGAATAGGTTTTAAGGCTCTATCTCTCATAGTTTCCGAGATAATCGCGAAAAACGAAAATGCCAAAAAAAATTAATTTAATTCATCTTGTATAGGGTGTAGGAAGTGGAAAAACGCAATTCTGAGCCGTCCATCTGCCTATACGGAACCCAAATTTCCTCAGGAATCGAATGGAATAGGTTTTAAGGCTCTATCTCTCATAGTTTCCGAGATAATCGCGAAAAACGAAAATGCCAAAAAAAATTAATTTAATTCATCTTGTATAGGGTGTAGGAAGTGGAAAAACGCAATTCTGAGCCGTCCATCTGCCTATACGGAACCCAAATTTCCTCAGGAATCGAATGGAATAGGTTTTAAGGCTCTATCTCTCATAGTTTCCGAGATAATCGCGAAAAACGAAAATGCCAAAAAAAATTAATTTAATTCATCTTGTATAGGGTGTAGGAAGTGGAAAAACGCAATTCTGAGCCGTCCATCTGCCTATACGGAACCCAAATTTCCTCAGGAATCGAATGGAATAGGTTTTAAGGCTCTATCTCTCATAGTTTCCGAGATAATCGCGAAAAACGAAAATGCCAAAAAAAATTAATTTAATTCATCTTGTATAGGGTGTAGGAAGTGGAAAAACGCAATTCTGAGCCGTCCATCTGCCTATACGGAACCCAAATTTCCTCAGGAATCGAATGGAATAGGTTTTAAGGCTCTATCTCTCATAGTTTCCGAGATAATCGCGAAAAACGAAAATGCCAAAAAAAATTAATTTAATTCATCTTGTATAGGGTGTAGGAAGTGGAAAAACGCAATTCTGAGCCGTCCATCTGCCTATACGGAACCCAAATTTCCTCAGGAATCGAATGGAATAGGTTTTAAGGCTCTATCTCTCATAGTTTCCGAGATAATCGCGAAAAACGAAAATGCCAAAAAAAATTAATTTAATTCATCTTGTATAGGGTGTAGGAAGTGGAAAAACGCAATTCTGAGCCGTCCATCTGCCTATACGGAACCCAAATTTCCTCAGGAATCGAATGGAATAGGTTTTAAGGCTCTATCTCTCATAGTTTCCGAGATAATCGCGAAAAACGAAAATGCCAAAAAAAATTAATTTAATTCATCTTGTATAGGGTGTAGGAAGTGGAAAAACGCAATTCTGAGCCGTCCATCTGCCTATACGGAACCCAAATTTCCTCAGGAATCGAATGGAATAGGTTTTAAGGCTCTATCTCTCATAGTTTCCGAGATAATCGCGAAAAACGAAAATGCCAAAAAAAATTAATTTAATTCATCTTGTATAGGGTGTAGGAAGTGGAAAAACGCAATTCTGAGCCGTCCATCTGCCTATACGGAACCCAAATTTCCTCAGGAATCGAATGGAATAGGTTTTAAGGCTCTATCTCTCATAGTTTCCGAGATAATCGCGAAAAACGAAAATGCCAAAAAAAATTAATTTAATTCATCTTGTATAGGGTGTAGGAAGTGGAAAAACGCAATTCTGAGCCGTCCATCTGCCTATACGGAACCCAAATTTCCTCAGGAATCGAATGGAATAGGTTTTAAGGCTCTATCTCTCATAGTTTCCGAGATAATCGCGAAAAACGAAAATGCCAAAAAAAATTAATTTAATTCATCTTGTATAGGGTGTAGGAAGTGGAAAAACGCAATTCTGAGCCGTCCATCTGCCTATACGGAACCCAAATTTCCTCAGGAATCGAATGGAATAGGTTTTAAGGCTCTATCTCTCATAGTTTCCGAGATAATCGCGAAAAACGAAAATGCCAAAAAAAATTAATTTAATTCATCTTGTATAGGGTGTAGGAAGTGGAAAAACGCAATTCTGAGCCGTCCATCTGCCTATACGGAACCCAAATTTCCTCAGGAATCGAATGGAATAGGTTTTAAGGCTCTATCTCTCATAGTTTCCGAGATAATCGCGAAAAACGAAATCGACATAAAAAATTAATTTAATTTATCTGGTACAGGGTGTAGGAAGTGGACCAACGCAATTTTGAGCCGTCCATCTGCCTATGGGGAACCCAAATTTCCTCAGGAATCGAATGGAATAGGTTTTAAGGCTCTATCTCTCATAGTTTCCGAGATAATCGCGAAATGAATGTAGTACATTCAGGTACTCACTGAGTACAATCGATACTATAAGAAAGACAATCGATTTATCAAACTTCGACTCCAAGTTCACACAGCTGTCTTTGTCGAGGGTCTTTTGTTTCAAACTTACGATGTCTCATTCATTTTTCCGATTTTTTTGAAGAATTTGAAGTGATTCAACATAATAAGGGCAAAAGATTTTTGCCCGAATAAATGCACATGTAAAATATTTCCAAATTGTTGTTTTAAATTCTTGAATTATGACAATTAAATTTTATTTTAATTACTGTTGTCTTCACGGCACTAGTTTTTACAGAGTAATAAACTCATAAATTTGTTTCATGTGTTTCCTCTCACAATATTAAATGAATAATTCACTTTTACACGTCAATAAATTCATTCCCTTCGCTATTTAACCGACGAATTTCATTTTTTATAACTAATAAAGTCGCCATTTGGACGTTGTTTATTTTTATCAGTCAATTCGGTAACAAAAATATTTAAAAAATCATAAAAAAAACATTTCCCCTGATGGATTTCTTTTATGAATATGAAATGTCAGACTGAAGAGAATCGCGACATTTTCTTACGAATTTTTGTTTTGAGTTCTTTCCTCCGTCTTGTTTTACTCATGTTTTAGGGCTTTTTATTTCGGGAGAGTGGGGTTAGTTGGAACCACTAGCCTGGAATAATCCGCTTTTGGGTGTGCACTTCAGCTACAGTCTCCGCGGGATTTTCAAGGGGTGCATCGGAGAGATGGGATATCCATGAGTTTATAATGCCGCGGGTGGGGTTTGGATGGAAAAATGGAGATGGCCGGGATTAAACGGGTGTACTTGTTTTTTGAGCGACAGGTTTAAACTTTCAGGAAAACTTTTTCGGGTAGAGGTGCGGGCGGGGGGTGAATTGTTTTTTCAGGGTGCGATTCATTCACAAAAAGAGAAATTTTAAGAGTTTCGCAGACGTTTTTAGGAGTTTTTTGGCTTCAAAATAATTAAAAATTTAGGAAAGTCGGACCATTGAGTCTAGAGATATTCGAATTCGAGAAGAAAATTATTATTGGATGAATTTTATTACAGGAAATTACAAAATTGCTCCTGAACTCGACACGTTGATTAATTACTCTCGGAAAATCGCAGGAAAAGTAGATTTTTAATCCAATCCGGACCATTTTTCATCCTGATACTGAAGGAATTTTATTATTTTAGAGAGAAGAAGATAAAGTTGACTAGAATCATTAAATTGTGCCATTTGAACAGAAAAATCCGTAGAAGAAAATTTTTTAAAAATTAATTTCAATGAAAATTAATTTCAAATAAATTCTCTATTGAAACTAAATAAACGATGTTTTTTAATATAAATAAAATTTATTTAGTTTGTCAATTAAAATTTTGTTTATTGATTATTACAGAAAATTCATTTAATTGATAAGAACAAAAGAAATGAGACACTTGAATAAATAAACAAAATAAAATTATTCAAGACTCTAATTTCTCTTTTTCCAAATAAAAAATGAATAAAAAATACTCCGAATAAATAAACAAAATGGTTTGAATCTCGAATTCGTTTTCGCTCTGAAAACTTGACGAAATTAGAACTCGTAACTACATATTCCGGAGGCAATCCCAAAATTCACGTCCAATTGAACCCAACAAAATCCCCCCACCCCTAACATCGGATTCCGAATCGTTGGAACGAGGCACAACAAAACCTCCCAATTCCAATAAAGATTGCGAGGATTTGAAGAGTGCAGTGACATCAATACACCAATAATGCAAACGAACTGTTGAACAATACCCGCCCCGAGAGTTACGTAGTCTTTTTTATCGACGAGGGTTGTCAAGGGAGAATCGAAAAACGTTGGAGACAGTGAAACGAAACCCTCTTCGGGGGCGAGTAAACAGTGGATCCATTAAGGGCTTGCGAAACCCCGACCCTCGCAATGTTTGAGGCTCCAGAGGGGTTTGGAAAAACAAGGAGAGAAAAAACGAGAAAATTGTCGGGGATGAAAGGACTTGTGATGTCTACTGAGGCTGAGTCATGAAAAATGTGGGAATTTAGGGGGAATATAAAGTTTGATGTTAAGGAAATAGTGTTTAAAAATTGAGAGAGAAATATTAACTGATAGTGATTTGAATGAATGAATCTTGAAAAAAAAATGAATAAAAATTGGTGTAAAACAGATTAGGAATTAATGTTTGATTATGGGATTTATTTTAAATGTTGGAGGCGAGAGAACTTGTGATGTTTACTTGTGACCCTTGAGGTCATGAAAAATATGAGAATTTTTTTGGAATAAAAACTGAATTGCAAGGGATTATTTTTTTGTTGGAGACGAACATTTATTCAAAATACTTAAGAGAACTTAATTCTCTTCGTCTATTCATCAATTATCTGCATTTATTTATTTATTCTCTATTTTATTGTGTGCGAAAACATTAGGAAATTAAAATTCACGAAGAACTATAAAACAAGGAGTAGATTAGAAAAAAAAATTCGATTGATTCTAGAAAAATTTTCCTAAAAACAATCCGAATTTCAAACTTAAACTTCTTTTCTCTGTACAGGAAATTATGTTCCCCTGAAGAGATCTTTTGTCGTATTGAATCAATTTATTTGTGGACAAAAAAATAAAGTTTCCACCAGAGCATGATAATTTTCGTAGTAGTAATTGTTTAGTAGTAATTTCCATGGAACAACTGATAATTTCAAGAGGAAACTACAATTTTCTTTCCGAAAACTGTGTTATTGGCAAAACTAAATAACTTCGAGGGGACAATTTTTTTTTTGAAAAAAATATTCTTTCCTCGTCAATGTATTCTTTCTATGGTATAAACCTATGGAGTTCTCTAAGGTCAAATGATTGTCGTACAATAGATTATATTTTTTCCTGCCAACAGTTGGAATTCTTCTAGGGATATTTCTGATGATCACGACAAAAATTGAATTTTTGTGAAAGACATTAAATTTCCTTCTATCAAGTTGATTAATTTCCCTCAAGTAAATCTGTTCCAATCCATCAAATATTCTCACGTGGAACATGTAGCTTTTCGACAGAGCTAATTTTTTCTCTCAGTGTGTTAAATTTCACATAAAAATTTCGGAATAAAACTCCGAATCCCTTTTTCAGATGTTGTGAGTCTAGAATTGATCCCAGTGATAAAAAGATTCGCCTGCAACGTGGAATCCTACAGAAGAGAACTGGAGAAAGTCGGATCAAACGACTAGAACTGAACAAAGAATTTCTGAATGCCATGAAAAGCTCCTTCGGATTTAGTTTGGAACTGGAGTTTCAAAACTCCTCTCGCAAAACTTCAGAGTATTACAAATGCTTCTTTCATTCTCGAGAGTATGCAGGACCTGAAAAATGGTTATGACCGCTGAATGCTCTCCATATTTTCCTACCGACTGTCACGCATAATCCTTTCCCCGTGAGAAATGCGCGAAATTCTTCCCAGAGATACCGGTGAATTCATTGTCCCTGGAATCACTTGATAGTGAATTTTCACAGCCTCAGCGACTATTCCCAGAATATTCGCTGAGCTTCAGAATGCGTAAGAGCGCAAATGTTCTCCATTCGAGAGCTTGCCTGTTTTTGTGACGAGAATATTTTAGTGATTTTGCATATAAAATTCAGTAAACAGTTCCTCATTCTACACTGTTACAAAAACAAGTGGGAAATTGCTCTTGTATTGCATATAGTATAGTTATTTTTGTTAATAAATTAGCAACAGCTTCCGAATGGTTATTTTGCACATCATTTCCTTCTATCATGTATAATTCATTGTTTATTTCATTTTATTAAATTGAATAAGATTTCTTTTCAACTAATTTTGTCAGAGTTTCAACTTAGTTGAATGTTATCATCATCATTATTATTATTATTCTTTTTTTCTACACAACCAATTGTCTTTTTACGGTTCCATCTCTCCCCTCAGCCCTTCGATAAAATGTTAATAGACAAATTTTATTTATACATACTTGAATGAATTTGAAACATCACATTTGAAGAAACCATCAGAAAGCTCACTTTCAGGGAAATTCATGAAAAATTCGAAATTTTCAACAATCATCATAAAAATCAAATCAACCAATATAGCTATCGTAATCATCTTTTAAGTTCGACTTAATGGCATTAAAACAAACATTTCAAGCTATGATTGAATTCATTTGAAGCATGATATTCAAAGATATCCCCGGAATTCTGATTTTCAAAAAATACAAAATTTTTGCAAATTTTCAAATCAATCAAAATAACGATTATTGCTATCGTCTTCATCTTCGAACTCGGTTAAAAGGACATCCAAACAATTTTTTTAAGCCATCATTCAATCAATTCAGAACATTTTTTTCAGTTATCGTGGGATCATCGATTTTCGAAAAAATTCGAAAATTAAAAAACCATTCGATGAATTAAATTTTAATTGATGGTGATTGATAGGGCTCAGCAATACCTGCATGTCAAAAAAAGATTCAATTCCATCCAATTTCTTGCCTTCCGGCTTTAATGACAAAAAATATTTTTCATCACGCTGTGACGAAAAGTGAACTTTTCGACACGCTCCGCGTGCCTAAAAGTCCAATTTCCGCCACATGGTGATGAAAAATATTGTTCGTAACTCGCGAAAAAATGTTTTTTTTGCACTCGTTACGAAATATACTATTCTCGCTCTAATGATTGCTCACACTCGCCAGAAAAAAAAAATTCGGCCTGACAAAATGTACTGCTAGAATTACGCGTTCGAAGCTCTATATAATGGTCCCCCTGGGGCAACAACAGAGAAGCATTTCAGAAACGTATACCCTGGGCTAGTGTTTGAGAATCTTTCCTCAATGCTACGTACAGTGCATGTACCAAGTAAGTTTCGAGTTTGTCCCACACACGGCGATATCATTCAACGAGGCTTTTCCTCTCCAGGCCAATGGTACTGTACGTATACCCAAGAAACTTTGCCAACGCTCATTTGGACTTTCCTGTGTTGCGGTTACGGTGGAGTCAGACTTTGTAACACGTTACATATATTCCCGGAGGAGGAAAGACTTGCTTCAACTTATTTTATACCCCGGCCTTCTCCATAAAAAAATACAATATTAATTTTTATTCTATTTCACATCTATTGATTATTTATCCATTTTTTTCTTATCTCGATTCATTTATTTATTTAAAATCATGACTGGTTAAAAAATGACCTGAGATTTCATACACTGAATTGAAATTTCTTAACATTTTATTCTTGATACTGACAGTGCATTGATAAAAACTTTTATAATTACTTTCCGACATTTTTTCAATGTCTTTTTTTTTCATTTATATTTTTTTCCTACTACCTTTACGGTTTTATATCCTCCCCATTTCGTCTGCCTTCATGCCTTACTCCCACTCTTCTCTTCACATTTATCTGCATTACCACGGGGCCGTCTTACTCTTATCAGCTGCACCCGATCGGGCTAATACTGCACGAGAAACCATGGAAACCCCCAATCGTACAGCCGGCCGATAGTGCAGGGTCCTACTGTGTCCATCCGTCACACTGACTAGATCAGTAGCGAAGCGGTAAAGCGGTTCAAGTCGACTTAGCTATCAGCTGAATTTTTTAGGAATATCTCGAAATCAAAGGGAGATAGCGAAATTTTCGTAATTACCTTTTTCGTAGCTCTCAATTCGCTCTATAAAAAAGGTTGTAACAAAAATTTTGCTATCTGCCTTAAATTCCGAGATATTCACTGAAAACTGACCAATAGTCAAAATCGACTTGAACCGTTTCACCGCTTCGCTACTGAGATGGGCGCTGTAGTTCTCTACATTCGCGCCTGGTGGCAGCAGTTCCGCTCGAGGAATTAGGGCTAAGCGGACACCCATCCAAGTACTAACCAGACTAAACGCTGCTTAGCCTGGACGACCGCCGGAGACGCACACTACCCGTGTGACCACTACTGTCGCTGGATTGTGTTATTCTAACGTAAAAAATCGTCACTGAATAATGTCTTTAATTGCGATCAAAAACCATTGGACATGTCCTTCCTTCCAATTTCGTCAAAACGGACGAGAGGAATCACTTGGCGAGCAACATGACATAAAAATTCCCTCCGTGCATAACAATTTCCCGTTAAAATCCTCAATAATCGTCAATTTCCCTATAATTAGAAATAGAAATAGAATTTACAAAAATACATGCTGAAGATTTCGCTTATAGTCATTTTCCCCCTACAATTGTAATAGCAGAAAACTCACGTGATGTAAATTAACAGTTGCCCCGAGAATTTCGCAATAAACACCCCCAAAAAGACAAATAACTTTATGGACTAAAAAAAAATCCTGGAATCCAGGAGTAACGAGACTACTGGGACTGTGTGTACACAATGAGAGGAGGAAGAGACCTCGATTTATTTTATTGCTGAATTTAATGGCACCAAGAGCCACGGAGCAGCGGGGGGGAGGAGGGAGGAATCCACCAGAGGATCAAGGAAGTTACAATTATGCCGGGCGAATGAGAGAGCAAAGAGTGTCCTTTCCTCTCGATTCAAAGGGCCCACCTCAGAGGAAAAACTCCCTCTCCTCCAGTCGTCCAAGTACGAGAGGAAGTTGAAATTACGCCTAGCCGACGGGGATGCCAGGAAATCGCTATTCCATAGAGAAAAAAAATATATGTGGGAGAGAAAGAGTAACTGGGGGGAATCCCGGTGATGCTATTTGCGTTAGCGGGCCGGGGGATGGGGCAATCGAGATTTCGAATTTTCGATACTCCACTCTCAGACGCAATTCAATTCGATCTCGTCTCGACGTTCAAATAGCTACATTTTCTTTTATGTCATATCATTTTTTTTTCATGGAATTTTTTTTTGCATCGAGAACCGAAGATGACGCCACGAGGGATGGGAGACATTTTTTTTTATTAGAAATATTTTTTGAGGGTTCAGATTTTTTTGTGTGATCAATTCGTTTGTAGATGATGGATCAGTTGTTTAGAAAATTGAGCTACTGTGCTACAGAGAGAATGTGTACTTAATTTTAGAACAGGAAAAATTATTAATTGAAGGACTTTTCCTTTATTCAAGAATCTGAATGTTACGAATTGAAGAACCACGATTTTCCCAAAATAATCGACGATATCGGTTAATTCAGGAGCAGTTATGCTAGATTTAACCAAAAATTACGGGGAATTAGAGCATTTTTGTCTGATTTTTTAGTAAAATCTTTTTAAAGTGACTGGAATTGTTGATGGGTTTTTATGTTTTATTGTAGATTAACGACTTGAATTATCGGATGATGATGAATATTCACTCATAAGGTTCAAGAATATTATGATCGATAATTGGAATTGTGTGAATTAATTTTAGAGTGGAAAAAATCTTGAGATTGATAACCACAATGTTGTTAATTTGCGAACTCAAATGAAATTGAAGTACATTCATAGTAGATTTAAACAAAAACTCGTGAGAATTCGAACATTTTTATCTGATTTTTAAAGAAAATCTTTTTAAAATCAGTAGAATTCACAGGTTTTTATGTTTTCTTGTGAATTAACTACTTAAATTATCCCATGATGATGAATTCTATGAGCTTGACATTCGAAACATGAATAAATTATTCTTAAAAACAATTGTCCTAGGTTTGTGCAAAAATCACTGAAAATTCGTACATTTTCGTCTCATTTTCAAGAGAAAAATTTCCTTAGAAAAGCGAAAATTTTACATATTCCCACGATTTATTGCATAAATCCATATAAAACTTTCTAAAACAACACCTCTTTCCAGACGACATAATGAGAATAAAAATCGGCCCCCAAAAAATACGAAAAACAAATGAAAATATTAAAACCATTCATTCTCCTCTGAGACAGTGGGTGGGGGCATGTGTTAACGATTGACGTAACGACGTAACACGTGTGTGGAACACGCCTCTCACGAAGCCACTCACTCACGAGGGTTGTTCTCCGAGTGTCTATAAATGAGGAAAAAAATAGCATAAAAATACGGAGAGGAAATGCCATTTCTCCCGCGCCCCATTATTTTTGGCGTTTCACTCGCCATTCATTGTTTTCACTTTTCGAATAAAGGGGGGGCGGGCGTGAAAATTCCATCCATCTTCCACTTCGACTAAATGACGTACCGTAATCCAATAAACCCTTCCTTTTGAGGCGCTAGACGTCACGTTTGCGCATAAATTCAATATATTCTGGCGCATTCCGGGCTGCGTGTGTGTTTTTCTCCTCTTTTCCGGCTGCCCTTGATTTTTATGTATGCCACTCGTGCTGTACCACCACACATGCCATCGAGATATTATTTTTCTCATTTTGCAACAGTTTTTTTATTAAATTTCTGTTTTCGTTCAGTTTTCCATCTTTTTTCCATAAAAAAAAATATATATCCATTTTTTTCTCATTCTGTTTTATGAATGTAAATAATATGATGAAAAATAATTCATTTCGCCATTTTTTGTTTTTATTTTGTGAGACATTTTAAAAATTGTATTTTTCTTTTTTTTATTAAAAACAATTTTTTTTTTCATGATAGAAAATCTTGTCCAATGCCTCAATATTTATTATTGATGTGGAATTTAGTATTCCATTCCATGTAGTTAATTGAAAATCAAAAAAAAAATCTGAATTTTTTCGGAATTTTATTAATGAAAAATAAATTGTCTTTTTTAAATTCTCATTCTTTATTCTTTTTGTTTTCACGACATAAAATCTTCACCGATGCCTCAATATTTCATATCCATTTGGATTTTCTTCCTTCATTCCCTCCAATAAATTAAAAGTAAAAAGAAATCTTTTTTTTATTTTTATTTTTTTCAGTTTCTTCAATGAAGAAATAAATTGGATTTTTCAAATTCTCATTCTTTATTCCTTTCCTCTTCATGATAAAAAATCCTCACCAATGCTTCAATATTTCGTATCCATTTGGATTTTCTTCCATTATTCCCTCCAATAAATTAAAAATCCAAAAGCAAAAAAAAATAAAAAAATTCTTTAATGCAGAAATCAATTGGATTTTTCCAATTCTCATTCTATATTTTGTTTTTTTTCGCGATAAAAAATCCTCATCAATTCCTGAATATTTTGCGCCTCTCTTTTTTTCCCATTCCATTTTACTAATAAAAAAAAAATATTCTTTAGTCTATTTCGTATTTTACGACGAGTATTTTGTTATTTTTATTATCAAACACATCAGAATGTCCAACCACATCAGAAATAAGAGTAACAACTCGACAGACAGATATGCCTTCCATCCCTCGTACGTCTACCCATAGAGTACCCGGATGAAATACGAGCTGGCGTATCTCGAGGTCGACGTATATTTCTCGAAATAGAATATACCGTCTCTGCATCGCATTTTCTCCCTCTCTATACATCGTCATACATTGTGGCTTCTCAAAGAGGCGTTTCTTGTAACGCATCCCGCGCACCTGTGCCCCAAGTCGGGTCTATATGAAATTCAATTGTCACTGAGCTCTCGCCACGCACATTGGAATAATCAAATCTTGAGCGTCACTCTCTTTAACCTTATTAACATTTTTTTTCTTCGCTTGCATTTTTGTGTCATGCTGTCATTCGCGATGAATCGTGGGAGATAATTTATACTGTGGTTTTGCCACGCAATTTTTTTTTCTGTTCTGATTGTAGGCTGGCGGGAAATGATGAAACCCGAGTTTTTGCAAAAATTAATTCATTTTGGGTGGAATTTTAAAGAATTTATGTAAAATATTCACTAAATTCTCAAGTCTCTGAGTAAATTGACTAGTTTTTTCATTTAAAAATCGTGAAAATCAAATGTAAACTCATTCTCTAATGAATAAAGTGATTTGTATTAGAGGAATGGCTGAATATTTCGAAATAAAATGGTCTACTAATTTATTTTGATGACATGCAGAAGTTGAATGATGAAATGGAACAAATCAAGTTCTAACTGACGTTTGATAACGAAATTTTCATTAATTGATGAATAGATTCATTTTTTTTCTCATTAAATCGATGGAAATCCGAGGTGAAGGTACTGCCGTCAACTAAAGCCCCATTATAAAATGAATTCAGATTACATTCACTTTGAAAATAATTAATATCTCATTAAAATAATTGGTCAACGAATAAAGAGATTTTTATTCAAGAAATAAATGCATATTTTATGATAGATGATCTCACGAATTTATTTCGATGACAGGCAGATGTCGGTGATTAAATGGACTGAGTGGGGTTCAAACTGATGTTAAAAATCAAATTCTTAACGATTTTTCAATAAATTTAATATTTTTTTAAGTAGATCACTTAAAATTTCATGTGGAGCGTACGTCATTGAACTTTTAATAGTTTTTGCTGAATAAAATCATGTAAAACGTTAACTAAATTGCCATTGAGATAGACGTGTGCACCAATTATTTGAAAAATCGCAGATATGTGGGTGAAACTAATTTTAAAAATATAATCTTCATTAATTTTCTAAAGAATTATTCTTTTCTCTTAATTAACTCGTTTAAAATTTCATGTCGCTTAAAATTTCATTTTCAATTAATAAAGTTCACAATTCCAATTTTCTCATATTTGTTTAAATTAAATCACTTGAAATTCCATGTTAAGTGACTCTCATTGAACTTTTAAAAATTTTCATTGAATAAAATTACATAAAACGTTAACTAAAATGAAAAATAACCCCACATGAATCTATTTTGCAAAAAATAAATCTTCTCCATTCAAGAAACGATAAAAACGCTTCAGAATAGAATACCCCACCTCCATAAACATGAATTCCCCCATAAAAATATGATATTTTCCTACATATGTACCGACACAGCATCGTAAATTGGCATTGAGATAGACATGTGTACCAATTATTTGAAAAATCGCAGATATGTGGTTGAAACTAATTTAAAAAATATAATCTTCATTAATTATCAAAAAACAATTTTTTTCTCTTAATTAACTCGCTTAAAACTTCATGTCGCTTAAAATTTCATTTTCAATGAATAAAGTTCACAATTCCAATTTTCTCATATTTGTTTAAAGTAAATCACTTGAAATTCCATGTTAAGTGACTCTCATCGCACTTTTAAGAATTTTCATTAAATAAAATTACGTAAAACGTTAACTAAAATCTTTAAAAACCCACACGAATCCATTTTGCAAAAAATAAATCTTCTCCATTCAAGAAACGATAAAAACGCTTCAGAATAGAATACCCCACCTCCATAAACATGAATTCCCCCATAAAAATATGATATTTTCCTACATATGTACCGACACAGCATCGTAAATTGGCATTGAGATAGACGTGTGTACCCACTATTTGAAAAATCGCAGATTCTAGACGTCGGTATCGTGCGGGCTCCACAGGAGCTTACAGAGGACCGAGATGGGGATTTAGAAAATCGGATTTCGTGTTAGCGACGAGGTTTTTCCTCGTAAAAAGTAAAAAACACTATCATAAGATGGGGACATTGTGGTCTGCAAGGGGTTTTATCGCGATTTTTATACCGCACGAGTCGCGGAAGGATATCTTTTCACGGCTCGTTACATCAAATTTTACGGTACCATTGGTGGATTTATTCGGGCGCCTGAGCGAAAAGTGGATTCTCCATTGATGCAGGGAATGTAAACATCGCAATCGGCGATGACTTAATGCGGCCTTGGCGTGTCAGTAATGATCCGAATCCGGGGAACGCCTACGGCGCACTATCAATGTGGTTGAATGGATTTTATAGTATTTTGTGATTAATTAAGATGGACAAAACGGAGAATTTTATTCAATGAATATTATATTATTTTTATTTATTTTAAATTTAATATTTTGGGGAGAATTTTGGATTTGGGACATGTCATTAATCTAATTCATCAATTTATTATTATTATTATTTATTATATTAGATATTTATGAATAAGTAATGAAAATTGTTAAAACCTCCGAAGTATTTTTTGTTGACATATTATTCATATTATTTAATTTTATAATGTTGAGTGATTAAACCAAATGAACAAACGGAGAGTTCTATTCAATTATTTATTTCAATATTTTGAGGATAATTTTGGATTTGGAAAATTTCAATCGTTACAAAAATTAGTCAATTCATTGATTTGTTTAATATTCAATTTTGATGAATAAATAATGAAAATTGTTAAAATCTTCGAAGTTGTTTTTTCGTAAAATTGATTTTTTGTGAAATTCTGGGGTTAAAAATTATTTTACGATTTTGAAAAAATGATTTTTATAGAACGCTTGTCAGAGGAAAAATATGTCCTGAGAGAAGAACAATTCAAGTAAAACTGTGCACGCCCAGGAACAGTGAGTCACACTCTCGTTACGTAGTGATTCCAACTCTCGAGTAAAGTCAAGATATTCGTCATTATTGCAATAAGAAACGTCAGCGCTCTATTCTCGTATCTCCCCAGACAATACAATCGCCCACACAAGTAAAAAATTCATGACTCCATTCATAATGCGCTTTCTCCCATGCAATCCCTTCATTCCACACGATCTGATCACTTTCTAGTTGAATGAAATTTCATGTCGACATTGTCACAGAATTTATGTTAAAATTTCAAGTGAAAAATGTTGAAATTATCAATTCCCGTGAAATTTTTGGTAATGTTGGTACTGATAGATCAATTTGTTTATGAAATATTTGATGAAATTGCTATTTTTTCAATAAAAATTGCTGAAAACTGAGAAGATTCATGCGGAGAAGATGGTTCTGAATATTTAATCTGTTGAAAATTCAATTCAATGTGGTATTCGATTCTCATAATGAGTTCCAGAATTCGAGATGTTGAAATATCAATAATCGCCTGAAATGAGAAATGAATTTGAAACTTTTGATGAATTTCCAAGATGAATAAGAAATTCATCAGTTTACATGAGAGATTTTCGTTGAAATTGAATTCAAATCCAAAATGTTAAACATTTCTGATTGAAATTTCTGGTACACTTTGTAGGTATTTTTATAACATTTGAGTTTCTCTGAAATTTCAAGGAATTTCGTCATTGAAAATTCACAATTACCTGGAAAAATCAGTGGAAACCGCAAATTTCAGTTCATTAATTCCCTGAGAATTAATAGAACTCAGGAAAATTCAGGGAAAATTATTCTTCGAATTTCAAGTAATTGAAAATTCAAGTGACCTGAGGATTTCTCGTTTTCCTACTGTTAAAAAATTTTTAATTCCACTGAATTTCCAGTGACATTTGAAATTACATGATTTATTCTCGCCTGAGGCGAACTCAATGCCACTCCCCTAAAAATTCCTAGTAAAATCTCCATGAAATTTCAATTCCAGGAGTGAATAATAAGTACTAATAATACTAATCCCCTAATTCTCCACCTGTCAATTAATGGTTTTGAAAATTGAAGATGAATAAGAAATTCATCATATTACATCAGCGATTTTACTTTGTTGAAGAATTGTTTACTGAAATTTCATGTACAATTATTGGAAATTGTTATCATATTCTAATTGCGGTGAAATGTCAAGAAATTTCGTCATTGAAAATTCACAATTTCATGGAAAAATCAATGGAAATGGCAAATTTCAATGCAAATATTCTCTTAAAATTGAAAGAAATTATGAAAATGCAGATAACAATTCTTGAATTTTCCATTAATTCAAAAATTCTCCATAATTTGGCAGTGAATATTCAAGTTTTGATTGAAAATGCAATTAATTCCGGGAGCTCACGTCTTCCTTCCTTGAAAATTTAGAAGCTCCCTGGAATTCTCAGTGAAAATTAAAATATCATAAGTCATAAGAATGAAAAATTCCCCACTACTCGAGGGTATCCAAGTACTTTGGCTATTTTTCCTCCAGTGAAATCCTTTTTTACTTTCGCAGTCGAACATCAGAGCTTTCATTTCAGCTCCACTGGCCCCCAAGTTTCCGGACATTTTACAATGATTTTATTATTCAAACTTTGCGTGTCTGAATTTGAATCTCAATATTAAACCGTTGAAAAACATTTTAAAAATCTGAAAACCATTAAAAATTTAATTTTTGGCGAAAGATTGATGAAATAATTAAAAAATTACAATTTTCACAAATTACGAGCATTTTCTATAAATAATTTATAACCAATCAATTTTCCACCGTCAAAATTATTTGTTCAGAAATAAATTTCATGCCTAAAAAAATACGTTTCCGAAAGTTTAAACAATTCCAATTATTTATTAATTAATAACGAATGTTAAAAAAATAATAATTCTGTGCAAAATGTAATGTTTGGAGATTCAATTGTTTGCAGCTAATTGAAGGATTTGACAACCCCCAATTATTTGAATAATTCTTTGAGAAAATATCAATTAATTACTGTTGTATTCCTTTATCTTAATAACAAACGAGACTTTAACCGATTTTTATTACGTTTTTATGTGGGAGAAACGGTTGAAAATTCCATTGCCTATTATTAATGAGAGGAATTGATTAATTTCAAAATTTTCAAAAATGTTCAAAAATGCTTGGACATCCTTAAATTTCAAAAAATTCCCAAGCTTGAAGAATAACAAAATCACACCCCCCAATTACCTTCAGTCGCTCCCCTTCGTCGCCTTATCAAACGACCACTTCAAACTCTTACTTCACTCCAACACATGACCCTTCACCCAAAAAAAAACCAAATGAAAAAGCTAAAAAACCCACAAATTTCCCGGGCGGAAGTACCGGCGACGTACGTCAAGTGCGTCTCGCGTTTCAATGTCCTCCCGACAATACAGTATTCAAAAGCTCTCCTCTTATTCCCCCCAAATCTCCCTTTCTCCGAGAATTTAATTCCCGTTTTGTCGTCAGAACTGGTATACGAGACCTGCCTGGTATAAAGCCCCCGACTTTCCAGGAATGAAAAATAATAAAACAAATTTGACAGACGAAATGTCCACGTTTTGGTGGCGGTCTCAGTGCCCCGATACAACACCAGACTTGTATTTTGAATGAGAGAGCGTCCGTAACGCGTGGCGTGTGCGCATCGACTGCTAACTAACATGAAAATCGTCGGGGAGCTTCATCCAACGGTGCTTCTCCCTGCTTCCGTCTCACTTCGAGCGCCCCTCGACCTTCTGCGCACATTTCGTCACATATAGTGTTTCTGTTCTGTTCAGTGTTCTTTTTCCATCGCCAATGCTTTTTATTCCACTTTTAAATCCGTCTGTATCGCTCGAGCTTTTCTTGTTACACAGTTTTTTGTTTTGTTGACGAATGAAAGCTTTGTAATCGTTCAAATTTAAGGCTTGGATTTTTCGTGGCGTGTCAAGGTCCTGTGAACCAAAAGGATCGAAAATCCAATGTGACCAAATTTTTCTTCAATTGTTCGCTAATGAATCGATGGAATTTAATTTTTTTTCAATTCCGAATGAGTATTTTGCACATAATCCTGCATTTTGCATTTTGTCCTTCTATCATACGTAATTCATTGGTTGTTTCATTTTATTAAATTGCGTAAGATGCCTTTTCAACTATTTTGACAAATTTTCAACTTTGCTGAATGTTATCGTCATCATTATTCTTATTATGCCTTTCTTCTATACAACCGATTGTCTTTTTTACGGTTCTATCTCTCCTCTCAGCCCTTCGATAAAATGTTAATAGAAAATTTTTATTTACACTTGAATGAATTTGAAACATCGCATTTGAAGAAACCATTAGAAAGCTCACTTTCAGGGAAATTCATGAAAAATTCGAAATTTTCAACAATCATCATAAAAATCAAATCAACCAATATCGCCATCAGCTATCGTAATCATCTTTTAACTTCGACTTAATGGCATTGAAACAAACGTTTTAAGCTATGATTGAATTCATTTGAAGCATGATATTCAACGATATCCCCGGAATTCTGATTTTCAAAAAATACAAAATTTTTGCAAATTTTCAAATGAATCAAAATGACGATTATTGCTATCGCCTTCGTCTTCGAGCTCGGTCAAAAGGACATCCAAACAAATTTTTTAAGCCTTCATTCAATCAATTCAGAACATTTTTTAGTTATCGTGGGGCAACCGATTTTCGAAAAAATTCGAAAATTAAAAAAATAATCGATGAATTAAATTTTCATTAATGGCGATTGATAGGGCTCAATAATATCGACATTTGAAAAAAAAATTTAATTCCATCCATTCATTACGAGGTTTAAAAATTGCATTTTCGGACTTTTCGGAAGCAAAAATGAATATTCACCGCGAAATTCCCTTGAATTTTCAGGGAAATCTTGAGGCATCTGGAATTCCAGGAAAGATTTCCCTGATTTTCCATTAATTTTCCCGGAATAATTAACCCGAAAGTCACAGTTCCCTCGGATTTTTCCATGAAATTATCAACTGTCAATGACGAAATTCCTTGAAAATTCAGTGGAAATGTCATTTCTTAGACATTCCTCCCTCTTACCGGAAATTTCAGTGGAGAATTTTTAACAGTGCCATTGATTAGCAAAAATAGCTGTGCTCTACGAACACAAAAGCAATTTCCCCCTTGTTTTTCTCTAGTTCCTTCTGCACACCCACGTAATATTCCTCCGGACGCCAGGTTCTCTCCTTCGCACCTCCTTTCACGGTAGCAACTCCCACCTTCACGCGCACTTGCAAGTAGTCATTTTATTGCCACTTTTGCTTCAATCCAGACTTTCGGAGGCCCTTCTTCTGGTCTTTCGGGGACAAAGTGACGCCTGGGAGTGACGGGGAGAGTTATTAGGTTTTATTTTCGCGGGGTAAATTCAGGACTCGAGGGTGAGAATGTACTTTTTGCTGTTGTTTTAAAAGTTTTCTTTCACATGGCAGAAAATACATTTTTTTAGTTGAATTTTTTACAGAACTTGAAAAATTGTATTGTATTATCATTTATATTTTGTGATACAGACTGTTAATAAATTTTGTTAAAAAATTTGTCATATTTACGAGAATTTCAAGGAATTTCATCATTAAAAATTTAAAATTTTGTGGAATATGAATGGAAACTGTTAATTCGAATTCAATTATTTTGAAAAAATTAATAAAAATGAGGAAAATGCAGGAAAATTTCCAAAAAAATAAAAAACATCTGCGTCATTTGGTAATTAATATTCATGTTTTGATTGAAAATTCAAGTAAACTGGGAAATTTTCGTATTTTTAATGCCAAAAAGAGAATAATCCCCATAAATAAATGAATCCCCCCTAGTAGTAATAATAATAAAGAATGAAAATAAAAAAACGAGAACGGATAGGAGAAAATGTAAAAGTATTTATTGCCCCCATAAAATACAGAAAATTGAACTACAGAGAATGGGAAAAAAAATAATAAAAGAACTAACGCGTGAAATAGGAGCATGATGTAGGTGTTCTTGGGGGTAAGTCGAGAGTATCGGACGGGGAGTAATGCCGCCTACTGGGTATTTCACCCAAGTGTATATATGAAGGAAAAGTGGTAATAAAAAAATGAGAGTCAATGGAGCGAGAAGAACAGATTTCAACTTCTTGCTGTTGAGAAACTTGAGAGGCTTATGGGGCTATTGAGCTTCGGTGGTGAAAAAAATTACCCGTCATTCATTCGAGGAGTATGTGGAAGGGTAAATACCATTTGCGGAGCCCTTTTTATTGTACATGTGTGAACACGATTTTTTGATTCTAGTCATTTGATATAGGGGAGAAGAAAAGGAAACAAATTGCATTTTTTTAAAAATTTGTTGAAGACTTTTTGACTATTATTACTACATTATTGTTTCACCGAGATTTGGGGGAATTTTGTCATTGAAAATTCAAGGTTTTGCGGAAAAATCACCCGGAAAATCGTGGCAAATTGCATATAATTTCCTTCTATAATGTATAATTCATTGTTCATTTCATTTTATTAAATTGAATGAGATTTCTTTTCAACTAATTTTGTCGGATTTTCAACTTATTTGAATGTTATCATCATCATTATTCTTATTATCCCTTTCTTCTACACAACCGATTGTCTTTTTTACGGTTCTATCTCTCCCCTCAGCCCTTCGCCAAAATGTTAACAGAAAAATTTTATTTACACATACGTGAATGAATTTGAAACATCACATTTGAAGAAACCATCAGAAAGCTCACTTTCAGGGAAATTCATGAAAAATTCGAAATTTTCCACAATCATCATAAAAATCAAATCAACCAATATCGCCTTCAGCTATCGTAATCATCTTTTAACTTCGACTTAATGGCATTAACACAAACATTTAAACTATGATTGAATTCATTTGAAACGTGATATTCAAAGATATCCCCGGAATTCTGATTTTAAAAAAATACAAAATTTTTGCAAATTTCCAAATAAATCAAAATAACGATTATTGCTATCGCCTTCATCTTCGGACACGGTCAACAGTTCATTTCAGAAAACAACTGAAATTTTATTGTGCTATCGGGGATCCCTTCCTCCTCATCCAATCGTTCCATATAAAAACGAAAAAAATCGCACGGATCTCCAAGAATTTCCAGACAACTCACCCCCACATCCATAAACAATTCACACTCAACGAATCCCCCCCATAAATATCGAAACACGTAATACTCCCCACCCCTGAAATTTCTTTTATCAGTAGCCAATGTAAAACGTTTAGCCGCAGCAAATGCCCTCATTTCTCCTCTCACTCTCTCTTCATTTAAAATGCAACAGCAATTTACGATCCCCCCTGTGTTATCGTTATTATTTATATTGTTCCAGGGTTACTCCGTGGAAAAATACGGGGTGGAGTTTAAACCAGTGGCCTCTCTGGTGTCATAATTATAAAGTCCCATTTCGTGGTCTCGCCTGTGGGGCGTTAATTGCGGGCCGCAAGAAACTGCAGCCATGGGGAATACCCCTACCCCACCCCCGCTCATGATATATCGTCGCAATCTTAAAAACTCGGGAAAGCAAATGACCGCAAGTTATTTTGTGTCCTCGACTCTTTATTCCCGTCGTAAACCCCGAGAAATAATAAAATGCTATCTGCACGGAGAAAAATGTTGGAGAAAAATTACCGAACAAGTCAATTAATCGGGGAGCGAACTCGATTTCCAGTACTTTGTCACCTCATATCGGGGAAGAAGCGCCAATGAATGGATGGAATTGAATATTTTTTTTCAAATGTAGGTATTGTTGAGCCCCATCAATCGCCGTTAATTAAAATTAAATTCATCGATCAGTTTTTTAAATTTTCGAATTTTTTCGAAAATCGGTTGTCCCACGATACGGAAAAAATCATCCCCCAAAAAACAACACCTCAAACTCATAAATTGTTTACGTACCTCAGCCCTAATTATATTACCGTTGGTGTAGACTAAATCCCCTCGGAAAATTTTACAACGCGAATGAGAAGCACGCGCCACAGCCATTTTGATAATCCCCCGGAGATATTATCACGTTATCGCGGATAAATTCGTTTGCTTTAGTGCATGCCAACACGAAACACGATATCGAGTCTCTACATCCCCCCCCCCTCACATCGTTTTTACATTATTCCACGTCATAAATGTGAAATAGGAATACGTATAAATTGCCAGTCCTACGAAGACACGATGAAACGTGTACCAGCGCGGAGTTTAGCAAGTGGCGGATGCAATTTGAATTTTTAATATCAATTAGCTCTCGTCATCACCAGAGATCCTCTTCAATCTCCCTACTTAAACTCAACGCTTCGAGATGAACTCATTCGGTTAATTCAACTGACGTTGGACTTGAGAAAGGTCGTATGATGAATTCACCGGGTCTGGTAGACCACTCTGAAAACAAATGAGACTCCAGTTGTAATTCAGAGGGTTATCATCTTCCTTTATCTCTCTCGTTTTCATTTCAGAGGGGATATATTCTCGATTCTCCGCGGTTTAATGTGTTTTTTGAAATTGTGGGTGGGAACTGGCGGGTTAATCAGAGACAGGCGAACTTTAATGGGAGAAGACGTAATGGATAAATGTTAAGTTTACGGAATTTTAATGTTTTATGTATTTGACAGTCCCAGCTGATGATTTAAAGTAGCTTTACCCTGCGGCCGGGCTAACCTGTACTTTTGGATATTTTCAGTTTTTTAATTTTTCAACTAAATTGCATGGAAAAAATTTGAAAACATTGATACCCAGTCAGTATTATCTGAATTAAATTTTTTCTTATTAAATATTTATATTTTTTCAAACAGTTCCCTCTTATAAATAAATGATAAAACTTGTTTGCAAAACGGTGGATTATTTTTTATGAGGTGTCAAAAAAATTCTTGATTTTTTCACATCTAATGGAAAAAAATTAAGATTTTAATCTTTGATTGCAATGGAAATGTTGATTTTCACATGAGACACTGGGTTGAATCCTGATTTTTAAACATTTCTTCTTTGAAAAACCAAAACGATAATTAAATCGAGAAAAAAATTTGAATTCCGAATCTAATCGAGTTTTCTGCAATTGTTTTGCAGTTTTCAATAATCTTTGAATTTACCGTAAGGGGAGAGCTACTTTAAAAGGAACGGACGAATTTAGAAAACGAAGATGTTTACCTAATTTCCTAATCCCTCAACACGGAACAAAATATATTTAAATTGAGTATAAAATATACGTGCTTCAAGTATATTTTATACGCAATTGGGGGATGAGTAGGGGAGGTTGGGGTAAAATGGACACTTTTGACTTTTTTAAAAATGTTAATGACGGATTGAAATGTTGATAAAATTTAATAATTTTTTCTTCATTGCAAAGAACAATTCTTTCCCTTTGTGATGAGCCTAAACTGAGCTGAATTGATAAATTTCTTTCTGAGTTATGAGTAATTAAAACAAAAGTCTAAAGTGTCCATTTTACCCCACTCTCCCCTATTTCAATTCGAAGATGATTGTATTGTATCAGGCCGTGTTGTAGCAAGCCCTCTTAACTGTAATATAAGGGTCAGGCACTAAGTGTCAGAATATAAGGGTCAAAAACTGGAGGTTAAAAATGAGGGTCAGAATATTAGGGTCAAAACATTAGGGTCAGAATATAAAAGTAAAAAAAGTGTGTCAGGCCATGAGGGTCTAAATACAAGTCATATATTATGCTTGATCACCGTTTTTAGCCCTTACATGACCCTCATTGCCTGACACCGACTTTTTTTACTTTTATATTCTGACCCTAATTTTTTGATCCTAATATTCTGACCCTTTTTTTTAAACCCTAACATTCTGACCCTCATTCCTTCACCTTTACATTCAGTCCCTCAGTTTTTGACTCTAATATTCCGACCCTCATTTTTTAACCTCCACTTTTTGCCCCTTATATTCTCACACTCAGTGTCTGACCCTTACATTACACTTCAGAGCGCTTGGTAGAACCCGGGCTGATGCGAAATAATCATCCTCGAATTAAAACACCCATCCCCCATTCGAGTATACAATATACTTGATTCAAGGCGCATTAATTTCATAATAGACTTGATTAATTTAAATAATTTCGAAAAACAATTGTTTTCTCGATGAAAGTTGACGAAAAAAATGATATTTACTCTTGAATTTGCGGAACAAATCCGTGAAACTGCACTGCAGTTGCAACTTTTTCCATTTTTCATCTATTCACTAAAAAGTACATTCAATATATCTCCATTGGATTCTACGAGAGACTTCATTATCACGAGTGGAATAGAGCTTCATGTGATTCATTTTTTCCCCTGTTTTTTGGCTCACCAAAAAGGATATGCGAACGAACAAAGAGCATGCGGCACAGTGAGAGAAACGGAAGTTTTAATCGAAAAAGTTGGAACAATGCTGGCCGGGCAACCGTCATTCGACAATAAGACCGTCCCTCGGCTTTTCTGTCGTGTCGTAAACGATTTACCATTTTTCCTGGGTGCAGGAGTCTTTATGCAGATCCCAGACGTGCATGAAAGTTCAGTTTTTCCGTTTTATTTCATCTCATTTTTCCCCTTTTTTTCTAAAGTTGCAGATTGTCCGTCAGAAGTTTTCGTTCGGGGGTTAAGTGGAGGAGAGAGTTGTGATGTTCTTCGTAATTTTATATACAATTTGGGGATGAATGTAAAGAGAAAGTTTTGCGTATTGAATTATTCCGGCGGAGGAGATGAGAACAAAAAAGTCGTCAGATTCGCGGATTCTTAAAGTTTTCGTGACATTATTCAGAACTTATTCAGTCGATTTTTATGAAACGTTTTCGTTTTTTTTTTCAGAGGAGGGGGGGGGGGCTGAAAAAACTAATGTCTTCAAGACGACTTAAGGTATTCATCGCGGGATGGCCATGTAAATATCTCAAGACATGGAATCATAAGAGGTTTTTGACTTATCCATTTCCTTCTTAAAAGAAAAAACAAGTGTCCTAATTTCGAACTGCAATTTTTCTAGTGAACACACGCAAAAAATTAATTTTCTAAAATGCAAATTAATTATTCACCGACAAAGTACAAAGATGCCCCCCCCCCTTCAATTAATCTTCCCTCAAAGCCCAAACTTCCTCATATTTTCCATAATTCATTCACATCTCCCTAATGAATCGCCCGGAATGATCCAGGATTCCATAAAATCGCAATCACCCAATATTTGTCCAAGCCCGTACGGCAGTTTCATCAAGACGATATCCCCAAAGTATTGATCCCCCTCCGCTCGATTTACATATTTCCTCGTTTTAGTAGATCCCAGCTCCGTATATGCCCCCTCCACCTCCTAGGAACACTCCATAGAGATCCTCTTTACCGACGAGACAACCCCTCCCGCCGGGACCGAGCCAATTTGCATCGGGAAAAAAAGGGAACATATCCATAAAGAAAATGCCTGAAAGTATGTAAAAGATCCGGTTGCACATGCCGTTCTTTTCCGTCTGGAAAATTTCATCTCAGTCCCAACCCCTTTATTCTCTGTGCATTCATCCCTTCAATTTATTCATTTATTAATTTACTCATGCATTCACTTGAACAAATACACTGAGAGAAAAATAGCTCTGCGGAAAAACTGTATGTTACACGTGAGAATATTTGATGGAGTGGAATAGATTTACTTGAGGGAAATTAACCAACTTGACAGAAGGAAATTTAACATCTTTCACAAAAATTAAATTTTCAGAAGAATTCGAACTGCGCGACAATTATTTGATCTGAGAGAACTCTATAGGTTTGCAAGATCTATGCGCGCACTCTCGCGCGCGCTGATCTATTCATTTGTTGAAATGAAGAAATGGAATTCATTGAATTTCATTTTCTCATGAATACCTTATAAATATTGATAATGAATCAAAGAGAATTCGACTAATGATTGAAGTGAATAGCGAAGTAGAGTAAAAGAATCTATAAAGAATTTTTCATTTTCAATTAATTATCGTTCAATTAATTTTTTTTAATAATCGGTCTCCATAAAAGGACAGAATTTATTAATTTCACCGATAATATATATACACGTGAAATATATATATTATATATGACGTGAAAAAAAAATTACCTCTGAAGAATTTGAAATTATGTCACTGAAGAATTTGAAAATGCCGCGGGTTTTTTGTGTGCATAACTTCGTGTCACATATTGACCAATCAGAATTAAGGATTAGCGGTCAGGCAGTTTCGAGATATTTCGATATAAAACAACTTCACGTTGCGTTCATCTTTAGTAAATAGGATACCATAGAAAGAATACATTAACGAGGAAAGAATTTTTCTTTCTCAAAAAAAATTGTCCCTTTGAAATTATTTGGTTTTGCCAATAACACAGTTACCGGCAAGAGAATTGTAGCTTCCTCTTGAAATTATCATTTGTTCCATGCACGGACATAAAATTCAATAGAAATCACCAGAAAAAAACGTAAAAATTACGTTTGGAAACGCAATCCGCGAGCGAAGTAAAATTCAATAAAAAGTGTGAGTCGGCACTGAAATTGTACGAATGGCCACGTAAATTCTACGATTTGTTCCGTAAAAATTAACCAGCCGTCTGATGACTCTGTGGGGACAACAAGTCGTTCCGTAATTTTTCCCCAACGATTGAGAAATTTTACGGAACGGAACGTAGAAATAACTCACCAGCTTCATTAAAAATTGTTGAACGTTCAAGAATTTTTTATTTTGGAGGCATAATAAGTCGGCAATTTTCTGTAAGATTTTACTTCTTCGGGAAAAATTACGTGACAATTTCGTATTTTGTTCGGTGATAAAACTGAAAATTCACTGAACGTTTCAGATTTCTTCTCTTCGATTCCTATAAAAATGCGGAAAACCGATTCCTCATTACGGATTAAGTTAATTGTTCTGTCATTTTCACTGAATATTTCTCTCCGTGTGGAGATTATAAGTGTTTATTGGCCAAAGATATATACTACTCAATAACATTGACTTGATAAAACCTGGGCCTCATATAATTCTCTGTAGAAATAATTTCTGCTCCGAAAATTATCATGTTTTAATGGAAACTTTCTTTTCTGTCCACAAGTAAATTGATTCAACACGACAAGAGATCTCTCAGTGTAAAAAATACAAAAAAGTCTGACTAGAAAAAATGAATAAATGTTTAAAAAGTTGTAAAAAGAAATTTCTCCATTTGTTTCGCTGAAAAACCCCCAGAATTTGTAATGAACATCGACAAACTGCCACAAAAGACGTAATTAATTAATTAATTAAACGAGCAGTTTCATTGAGAAGGCGACGATGAGGAGGGAAAAGGTTGTAGTAATTAAGGGTGAAAAATGGTGATTGAATTTCCAAGAGGGCAGGACATTTCATCGGACGCGAGGGGGGACAGGGGAAAAAAAACGTCACTAAAGCGTCCAACGGATGCAATTGTCGAGTCTGCTATGGCAAGTTGAAAGGAGTTAGACCAACGGGGGAAGATCTATCGATCTTCCGTTTCCCGGTGTAACACCAGGAGCCAAGAAGAGAGTTGCATTCTGCCACGGGGGCTTTCAAGAATGATGGCTTCCGTTTCTTGCCTGGACTTCCTTATCGAGTGGATAAATCGATGGAGGATTCTGATTAATCGCTCTCCAAGGCTACACTGAATTATTTCGAGGGATTTAGGTTCAAGAGGAACATCTTGAAATATGAAAATACATGGAGAGAAGGGGCCGGGGATTATTTTGGTGATTTTGTTGCGGTTATTTCAGGATTACATTGAAGTTACACTGAGAGAAAAAATTAGCTCTGCCGACAAACTTATGTTCCACGTGAGAATATTTGACGGAGTTCATCGTCATTATTCTTGTTATCCCTTTTTACGGTTCTATCTCTCCGTAATTGTGTTTATACATACTTGAATGAATCTGAAACATCACATTTGAAGAAACCATCAGAAAGCTCACTTTCAGGGAAATTCAT
>NW_021680364.1:690875-713336 GCF_001412515.2 Diachasma alloeum
TTTGAAAATTTCAAAAATTTTGTATTTTTTGAAAATCAGAATTCCGGGGATATCTTTGAATATCATGCTTCAAATGAATTCAATCATAACTTAAAATGTTTGCTTTAATGCCATTAAGTCGAAGTTAAAAGATGATTACGATAGCTATATTGGTTGATTTGATTTTTATGATGATTGTTGAAAATTTCGATTTTTTCCAAACATTTTAAGTTATGATTGAATTCATTTGAAGCATGATATTCAAAGATATCCCCGGAATTCTGATTTTCAAAAAATACAAAATTTTTGCAAATTTTCAAATAAATCAAAATAACGATTATTGCTATCGCCTTCATCTTCGAACTCAGTCAAAAGGACATCCAAACAAATTTTTTAAGCCATCATTCAATCAATTCAGAACATTTTTTTAGTTATCGTGGGACAACCGATTTTCGAAAAAATTCGGAAATTAAAAAAACTAATCGATGAATTAAATTTTAATTAATGGCAACTGATAGGGGTCAACAATACCTACATTTGAAAAGAAAGATTCAATTCCATTCATCCATTAGCGAACAGTTGAAGAAAAACTTCGTTCAAGTAAAAAGTCTTCAAATTTTTAAATACGAATAATTTACATGGAATTTCCACTGATCTTGTTATCGATAAATCAGTCAATGTTCTTGAATATTCAGTGAAATTTGATTTCTCAATTTCATATGACAACGAGAATTACTGGAAATCATGAAAATTCAGGAAAATTTTCTTCTAAATTTCCAATCTATTGCTTAATTTTCGCGATAGGTTTGAAAATCAAAATTGTCATTAAAAATTCAATAATCATCCATAATAAAAAACTTAATTTTATCGAACTTCCAAGATGAATTCGAAATTCCCCTAGCAATTTAGTCTGAAATTGAATTTAAGTTCAGAATATTCAGTGTCGAGATAACACAAAAAATCAAAAACTTAATTTTGAGCGATCCCAAATCTTCCCTTCGGAAGCAAAAATTTCCGAGCATCCATCAAAACTTCCCAATTTTTCCCATGAACTCCCGAACGGGCAATTAAGCCCCGAGTGTATGGACCCAATTATTGACCCCATCAATCCTTTCTCCCCGCGCGTGCCATTTAATCCCCAGGAAATGACCTTTCCGTTTGGATAATCCATCCGAGACGCGAATGAAAATGTATTTGAGTAACAATCCGTCCCTTTCATCGCACCTCCACTGTCCCGCGGGACAAAGAGCGACTCCCGAACAAAAAAAAACCCCGTAATTGTAGAACTCTTTTCCACGTCCACACGTATGTGACGAACGCGTAACTAATTATGTCGAGAGGGGCCTTCTGAATGGATTAAAAGTTTTTCCCCATTCTTCTCTCATCCTGATATAATGAGTAAAATCCCGGCTAACCCACGCTCCGCTGGTGAATTTTATCCTCTGTATATTTTTTTTTCATACCCGTCTGCACTCAAAGTTGGAGGAAATTTATCTACGGCATTCACCTGAATATGAGAAAGCTCGTGCGCACGTATATCGCTTGCACACGTTTCTCATGAGCTCGGAGGGGTGTTGCTTCATATTTCTAGGGTATATTGCCACGAGGATGATGTGTCAGGTGAGACTGAGTTGGTGGGTACATTCAGGCCAATAAAACAATGTCTGGGGAGTTTTATTGTGTCATCCGGGTGAATTTATTCCGGGTTTTGTTGGCGACTGCGACGAGAGAGATAAGTGTATTGGGCGGGGATAGTTTGGAGATTTCCCAGGGAATCTTGGGTAAGAGGGTTAAATATTACCTGTCGTGCGCGGCAAAGACGAAGTGTTTAATTAAAAACTGAAGAAAAATTACGATTTTCAATTTCATTTTATCTTTGATCTAGGAATATTAATTTGAGACATTAGAACTGAACGAGAGACCCATTTCTCTTTCTGTAGAATAGTTATAATGCATGCCTTAATGTCTTCATTTGTGACACTAAAGATGATTTAAATTTAGGGCCACAAACTTGTTTAAAAAAAAGGACAAAATTGTCTTAATTTTCATTAAAAATCCGTCATTTTTTTCTCGACATTTCTTCAAAATCGGAGAATTTCCTCAAATTTTTATCCATTCAGATTCACTCACTTCCAATTAATCGAAGCATCCCCAGCATTCAGGGACAAACCCCGCAAATAATCTCTGAATCATAAACACTCAAAATCAAAATGATTGTCTCAACAATAGTGGAGTATTCAATATTGAAAGTCGATGTAACGAGGTAAATAAAATAGCCCTAGCCACCCCTTCCTCTATGGATTTCCTGTCGTTCCATCACAATTATTTGAAGATAACTACCAGCGATGTAACTGGATCGGAAGTTCTCCGTTCTTTTTAATTAGAGGAGAACAGACGGAATCGCTCCAATAAGTCCATTCTCTCGCTCCTTATACTCTCGTAATAACTTCGATCGAAAAACGATGAACAATAATTGGAGTTAAAAATACACTTGTGGTTAATTAGGAATAAAAAGCACTTCAAGCTACTGTTGAACTTTCTGCATTACATGTTCCATTCATTCAGCAAAAAAAACTATTCAGTATTATATCTTCGATTTTCTTGTTAAATATGATTGCAACCTGCGAAACGTTAATTTAGCCTCGACGAGTCGTGAAAGGTAATCAGCTCGCCGTGATACTTCCACAACTCCAATCACTTTTGCACCCCCTGAAGATATCATCAAAGCCCGAAAGTACAGCGTATACGACACAGCGAATCAGTCATAACCGGCAATGGCTTTTCGTTCGATGAAATATCCCGTGAAATGTGGGCACGGCTGCATAAATGGATTGGCAAACTCCAGTTGTAGGAGAGCTCTGACTCATTGCCCCCGCCTCCCCCGGCCCCTACACATCATCCCCCAATTCTCTATCATGGGTTGGGTCATTCGTTCCAGTCTGTTTCTCTCAATGGTGCGTGTATGGATGCATCATTGATGCAAAAAGCTCGCCACATTTGCTTCCAATTAATCATGTATACCACTCTATTTCATCATTTTGGAATCTCCGGAATGAATGAAACGATAATCGAGTAGGAAACTCGCATGTTTTTTTTCCTCGAATATATTCCGCCAAGAACCCATATTTGACAAGGAAACACACGGAAAATAGTTTGATAATTATTTACTTGCTCTTAAAAATTGCATTTTTTAAACGTTCACATGGAGAGAAATGTTCAGTAAAAATTACGGAACTCACAATTGAATGAGTGAATACTCACCGATTACAGAATCGACTCAGAAAATTTAAGTGACGGTATCGCAATTTTTCACAGGAAATTCAGATAAAAATTACGGAACGCTCTGGAAAAATTCGGTGACAGTTCCGTAAAATTTCCTACAACCATATTTCGCTGCGGAATTACGGACAAGATTCGTAATCTTTATTGAATATTTCCGTCCGTGTAAAAAGGCCTGTGACGTCAACTCACCGGAGGCCGAAATTTTCGCGTGGCGCCATCAAGCGGTTTAGTACAACTGCTGAGATCTAGGAAAATACTCTGTACATGTATTTGGCTCCAAAATGTCTGAAAAACCGGATCGAGTGATGAAAGCTCCTTATAAATATTGTTCTGCACCAGGATGTAAAAATACAACAGTGAAAATTATACAACCACGACTGTCGACACTTTTTTTTTTTTTTTTTTTTTTTTTTTTTTTTTTTTTTNTATTAACCTACAATGGGTTATTTACAATCATTTGGGTGATGATTACATATCCATTTTACTTAGCTTGTTATATTACTTTAGTTACAGTAGTCTTTGGTCGTTTAGATTCTAATCTTGTTAGTTTTAATAAACTCGTGTATAATTTTAATAGGTTCTAGTCAACTGTCGACACTTTGACACAGATTTAAACCCACAAAATCTATCAACATAGTCACGTCTACCGTTGGTAAATTCCCCGAACACGCCTTTTGAAAATCATTTTTCAGCACAAACTTCATTTGTTACTGCCAATATATGTTTTTATCCACTTTTAATAATTCTTTCAAACATAACCCCCTCGATTTGTTTCGGTTGAACGTCTCGCACTTTGAGAGGCTAGAATAACTCAATAGCGCTGTGAGTAGTCGCAAGAGGAACTTGATTCCTGTGAGTTGACGTCATGAACCCAAAAAAGTGTTCAAAATTGATGCATTTTTAATCAGTTATTCCAAAATATCCAGACTTTTCGGA
Organism: Diachasma alloeum; assembly: GCF_001412515.2. NCBI lineage: Eukaryota > Metazoa > Arthropoda > Insecta > Hymenoptera > Braconidae > Diachasma > Diachasma alloeum. The sequence goes on from NW_021680364.1 coordinate 695,073, forward strand.
AAAGTTTCTCTATGGAAGTTCCGTATTGTAAATAAATAAAATGGATAAAATAAATATGCGAATGTCATTCCCCGAGAACTAAATGGCATACATCTAGAAAAAGAATTAATGGAGTATCAACAACTGAGTCCATATCCCCCGGGGTTAATTGTCAATGCTCAATTATTCCTCTTTCAGATGAAGATAAGATCCTGAAGGGGATCGGGATAATGAAGCCAAGTGCACTCTTCTGAAACACTTTCCTCTTCTCTCGCATATCCAATTCCATTTTATTCTGGAGTGGGTGGGGGGGTATCGCGAGACATCGGACAGAACAGAATAGAACAAGAGCTTCTATCTAGAACTTATATCGCAGTGTGACTCATGAATAATATTTGAGTATTCTTCAGTGAGTGGTAAATACGAAAAACAACGAATGGTTCAGTTCTCCTTTCTGTTTTAAAGTCGAACGGTCGGGTTTCATCGCGGATGAGGGGCACTTTGAATATTCATGGGTTATCTGTGGGTGGAGATCGGGATGCGGAGGGAATTGAGGAAAATTGGTAGGAGTTTTATATCAGGAGTGGGTGCTTGAGGAAATATTGAATTGTTTCGGTAATTTCTGGGGGGAGGGGGGTGACGCAAATCGACGTTGAATTAATTGGGGGAGAGGCGGAAGAATAGAATTTCGTTGGGGAACTTTTCAAACTTCCCTTTGAATTTTATTTTGTGATTTATAGGGTTTATTTGTCGGAGTTGACGCAGTGGAAAAATTAGTGTCTGAAGTTAGGACACTTCTGCGCCCTTTTTGAGACGTTTGTGTCTTAAAATTTAGGGCATTTTAGAGTGTGAAATTAAGATATTGAGCCGTTTTTTTAAGACAGTCTTTTTTAAGACGTTTGTGGTCTCCAATTTAAGTCATTTTTTAAGTATGAAATTAAGAAATTGAAACGTTCTTTTAAGACAATCTTTTTTAAGAGGTTTTGAGTTCCCAAATTTAGGCCATTTTTAGAGTCTCAAATAAAAATATTAAGACGTGGTTTTAAGACGGTCTTTTTTAAGGCATTTGAGATCCCGAAATTAGATTATTTTTGGAGACTCAAATTAAGACATGAAGACGTTTTTTAAGACGGTCGTTAAGACGTTTGTGTCCCCAAATTTCGGTCTTTTTTAGAGTCTCACATTAGGACATTAAGACATGCAGTCTACACATTCTAAATGTGTTACTTGAAAAACGTCTATTTTAAGACACAAAAATTTACGATTTTCAACAAAAATTTGACATTTTTGTGACCAATATTTTCCATTAAGAAGCTTCGAATACCCTCCTATGTATCTCCAAACCCCTAAACCCAAAACAAAACAATGCAATAAAAAATAATAAAGAAAATTCAAATCAAAATGTGGAAAGAGTTCATATTCTCCTGTATCCCCCAGAATCGTGGAATATCAAGAATCTGAAATTCACTTTGCCGGAAATTCCCGGCTGAATGGGAATCGACGAGGGAAGTAGTCGGGATAATAATGAAAAGAAAAAAAAAGAAGTAGGTGGAGACAAAAAGACTGGGGAGAATAAAGAAGGAATGAACGCGCAGTGGTAGTGAAAGAGGGAGCAAAAAATAATCATGGCGCTGTGGGGCAGAGGGGGGAGCGGGGCTGGAGGAATGGCACGAGGCGAAAGCACGAGTGGAAGGCCGCCCGAGGCTTTTCCACCATTTATTTTTGCCTTTCACCCTTCGACGTGGAATTTCGCATTTCTTCTACTACTCAGCGAATGCATCCCCAAGCACTTTCCGCCAGTTTCCTTGGGCCCTCACTCCTGACCACCTTTCAGGCATTTTGTGCTCGGTCTACCTAGCGAGATCACATGAGTGCACTTGTCCACTGGGAGGATTTAGATATTCATGGGGGCGGTGAGGGGAGAAAATGTTATTCGGTACACTGAGAAACAAGTGGGAAATTGCTCTTGTGTTGCATATAGTGTAGTTATTTTTGCTAATAAATTAGCAATATGTTTCCGAATGGCTATTTTGCACATCATTTCTTGCTATCATGTATAAGTCATTGTTTATTTCAGTAGTGAAGCGGTAAACCGAGTCAAGTCGATTTTGACTATTAGCCAGTTTTTGCTGAATATCTCGGAATCTAAGAGAGATAGCAAAATTTTTCTCATGACTTTTTTTATAACGCTCTATTGGCTCTACAAAAAAGGTCGTGACAAAAATCTTTCTATCTCTTTTAGATTCCGAGATATTCGTCAAAAACTAGCCAATAGTAAAAAATGACTTAACCCGGTTTACCGCTTCGCTACTGATTTCAATTTATTAAATTGAATAAAGTTTCTTTTCAACTAATTTTGTCAGATTTTCAACTTAGTTGAATGTTATCACCATCATTATTCTTATTATCCCTTTCTTCTATACAACCGATTGTCTTTTTACGGTTCTATCTCTCCCCTCAGCCCTTCGATAAAATGTTAATAGAGAAATTTTATTTACACATACTTGAATGAATTTGAAACATCACATTTGAAGAAACCGTGAGAAAGCTCACTTTCAGGGAAATTCATGAAAAATTCGAAATTTTCAACAATCATAAAAATCAAATCAACCAATATAGCTATCGTAATCATCTTTTAACTTCGACTTAATGGCATTAAAACAAATATTTTAAGCTATGATTGAATTCATTTGAAGCATGACATTCAAAGATATCCCCGGAATTCTGATTTTCAAAAAATACAAAATTTTTGCAAATTTTCAAATAAATCAAAATAGAGATTATTGCTATCGCCTTCATCTTCGAACTCGGTCAAAAGGACATCCAAACAAATTTTTTAAGCCATCATTCAATGAATTCAGAACATTTTTTTAAGTTATCGTGGGACACCCGATTTTCAAAAAAAATCGAAAATTGAAATACTAATCGATAAATTAAATTTTAATTAATGGCGATCGGTGGGGATTAACAATACCTACATTTGAAAAAAAATGAATCGATTCCATGCATTCATTAGCGAACAATTGGAGAAAAATTTTGTTAAAAACCGAAAACTTGAATTTGAAGGATTACAGATTACAGTTCCGCTTGGACATCCTCAATAAAGAATTTCGTGTTTATCATGATAAACCCACATACCCCTCGAATTCAATATTCCAAAATTAATCAGAACTCCATCGCCCGATTATCGCTCAACCCCAAAAACTCGACCGCCGGCGAATTTCCGTCAATTTCGAATCCACCGAATACCGTGACTCATTACTGGTCAGACCTGTTAATGAAAATACCCCCGGGAATAACCATTCCGGCAATAACGACAAAGTTAATATTTGCAAAGCCCAACTGGGCACTGGGTTTAATTATTGTGCCCCCCCCTCCGGAGTTTTCCGAGAGGAAAGAGGGTCATGAATTATAGCTCCGTAATAAAACCTACATAACCAAGTACACAACGGGTAATAATTATCGTAGCAACTCATCCGAGAAAAATTGCGCTTAATTTACTAGCCTATCTGTCTCGCCGGGGAAAGAGAAATTAATTCAATGGATTTTCCAGTCTTTTGTGGTTTTTAGGAATTTCTTTTCCGACTGTTGAATATTTTTTGCTGAAAATTTGACGATACACTTAAGGAATTTTAAAAAAATTGAAAAATCTTATTGGAATTTTTTATTGGAATTCTTCGATTGGAATTCTTTTTTTTAATTTCAATGAAAATTAGTAGAAATCAGGAAAAATCCGGTAAATATATTCTGGAAGGTTCAATTAATTAAAAATTCAGCGTGATTCGGCACTTAATATTCTACTTTTTATAAAAAATTCAAGTAAGTCAATTCAAGTTGTCAAATTTCCATCTCACTTCCACTGAAAACTTATAAATTCTCTTGATTTCTCCTTAAAAACATGAATCTTCAGTACCAAATTATCCCAAATTTTCAATAAATTAATAATTCAAAGGTCCATCGATCCCAATTCTCCAGATTTCTATTCATTTTCATGGAATAATTGAACTAAAATTCACAATTTTTAGCGATTGTTTCCCTAAAATTGTGATTTTTCAATGTCGAAATTCTTTAAAATTTAAACAGAATTGTTACGTGACAAAAAACGTCAACAAGTAGTCAATTTTGAGCTGCTTTCCCATTTATTCCCACAGTTATCTTAATCCGAGACTTCTATTCCCCCGGTCGCTCCCGAAAACCTCCGCCCAATGAATACAAAACCCCCCCGACTCTTTAAAAAAACTCCTCCGTTCGCCATCATTCCAGATTACAGTGAATAATTTCGGATGGCGTTGAGGTGCGTCGACGCGGGAGACCGTTAAATCCCCCTGGCGCGATGTCCAAAATCCCAGATATCCACCGTAGACTAAATCCCCACGAGTGGGCGGGGGTGTACTAGTACACAGAAGGGCCACCGCCCTTGCTTGAGGGGCCTGTGTTAACCACTACTTAATCAAGTCGACAGGGAGGAAACCGGAAAACCGCACATCAACATCCTGATTTGCCTATCCAAACGTGTAATGTCCCATTATCCTCGTAGCCATCCTCAACCCTGTAAAACCGAGTGCAGTGTTGGGAAAAAATTGAAACTTCGTGGAAAGTTGAATAGTTCAATATCACCAGGAGAGCGATATTAAATTCGATTGAGGGGAGGAAAAATCGCGGAATTTCACATTTTAATGAAAATTTCAGGGATTCGACAGGAAAAATTCAGAGAGAAGGAATGAAACATTTGGAAAAATACCGAGAGAAAAACCTAGCTGATATTTGATGGAATGGGACAGATTTACTTGAGGAAAATCTATCCCTCTATCAGTTAAAATGTGGCCTAGTTGAAAGGACGTGCCACCGTCAATTGATTCACATAATTGTTGAAAATTGTTCATTTCTGACTGCATTAAAGTATATACAGTTCCCCTGGTTTACAACAATTTATTTTTGCAATATTAAATTTCTCATCCAATTATCGCAGACATCGGAGTCCCCCAAACAGTCAGAGATTTCATCTGACAGAATTTAATAGTGAAATTCGTCATTCTTAATGATCCTATTTCGGTTGGGAATACCCCCCGCAGAAGCATCGGACTTAAGAATTTTTGAAGAAGTGCCAAGAATCCTTTTATCAGAATGTAGACTTATTTCCTATTTCAATGCCAAAAATTTGAGGCGATCCCTTTATCCGCGTTTTACCTTCCGAAATGTCTCAGACATGTTCCTTCATTCTCCTTGAGATGGAAAGAACTATAAAGATACTCATTACTATTCGGAGAAGTTGGAGAGTTCAACAGAAGAATAGTGTATTGTCTCATAATCAAGCTTTTATGCAAACTTCAACTCGATTTTTATTCGCTCTTCATTCACATCAAATAAACTATTTTTGAAAGACTAAAAAAATTCCTACATTCAAATTAGGAATTTGACGTCACCAGTAAGTAAAATATTAGTTCGATGAATGAACAAATGAACGAATAAAGAAATAAACAAACCATTTCCGTTGGAATAAACAACTGAATTTATTAATTTCCACCGAAGCTTTTATTCAAACTTCAACTCGATTTTTATTCGCTCTTCATTCACATCAAATAAACTATTTTTGAAAGACTAAAAAAATTCCTACATTCAAATTAGGAATTTGACGTCACCAGTAAGTAAAATATTAGTTCGATGAATGAACAAATGGACGAATAAAGAAATAAACAAACCATTCCCGTTGGAATAAACAACCGAATTTATTAATTTCCACCGAAAAAAAGTATAAAAATGTCAACTGGTATTTTATCTCTCCCCGCGTCGCCAGAAATTATTCACGACCGCTATCTCTCCACCGACGAAAGCCTCATATTTTATTTACATCAGAATGACAAGATAAACGTGGATTTAACCAGTGGAATCGGCTCGTCTCCTCCTCTCGCGGGGGAAAAAAATCACGAAAAAAGGGAGAAAAATTGTTTCAAAATTTCGCCATCGAAATCTGGTAATTTCACGTCGAGTGCCGGTGTTTGGATGTAAAGGGTATGTCACGTATAGTTGAAAGGGTGCAGGACAAAATGAGAGGTATATCCAGTGGGAATGAAGTGACGGGGGGAGTCGGAGCCCTTCCCCGTGGTCTGCCACTGACAGGGCATCCTTCCCACCCGTCTCGCCGTCCTCTCGTTCGCAGCGCGATTTCCAACTGAAATTCAACAGCACACCCATTCCCACTTTCGAGGATCAGATTGGCGGGGTTGAGTGCCGCGGAAAACCATCGGGAAATGCGATATGGTTCGAGGATATTTACTGAGTTGCTGGGGCTCAAAAGGAGTGGTCAAACAGAATGGTTAAACTCGAAGGTTATTCCTCTCGTTTTTCTTCTCATTTTGCGCACGACGAGGACTGCAGGCGGTTAATTCGCTCTCGAGGGCTCGATTTTATTGAAAAGTTTGTCAGTGTTGTTAATAGTTCTTGGTGTCTTGTTCTCATGATAATTTTCGTAGTAGTAAGTGCTCTCGTGAGACATTTATCGAGACAATTTCACGGAGGAAAAGTTCAATAAAAATTACCAGAAAAAAACGTAAGAATTACGTTTCCAAACGTAATCCGCGAGCGAAGTAAAATTCAATAAAAAGTGTGAGTCGGAACTGAAATTGTACGAGTCGCCACGTAAATTCTACGATTTGTTCCGTAAAAATTAACCAGCCGTCTGATGACTCACCGCTGTGGGGACAAGTCGTTCCGTAATTTTTCCCCAACGATTGAGGAATTTTACGGAACGGAACGTAGAAATAACTCAACAGCTTCATAAAAATTGTTGAACGTTCATGAATTTTTGATTTTCGAGGCATAATAAGTCGGCGAGTTTCTGTAAGATTTTACTTCTTCGGGAAAAATTACGTGACAATTTCGTACTTTGTTCGGTGATGAACCTGAAAATTCGCTGAACGTTTCAGATTTCGTCTCTTCCATTCCTAGAAAAATTGCCGGAAAACGATTCCCCATTGCGGATTACGTGAATTGTTCCGTAATTTTTACTGAATATTTCTCTCCGTGAAGTGATTGTTATTGAGTAGTGTATATCTGTGTCCAATAAACACTTATAATTTCCATCGAACAAATGATAATTACAACAGGAAACTACACTGTTAGAAATTTCTTGAAATTTCAGTCACAATGTCATCTGAATTTTCAATGTTGCGAGTTTGAATTCAATTTCAAACGAAAACGTTCACTAAATTTCTCATTCATCTTGAAAATTCAAGGAAATTGGGTTCTTCATGTCAAAGAATCATTGATTTTTCAATGACCGCTTGAATTTTCAAACTCATCGCGAAAATTGAACACCACATGCACTTCAATTTTCAATAGATTGAAAATTGAGAGAAGTTATTGCCTGAATTTTCAAAATTTTCAAGGTTTTTCAGTGCCGTATGGACCTGAAAATCAAGAATTACTTGAATATTCAAATTATTTGATTCGTCAATGAAGAATTCTACAAAAATTTCATGTAACTTTGTCGTTTGTTAAAAATTTCTTTCAAAATGATTAATCAATTCATTCTTTCCGTTAACTATTCATTCGTTAACTATTAACGAATGGTAGAGTTGAATAAGACCAAATAAATATTCGCTGAAAGTTAACGAATGGTTCACTTAAAAGATGAAAGTCGAGGACAAAAGGCTTTTCAAATATGCATTTGTTAACTATTAACGAATGAAATTGGTGAGACCGAATAGACCCCAAGCTTCAACCAAAATCTATTTGTTAACAATAACTAATCATTTCCATCAGTGTACAATTTTCTTGCCGTCAACTGTGACATTGGGAAAACTAAATAATTTCGAGGGGACAATTATTGTTCAGAAAAAATATTCACTCCTCGTCAATGTATTCCCTCTATTGCATAAACCTACGGAGCTCCCTCAGATGATGCAATCAGTCTCCCGAGGGCATTGGGCAGAACATTTTAAACCACAATGGCACATCAAACAATTATTTCAAACTCCTGAGGCCAAAATTAGTCATCATAACACAAAAAATTGGAAATTCCGAATTCGTCGAGTGCAATGCTTCCACTCGAAAGCAACTCAAATATCACCCCTGAAAAGTTTTCCCAAGCATTCACCGATGTACATGCTCTTTAAACCAGAAAGGGAGGCCTACATCCCCGATGTATATTTAGAATCCCCGTAACCTTTCAGGGTGGCACAAATTCAGTCCGCGAAGTGTTCCTCGTCAAACAAAGCATCGAGCCTCACGTACATTGCCCCTGAGACATTACGCTCCACTCGCGGGGGAAAACAACACCCACAAGACGTTTCTTTATTCCTCGCACACATGCAGCGATTTTGAGGATCCTTCGACTCCTCTCTCTCGCTCTCTCCCTCTCCTTTGCATTCATTTTATTTAATGCCGGGTCACGGTCTTGCTCGCAAGAGCCACCACAAAGGGCCACTTAACCTTCCTGTTTTCTCGAACGGAGAAAAACTTGGCCCCGATTTTTCCACCAGAATTTTCCGCTCGTTTGATACGAATTTTTAAGTCCCCCAGTTTTTTGTGAATATTTTATGTTTCTCGTTATAAAAGTTCATGCTGTCCCCGTTCAGTCGAGAGCATTGATTTATTTATGGACGAAAATTCTGAATGACGCCATCGCCCCAGTGTCTCCAAGGTCTCATGATTTCACCTCGTAATCACTGTAAAAACTAGTATTTTTAAGACGTTTTACACACAGAAAAACCCAAACGTAAATTACGTTTTGACAAACGTAACTTACAATTAACGACAATATGATATCTGGTGGCTTTTTTTTCGTCATGAAAATCGGAATTTGGGCTTTAATGAAGAGTATTCTGCGGTCAAAATAAAAACGTAAATTACGCCTAAACAAAACGTATTTTACGTTTATCAAAAATACGGAAAAATCATCGTAATCTACGACAATTTTGAGCGTAATTTACGCTTCAACTTCAAGTGTAAAAGACGACTTCTTAAACGTAATTTACATTTAGGTTTTTTTTTGTGTGTAATTTACAACGTTATAATTGCGGCTTAAAATACGACGTTTTTTCGCTCTAAGAAAAGATCTAATTGTTTCTTAATTTGAGACCCAGACCCTGAAACTGATTAATTTCGAGAACTCATCTTAAAAAAGGGGAGGTAAACGTTTCAATTTCAGGCACTACACGGAGAGAAAAGTTGGGTAAAAATTACCGAAACAATCGTGGCAAATTTTACATTTTACAATTTTTTTCAATGAATAAATGATCCAATCGGTAAAAGATTCATGTTTTTTTTAAGAACACGTTTGTAAACACATTAGCATTTTTGTATTTTTTTAGCAGAATAAACGACACGGTTTGAGTGTTTCAAATAAAAAAAGAAATGTGTGTCTTACTGTCTTAATTTGAGACACTAAAAATGAATTAAATTCTGGCCCTGAACGTCTTCAAAAACCGGATAAAAGTGCCTTCATTTCGGCCATTAGTTTATTCTAGTCGTGAAGTTCACTGTTCACTGGCAATTTTTATCGTGTTTAATTTCCACTAAAAGTTCAGAAATTTCAAAAAAATCAGGAAAATTCATGGAAAAATTGAAAATTCATGTCATTTTATTTCTGAATATTTAGGTTCACTTGAAAATTCAATGGAGTTGTGAAATTTCTCTTAATCTCTCTTACTTCTACCTAAAACTGGAAATTTCATAATCATCTTTCCCCTAAATCCGATTTAATGTCACTCTCATGAGAATTGCGATCACATTTTCCACGAAATTTCAAAAAATTTCCAACAGTGTTGATCGATTTACAATACATCCTGCACTTTGTGGAGGATGAATTAAATTTTGGGACACGTGCCAATCTCGTCGTGGACCTGTGATCATCCCTGGTGTATAGCGAACGTTAATCGTGGTGGCATCAGCCACGTCGGAACGTTTTAGTCCAATATCTCGAGTAATTAACACCTTACGCCCAGACGTGTTGCGGCATGTACTCATGATTTCCCAACGGGGTTTAGCGTACCCGTGCAAACTGCATCGAGCATCGGGATGTGCACTTCGCATGGTGGAGGTGAGAGTGTTTTCAAATTTGGGTTTTTTTATGATGCTAATCGAGAATCAACACCTTAAACAACTTCATAAAGAGAAAACTCGCTCATTCTAGGGAGGTTTTTCTTCAGAATGAGACAGAGAAGGTAAATTTTTTATGATTTTTGAAGATATTCCCCCATCAAAAAATATATAATATGGGCCAATTCCATATATTTTTTAAATTTATAAAGAATCCATACAAAAATATATAAAACATATATTTTATGTATTCTCTTTATGTAAATTGGGCCAATTAAAGATATTTTTTAATATATTTTCCAAAATTAAAATTTTTCCGTGTGAGATTTTAATTTTTTTATTTAAAATGACGATTGAATTGATGATTTTTCCTGTTCTAAAATTATTTTATAATCCTAGGGCAATATAATTGATGTTTAATTGGTCCCAAAAACTGTTGAAATTTTTATTACTCCTAATTCACTGTAAAAAAAAATAGAAATTTCATGAACAGTCGACTAGTAATTTTCAGGATAGTGACTCTGAATGCGGTTTAGGGTGCAAAAAGATCATGAAATTACAGATTTCCCTGAAAATTCAATGAAATTACAACAATATATTGACTATGTTATGACGAAGTTTTTCCATAAAAAATGACAGGTACTGGAATGAAAAACCCCGGAAAATTTCCTCAGAATAAAAAAAGCTGGCCCGTTATGCCCCAGTAATTAAAAAGAATAGATTCCATCGATTGATCAACGAATTCCATCACAATCTGCCAGATAATCAATTGACAATAAAATTAGGTTCACGAATCTCCAGAAAATCGATGGCAACGGAAATCGAAGATGGAAGATCACCTGATGATTGTAAATCCGAGTGAATTCGTCGAGTAATTGAGTTCCACACCCATCAATTACACCGGAGAAACCAATAAAAGTCGCTGTTTCATCTGCCACCCTCGGATTTGGAATCCAAATCATGCGGGTTTCCTCTGAGAGGTACCATTTACAGATTCTCGATGAGTCACGAATAGTCATTTGCTATTTATAAGCCCCCAGAAATTGCTAATATTTTGCGACTAGAATTCCGAAAATAAAACGCGACAATTTCGTGTCAACACTTCATGGAGACAAAACACGAAAATCTTATTATTTGTTCACAGCAAAACAATTTGTTATATTCGTTCAATACACATTTATATATTGTAAAATGTAATTGAGATGCTGTTAATTATCCGTGATTTTTTTCTCAATATTCTGACGCAACTCAAGCGAAAAAATTTCGTGATTAACATTTTTTAGAAGATGGAGTTTTTAATTGCGGATAATTCGAAAACGACAGAGTGAAATTTCCCAATCTTTCTTTCATTTCAAAGACATTTTTTCGAGCTCAAAAATGAGCCATAACTCAACCAAATCGCATCGTTTGGTCAAGAGAAATCGCCAAGTGAAGATGGTCTACTGGGTTTTACCACACCATAATAATTATCACACCTCGGTTCGTTACGCCTTCCCCTAATGATTACATTACCCTCAAGATTGCATGTTAACTCAGAAGGTTTTCAATAAGTCACGAATAATCATTCTCTATTTATAAGCCACGAGAAATTGATAATATTGCGCGACTAGAGTTCCGAAAATAAAACGTGACAATTTTGTATCAACACTTCACGGAGACAAAACATGAAATTCTTATTATGTATTCACAGGAAAACAATTTCCATGATTTCCATGATTATCCATAATTTTTTTCTCAATTTTCTGACGCAATTTAATCAAAAAAACTTCATGAATGAAATTTTTTAGAAGAGAATGGAATTTTCAATCGCGGATAACTCTACAACGGCAGAGTGAAATTTCCCAATCTTCCTTTCATTTTAAAGGCATTTTTTCAAGCTCAACAATGAGTCCTGACTCAACGAAATCGCACCGTTCGGCCAAGAGAAATCACCGATTGAAGATGGTCTACTAGGTTTTACCACACCACCACAATTATACCACCGCGGTTCGATAAGCCTTTCTCCTAATAATTTCATTACCTTCAAGATTGCATGTTGACACAGAGGGTGTTACCCTCGGCTGACTGGTCACAGCAAGAAGAAACGGTGTTGCAGTAATCTGAAATGTTTTAGATTTCGGCACATCCTGTTTCAAAACACTGTAACTCTTGGCGCGTCTTCTGAACAACGGTGAATCCAGAAAGCTATCATCATACTGCGGCATGTTTCCCCGAACGCAATTACCCCAGAATTATCCCCTGCACAATTTGTTTTTCCATCTCATCATTATTTGCGGTTGACAAACACCCTTTACTGTAAGACCTCGAGGAAGTGTAAGCCGAGCCGTCAAAGTTCCACCGCAATCGGCAGCTACTGCATCTCAGTATCCGTTGACATTCGTGTTCAGGATCTTGCGGTTATCTCCAACCTCTGATATCAGTCTACTCAGTCGACTCAACAGCCCAGAATGATTCATCACTCGAAACCGCCAAAGTATTCCTCGATTTTTTCTCCTCTGTCGCCTCGAACTTTGACTCTGATTATGAAATCCACGATTTGGGGAGCTTGCGGGTCGCTGAGATTGCTCGGGAACGATGACAGTAGTGCTAAATATAATCTGTACACATTTGTCCGTTCGTATCTCCTCTCTCGTTCTATTTTCACACTTGGTTCATTCACTTTTCCCAACTTCCGTGTGCGGAAAAAGTAGACAAAACCGAAAACTGTCCATTCGCTGAGTTGATTTCTGTAGGATGAAGTCGTCTCTTCCTTTGCGAAAGCTTCTTCGTGTGTCTTGACAACCTCACCCAGCGATACCCAACTACAAACTGGCTACCGTGTAATAATCAAACTATAAACCGTCCACATAACGTTTTATCCACAGTAGAGCGAGCACACAATCGAGAGAAGGGAGAGTTAACAGAGTGTCAACCAATGATCCAAGGCGATTTTTGAACCGTGAAAAATTCCCCCAAACAAACTGCCTAGGCCATAAATTTCATTTGCGTCACAATCTTGAAATATAAAGTACTGAAAGAACAAGACATAAACTATAGGAACTAGTCTCAAGGAAGTCTTGCTTTAAGACATTGGACAATAAAATCTGTCTTATGGCTAGCTTCGCGATGACTAAAAGTTCGAATGTTAAAATGAGATGTTTTTTCCGTCCAAGAACAAGACGTTGGAAGACGTCACGAAATTTAAGACATTTGAAAACACGACGTCAACCACATTGAGACGTGGAATCATAAGCTATTTCTGGTGACTTATCTATTCTCTTCCAATTTATTGTCAAATGACTTCAAACATTACAAAAATGAATGAAGTATTTGGGAGACCAAATGAGACATCAAGAGTTTAGAACAAAAGATCCTCTAGTAGACCCCTAGAATGTGAAGAAAGCACGTCTTAAAGTCTCAATTGGAGACGCTAAAAGTGACAAATTAGGGATCAAGTGTCTTAATTTCGGACACTAGTTTTCCTAGTACACATCACAGTACATAATTATTAAACCTGGACTTGCGACCCAGTTTAAAATTGTAATTACAGCGACACTTTCCGCTTCCCGTAATACCACTCCCCAGTGCCTCGATATTTTCGGAGTTTGCGGACGCTTTGGTTTCACTTTCTCCCTCGTATTTTATAAAACACATGTGGCTTCAACAAATTTCTCCAGTCAAAACCGTAAAATCGGGGTTGAGACCGAAAATACTGGGGGCTTTTAACCGAATGTTTTGGTTTTACTGAGTTATCACTGGTGTTGGGTTGCAGCGCATGTGACTTTGCGAGGTAGTAGGAATGAGTTTGCTGTGAGATGTGCTAACCGATCGGACCTTGATCGCCAATCACGGGGACCCTACATGCTCCATTTGTTCAAGCTGTTCCACATCATCTCACTCAACTGTTTAACGAGTCCACACGAAAATTCAGGGGCGATGGCAGCTGAACCTTCTTCATCAGCTTTTTTCGCAGATTTTCCTCGGTCTTTCTTGCAGAAAAGAGATGAAATGAAGAGGAAAAATACGAAGAATTGTTTCAAGCCTAAAAACATCCCATTTAATGGTCTAGATTTGGTCGCAATTATTTGCAGTTGCAACTGAGGCTTGCGTCATTTATCACAACAAATGGAAGGTGAACCGACACGGGAGCGACAAGCAGCCAACCAGCTTGGCCGCGAATCAGAGGTGGACTGTCCGCTTCTGCAGGAGAGAAATTGGACAGTAAAATGGACTGACTTTGGCTTGGGAATGAAGGCTTGTCTATTTTAACAGACCGAGAGGGATTCTGTGGAAGACACGACTGTTGTAGAAGATGACGTGAAGACTTCTGAGATACATTAACTGATCTGCGCTAACAGTTGTGTCAGATGGAATTACGAAAGGTTCGAACTAGGCATTTTGATTGTTTAGATCTGTGAATGGGGAGTTACGTCAGCAGTGATTTGTATTAGGTTCAATTGGATCGAGTTGAAGTATTTTTCATGTTGACTGTGGAATTTTATCGGCAGATATTGAGAAGCTTCTAGTCGAATTTCTAGTGTTTTCTGGGGTTTTTCTTGAACATTTGTCAGAAAAGCCTTGTTCTCTTGTGGATTTTAAATTCAGAACATTCGAGTTCTTAAACTGAGAAAATTGTTTTTCTTGAATTGATAATCTTCAAGTATTTTCTGAAATAAGTAGACTTACGAAATTTTCTGAATCGAGTGAACAGTTCGTCCTCATCCTAAGGACAAAACAGGTTAAAACTATGAAATTAAAAAAATCTGTAATTTTATTTTGAGAACAAGGAACTTCTCCAAAGCCCTCACTTCAAATATAGATATGCTTCGACCAATATCCCCGGTATTTTCGTGATTAACCATCAGACTAATTCCGCCCGAGTTACTAAACGCCATAATCGGCTTAAACCCAGCAGGAATTCCGAGAATGGACATGTATCCCCTCGAAATTCTCAGTTTGCTACACATCCCCGAATATCTCGAGTTCCCAAATGCACCTCTGCGAACTCAAAACCATCCTCGAGTGACTCTCCACATCCCCAACTCCCCCCCCCCCACCCTCCCAGGACATTCGAAAAATTCTGAACTACTCCGGCATATTCTATGCTCAAGTTTCTCGCGAGCTTTTCTCCCCCCGAAGGTAAACAAGGGTGAGGCATGAATGATTCACGGGGCGGAGGTTAGAGTGGGTTTCGACGTTGCCGGTTAAGGAAGATCGACAGTTTCCACTGGAGTTACACCCAAAAATAGTTACATATTCATGAACTGCTGACGTAACTGGTGACACCCTCGGTGAATCTCCTATCTGTGCACGCGTGAAATGGCTGACTGGGGTGTGCGACATGGCGAACCATGCACAACGGGCATTTGCATGGATAGTGACGTCCAAGTTGAGCTTCTTTGATGAATTGGGAGGTTCACGAGTGCAGACCAATGATCACAGGTTGAGCAGCTGGTGGTATGGATTCATAATAGAGCACAACTGAATCAACCCAACAGTAAACTTCTCTTCTTACGTCTTAACACCGTAATTTTGACTGCAATCAATGATATTGAATTCTAGAAAATTTATAAGAGTGCCCGGGGCAGGTCCGTGTGTTCCACAGTCATACTTTGGCATCAGTGCATCAGTTGGAGGCTGAAAATCTCGGCCCAACAATAATTCAAAGATGAAAGCACTCATGAGCGTGATCCTTAAAGAGGTAATAATCTTGATCCTACGATTCCCTTTCAGTTTTACTTTTTGCAGGGATGATGACGTCCAAGTGGAGGTTCTTTGATGAATCGGGAGGTTCACGAGCGCAGACCAATGATCACAGGTTGAGCAGCTGGTGGTATGGATTCATAATAGAGCACAACTGAATCAACCCAACAGTAAACTTCTCTTCTTACGTCTTAACACCGTAATTTTGACTGCAATCAGTGATATTGAATTCTAGAAAATTTATAAGAGTGCCCGGGGCAGGTCCGTGTGTTCCCCATGTCATACTTTGGCAAAGTACTTTCAAAGATGAAAGCACACATGAACATGATCCTTCAATAGGTAATAATCTTGATCCCACGATTCCCTTTCAGTTTTACTTTTTGCAGGAATGATGACGTCCAAGTGGAGGTTCTTGGGAGGTAGTTCACGAGTACTGGCCAATGATCATAGGTTGAGCAGCTGCTGGTATGGGTTCATAATAGAGCACAACTGAATTATCCTAACAATGAACTTTTCGTCCGTCTTAACATCGTAATTTTGACTGCAATCAATGATATTGAATTCCAGAAAATTTATAACAGTGCATGGGGCAGGTTCGTGTGTTCCACATGTCATACTTTGGCATCAGTACATCCGTTGGAGGCTCAAAATCTTGTCCCAACAATAATTCAAAGATGAAAGCACACACGAGCATGATCCCTAAATAGGTAATAATCTTGATCCCACAATTCCCTTTCATTTTTTTTACTCTTTCATGCTCCTCATTTCGGCTCTCTGAAGGACACGCGAGAGACCACGAGCCCCACCGCAAGTCCGGCCATAGAATTATTTTCAATGACCAGAAAGAAACGGAACAGAACAGACCAACTTAGGATTTAATGAGAGCTCCCTTTTCGAGGGGAAACGTACTCGCTCCTCTCTTTCACATCAATCTCCCCCTTCATCCAGCACGGATTTTCAGCAGAATACCATCGCTAAATTATCGACCTTGCCGGCGGCAAATCCCGTTGAGTTTTTTTCTTCCTTTTCATCACTCAGTTTTCCTCTTTTCATTCCTCAAATGCAGATGGAAGGGTTTGCGATAGGCGGTGCATACGGCAAATTCCAGGGTTCATTAGTGGAGATTTTTACCGGTGGCGAAGGTTCAACATTTTCATGTTTACATTTTGTTTTTGTTTATTATCTCAATTTTTATTGCGAAAATGCAGTGAAATTTATATTTTTTCATAGGAAAAAATTAATAAAATAGATAAATGAATGAATAAATAAATAAATGAAATGAAAACAAATGTAAATTTTCAAAATTTCCCTATTTCTCTCTATTTTTCAACAACTGATCAACTAAAATGAAATCCTCATTTTTTTTAGTTCATGTTTACATTTTGTTTTTGTTCAATCAAAACAAAACAATCAATTCGGTTTCTCAATTTTTATTGCAAAAACCGAGTGGAATTTACATATGTTCATTGAAAAAAAAATAGATGAATGAATGAATAAATAAATAAATGAAATTCAAACAAACAAAAATTGTTGACATTTCCCTATTTCTCTCTATTTTCCAACAACCGATCACTCAAAATTAAATCCTCATTTTTTTTCCTGTTGTTCTCACACAATAATTCGCCCCAGTTGCCACTTGATTCGAGTCTTACCCATCAAATCAACTAGAATTAACGATAATTACGTGAGTGAGTGTATACTGTAGTGTAATGAGATGTGTATGGCACCAGTTGGTACTGGAATTGATCGTCTTGTTCTGTTCTGTACTGTGGGTATTTCAAACAGCATCCTATTTCAGAAGGAAACACCGAGGGGGAGGGGGGGGGGTCATTAAACTGGGGATTGTAATGTGTATATCCTAGGGTACAAATAATACTGCACCTGTTACACCCACTAATGATAGGCCATCGTCAATCCTCGGATATCCGACCATTTTCATGCCAGCGAGTGCATTCAACTCATCGGAGTACATTCAAATCCGATAAAACGAGGGATTATTTATGCATGAGAATTTTCATTTTTCAACGGGAGATTTTTTTCTGGATTTTTTATTTAATTCGATTAATAGAGAGAATATTTCATTTTCATGCTATATACTGTTGATATTTTATTGTGCAAGTTGTTTCATTCAATATTTATTGTGATATTTCATTAACATTGAATAAAACAAATAACAGATCGTGAGATATTTTTTCGCAAATAAATTTTTAAAATAAGTCTTTTGCAATGTTTTATTTTCTCAAGAAGTGTCCACTTCCGCACGAATTTTCCCAAAAAATGAAGCCATTTAACTCATCGAAGTGCTTTCAAATCCGATAAAACGAGGGATTATTTATGCATGAGAATTTTCATTTTATAGCGAGAGATTTTTTTCTGGATTTTTTTGCTTTAATTCGACTAATGGAGAGAATATTTCATTCTCATGTTTATTTTAGTGTTTCATGATCTATTGTAGCTATTATATTTTATAATTCAAGTTGTTTCATTCACTATTTATTTGATATTAACACTGAATAAAACAAATAACAAATCGTTATATATTTTTTGCAAATAAATTTTTAAAGT
>NW_021680364.1:718155-785567 GCF_001412515.2 Diachasma alloeum
AATGAATGAATAAATAAATAAATGAAATTCAAACAAACAAAAATTGTTGACATTTCCCTATTTCTCTCTATTTTCCAACAACCGATCACTCAAAATTAAATCCTCATTTTTTTTCCTGTTGTTCTCACACAATAATTCGCCCCAGTTGCCACTTGATTCGAGTCTTACCCATCAAATCAACTAGAATTAACAATCATTACGTAAGTGACTTCACGTTTACATTTTGTTTTTGTATAATTTCTCCATTTTTATTGCGAAAACCGAGTGGAATTTACATTTTTTCATAAAAAAAAAAATAAAATAGATAAATGAATGAATAAATAAATAAATGAAATTCAAACAAACAAAAATTGTTGACATTTCCCTATTTCTCTCTATTTTCCAACAACCGATCACTCAAAATTAAATCCTCATTTTTTTTCCTGTTGTTCTCACACAATAATTCGCCCCAGTTGCCACTTGATTCGAGTCTTACCCATCAAATCAACTAGAATTAACGATAATTACGTGAGTGAGTGTATACTGTAGTGTAATGAGATGTGTATGGCACCAGTTGGTACTGGAATTGATCGTCTTGTTCTGTTCTGTACTGTGGGTATTTCAAACAGCATCCTATTTCAGAAGGAAACACCGAGGGGGAGGGGGGGGGGTCATTAAACTGGGGATTGTAATGTGTATATCCTAGGGTACAAATAATACTGCACCTGTTACACCCACTAATGATAGGCCATCGTCAATCCTCGGATATCCGACCATTTTCATGCCAGCGAGTGCATTCAACTCATCGGAGTACATTCAAATCCGATAAAACGAGGGATTATTTATGCATGAGAATTTTCATTTTTCAACGGGAGATTTTTTTCTGGATTTTTTATTTAATTCGATTAATAGAGAGAATATTTCATTTTCATGCTATATACTGTTGATATTTTATTGTGCAAGTTGTTTCATTCAATATTTATTGTGATATTTCATTAACATTGAATAAAACAAATAACAGATCGTGAGATATTTTTTCGCAAATAAATTTTTAAAATAAGTCTTTTGCAATGTTTTATTTTCTCAAGAAGTGTCCACTTCCGCACGAATTTTCCCAAAAAATGAAGCCATTTAACTCATCGAAGTGCTTTCAAATCCGATAAAACGAGGGATTATTTATGCATGAGAATTTTCATTTTATAGCGAGAGATTTTTTTCTGGATTTTTTTGCTTTAATTCGACTAATGGAGAGAATATTTCATTCTCATGTTTATTTTAGTGTTTCATGATCTATTGTAGCTATTATATTTTATAATTCAAGTTGTTTCATTCACTATTTATTTGATATTAACACTGAATAAAACAAATAACAAATCGTTATATATTTTTTGCAAATAAATTTTTAAAGTGTCTTTTGCAATGTTTTATTTTTTAAAAAAACGTCAACTCCCGCACGAATTTTCCCAAAAAAATGAAGCCATTAAATTCGTGAAGACGAGTTGTTTCTAGAAAGAAAAACAGCATTCCCTCAATACTTATTTGTTCTGTTGATGTCGTTGCATAGAGAAAATTTTCGGGATAACAATCGATCTGGAATGGCTCGGAAAAATAACAATGAATATCCGTAAATGGAGAGGGGCTACCGAGACCAAAAAAGGGGAAAAAGAGAATCCCAAAATTTTCTTTATGCGAACTGTGATTTGGCTCGCGCCGATCCATTCACCCGGCGGTTTTGTATTGTGACACAGAGGGCAAAATACCCCCTGGAATTTTACCCAGCTGTGTGCCCTCACCGTGACACGGTTTGTATTCGCTGTGGGTTCATTAACGCGTGTTATTGGCGGGGGAGGTGAAAGTTTGCTTCTTGCAAAAATAAACAGATAAAATGGAAATAGAAATGAGAGGGAAGCTGTCATTATCGTTTTGGAAAGATTCCGTAGAAAATCTTTCTGCATTGTACTCTTAAAACTGATGCGAATTGTGTATCTGAGGGCCAATGTTTCAGAAAAATGTTGGAATTCACTGGAATGTGAAAAAAGTAGAGCGAAAAAGTGAAATTTAAGAAGAGAAAAAAGTTGTTCACTTAATCCTCAAGATCTCCTGACCCAAAGATGCGATTTCAACGAGTCACATCTCATTCTCAAGCATGAAAAAATGCCTTTAAAATGACGTTAACGTCGTCAAAATCCACTCTGCCGATCTCGAGATATTAATGATTGAAAATTGTGAATTTTGTTTGGATTTTTTAAGAAGAAATTCAATTTAATTTTGCGATTAGTTTTAGAATCGATTCCACTGCAGGATAATTTACTTCTTGAAATTTATATATCCATCAGAGATAAAAATCCAGAAATTCCCCTCCAAAATCAATCTTGAAATTAATTCCCCAGTCGTCAGCCCCGTAAAACCCTCGATAAATCCCCAGTTCGACTCACAACAAAAACAACAAGGTCCAATAAACCCAGTGAGACTCCTCCCTCTATTTTCATATCGTGACAAGCCCCCATTCCCTCCCAATTTCGATCGTATCCCAAGTCGAAGGACGTCGGTTCGATACCAGAAACTGTCCTCGAGCTCGTTCTTTCGATCGAAAAAAAAACAAAAATGAAATATTAAAGAGCCTGATACTCCTGATACATTATGATTCTGTTTTTTTCGCAAAGTATGTCGAAAATTATTATTTTTTTTTTAAACCAACAATTAATATCAAGTGGAATTGACTTTTTGCAGAAATAAAAACTAAAACCGTGAAATGAAGTTAAAATCCTCAATTGAACAAAAATTAGGATTTTCTTTAATTCCGGACTTTTTGGTTAACAATCGATTGATACGACCCAAAACAAGTGGAAAATTGCTCTTGTATTGCATATAGTATAGTTATTTTTGCTAATAAATTATCGCTATGCCTCTGAATTGTTATTTTGGACATCATTTCCTTCTGTCATGTATAATTCATTGTTTATTTCATTTTATTAAATTGAATAAGATTCCTTTTCAACTAATCAGAACTTGTCAGATTTTCAACTCAGTCGAATGTCATCATCATCATTATTCTTATTATGTCTTTCATCTATACAACCGATTGTCTTTTTTGCGGTTCTAGCTCTCCCCTCAGCCCTTCTTCGATAAAATGTTAATAGAAAAATTTTATTTACACATACTTGAAGGAATTTGAAACATCACATTTGAAGAAACCATCAGAAAGCTCACTTTCAGGAAAATTCATGAAAAATTCTAAATTTTCAACAATCATCATAAAAATCAAATCAACCAATATAGCTATCGTAATCATCTTTTAACTTCGACTTAATGGCACTAAAACAAACATTTTAAGCTGTGATTGAATTCATTCGAAGCATGATATTCAAAGATATCCCCGGAATTCTGATTTTCAAAAAATACAAAATTTTTGCAAATTTTCAAATAAATCAAACTAACGANCTAAAACAAACATTTTAAGCTGTGACTGAATTCATTCGAAGCATGATATTCAAAGATATCCCCGGAATTCTGATTTTCAAAAAATACAAAATTTTTGCAAATTTTCAAATAAATCAAACTAACGATTATTGCTATCGCCTTCATCTTCGAACTCGGTCAAAAGGACATCCAAACACATTTTTCAAGCCATCATTCACTCAATTCAGAACATTTTTTTTAGTTATCGTGGGACAACCGATTTTCGAAAAAATTCGAAAATTAAAAAAACTGATCGATGAATTAAATTCTAATTAATGGCGATCGATAGGGCTCAACAATACCTACATTCGAAAGAAAAAAGATTCATTTGCACCTATACTGGATCGACATAACAAAAAAATCAAAAACTCGAATTTAACCGCTTCCATTCGCAGCCAAAAATCCAAAACTCGAATTTAATCCCCCCGAAGCTTCCATTCGGAAGCAAAAAGCGATACCAGGGTAGTTCCGGCGCGAAACACGCGCCACCGCATGCCCACTCATATGCTTTTGACGTTTGGCGCCCGGTGGAGGCAGCCCCTCACCGCCCCGGGGTATCGGCTCCCCCGATAAGACGCGAAGATGCGAGATAAGATCACCCGAGATGTTTGCTATTGTTATCCCCTCAATTCTGACGAGAACCCCCCGACATCGGCGGCAGCCTCGGCCACCCGGAGCCCCAGGATCTCCCGGGGAACGACAATTACCCCGGCATCGAGGGGAGAACGTCCTACTCGCGGGTTTTGGAGCCCCCGATGTACCGCTCCGAGTGCTTCTCACGACAAAAACCTTACCTGCGTACTTCTCCAACTTCGGTGTGGCCGCCATCGTGGTTTAATGTGTTGCCACTTGATAATACAACACTGGACACCCGAGGAGGCACGTTGTGTTTCACTATCTCACCATTTTTTCAACCGGCCACTCTGTAAACTACGCACTAGATGCCATTTAAATCTAATGTAAACGCGACGTGCACCGCTACATTTTCGTTTGTCAACCATCTTTCGGGGCTGAGGCGCCGTACAGCGCGCTGCGACATCTCGCGGGAATCACCCGAGTCTCTGAATCGTGATTTTCTCGGTTTCCGGGTGGTCGGCGGGGGGTGAGGATTTATTTTGGTGCGAGAACGCATGCGCGGGGATTAATTCAGTAGCGAAGTGGTAAAACGGTACAAGTCAATTTTGACTGTTGACCAGTTCCCAATGAATATCTCGGAATCTGAGGGAGACAGCAGACTTTTTGTTATACCCTTTTTTGTAGAGCAGATTGAGAGCTACAAGAAATGTCATTACGAAAAAATTAATTAGTCCTCCGGAAAGAGCGTACCCGCACTGTTATCAATTTTAGTTAGTTCACACGGTAATTCAGTTGATCTGTTGTTCATCTCATCAATATAATTCCGCGTTTAGAATATTGTCATCTCGTGTTTTCAGCACCAAATTAAAAATTAAAACTTCATTTGGAATATTGAGTCACAGCTTCTTTTTATTCATATCAGAAATTTTGTATTTGGATATTAATATTATTTGTTCAAAGTGAAAAAATCGATCATCATTTTCACTATATTGCACTCAGATTCTCCTATCCTTAACGTCAAAAATGTGAGATAATCTCATAATTCTAGCTATTAATTCTAATCAACTTTGTTCGAAGAAAACCTTAGTAAACGCAATATTAAGAAAGTAGAATTATTCTATTTTCCTCTGACCTAAATCATTCGGACAATTATGATTTGTTTATTCATGTTTCATAGAATTGCATTCAATTCTCTTTTGTTCGTCAGGCGGGCTTCATGAAAATTCGACGCAAGACGATTGCACTCATGAAAACCGCCTTACTTTCTCCATTCGTTCGAGACATCTCCACGTTCGAGTTCTCATTTTCGATTCGAGATATCGCCCGCGGTTCTAGAAACTAAATAAATGATCCACTCCATCAAGAAATTAATAAATCACTAATCAATCGTGAAAAAAATAGCAATAAATCGCTAATTAATCGCTAGAAATGAATGAACCGCTAAAATCCTGAAAAAAACAAGAGCAAATAAAAAATCCTATTTACTAAAGATGAAGGAAACGTGAAGTTGTTTTATATCGAAATGTCTCGAATCTGCCAAAAAAAACACGCGGCATTTTCAAATTCTTCAGTGACATAATTTCAAATTCTTCAGAGGTAAATTTTTGTTTCACGTCATATATATATAATATATATATTTCACATGTATATATATCATCGGTGAAATGAATAAATTCTGTCCTTTTATGGCGACCGATTATTTAAAAAAATTGAAGATAATTAATTGAAAATGAAAAATTCTTTATAGATTCCTTTACTCTACTTCGCTATTCACTTCAATCATTAGTCGAATTCTCTTTGATTCATTATCAATATTTATAAGGTATTCATGAGAAAATGAAATTTAATGAATTCCATTTCTTCATTTCAACAAATGAATAGATCAGCGCGCGCGAGAGCGCGCGCATAGATCTTGTAGGGATAAATGATGGAATTTGAATGGTCCCGCCACCGCATGGAGACATTTATCGCCCGCAAAATCGCTTCCCCGTCAGGTTTCCAGTCCCTGATCTAGTGTTCCTCCCCAGCTGAACGCTACACACAACATTGCGTCAGTAGGTGTCACAACCCACTGACAGAAGCCCATAAAAATCCACTCCTCCACCCGCCGCCACCATCAACACCCCGCAAAAAGTGAAGTGTCAATTATCCCCGACCCCCTCTCGCGCGAGCCAACTCAAAAGTGGAGGAACGATTCCAGCGCCACGAGTTCAACAAACTGTCATCCGTTATTTTCGACGGCAAATCAATCCCAATGGATCAACTCCCTTTCGACGGACTAAATTCCCAAGTTTTTGCCATTACCGGGTCATCCTGAAGGGGCCGGCCGCCACCACCGAATCCCTGTCAAGTACAACACATAATAAAATTAAAACAAATCCAATTATGAAGAGAAACTTCTCGTGAAGTCCCTGAACCCGATGAGTTGCTCCATTTACTCCGGACAATCCGATCATTTCGATAAAACACCCTCGCGCATCGATTTTTGAAACTAGTTTAGGCGGGAAAATTGAAATTTTACGGAGTCAACAGCGTGATTTATTATTTAATCGAAACGATAGTACAAAATAATAAAGTGAAGTAGAATAGTGAGAGTCGTATTATAGAAGAGAATAAAACGTGAAATAAAGTAGGAATAAAATAAATGAAAATGGGAAACGCGAAGATAAAGCAGCACTACGAGACAGCGAAGAAGACTGGGATAATGAATTTGTCGCAGAGGAAGATGCTGGAGCTGCCGGCGAACCTGCAGATGCTGGCGCCTGTGCTGAGGACCCTCGATCTGTCCCAGAACATGTTCAAAGTCATTCCGGATGAGATCGGGATCTACACGCTGCTGAAGCAGTTGAATCTGAGTCAGAACAAACTGCGGACGCTGCCGGAGGCCCTCGGGGCCCTGGTGAAGCTGGAGATACTGAACGCGAGCTGCAATTTGATTAATAAACTGCCCGATTCGCTGGGGAACCTCGCGAACCTCAAGCAAGTGAACTTATCGCAGAATCATATTACGGAGTTTCCGCTGGTGTTCAGTGGGCTGAAGCACCTGGACATGCTGGACCTTTCGAAGAACAAGCTGACGGTCGTTCCTGATGGGGTGGCGGGACTACACGTGACGGAGCTGAATCTGAATCAGAATCAGGTCAGGAGAGGGTTTGGTCGGGTTATTTGAGTTTTGGATTTTTTGGGTCGAAGTAGATGAGTCTACGCTCGTGTAGCTAAGGTGAACACATCGATAGTCCAATATTTCTATTGAAATGAGTAAAGTCACGATGTTTTAAATTAGATATCAGAAAGTAAAAACTTCAGAATTAGAATTCACTTATATTAATCATGATAATTACTAGTTTTTAATATTCCATGTCCCTGCGCTCGTTTAGTTGAGGTGAACACATCGATAATCCAATATTTCTATTGAAATGAGTAAAGTCACGATGTTTTAAATTAGATATCAGAAAGTAAAAACTTCAGAATTAGAATTCACTTATATTAATCATGATAATTACTAGTTTTTAATATTCCATGTCCCTGCGCTCGTTTAGTTGAGGTGAACACATCGATAATCCAATATTTCTATTGAAATGAGTAAAGTCACGATGTTTTAAATTAGATATCAGAAAGTAAAAACTTCAGAATTAGAATTCACTTATATTAATCATGATAATTACTAGTTTTTAATATTCCATGTCCCTGCGCTCGTTTAGTTGAGGTGAACACATCGATAATCCAATATTTCTATTGAAATGAGTAAAGTCACGATGTTTTAAATTAGATATCAGAAAGTAAAAACTTCAGAATTAGAATTCACTTATATTAATCATAATCATTACTATTTTTTAATAGGCCGTGACTATTCGCACCATTGCGTGAATCACTCCCGTACACTCCAGACACTCCACGCATGCGTGAAGTGTATGGAGTGTACGGGAGGGATTCACGCAATGGTGCGAATAGTCACGGCCTATTAAAAAATAGTAATGATTATGATTAATATAAGTGAATTCTAATTCTGGAGTTTTTACTTTCTGATATCTAATTTAAAACATCGCATCTTCACACTCATTTCAATAGAAATATTGGACTATCGATGTGTTCACCTTAGCTAAACGAGCGTAGGGATATGGAATATTGAAAAGGCCGTGACTATTCGCACCATGGCGTGAATCACTCCCGTACACTCCAGACACTCCACGCATGCGTGAAGTGTATGGAGTGTACGGGAGTGATTCACGCAATGGTGCGAATAGTCACGGCCTTTTTAATATTCCATGTCCCTACGCTCGTTTAGCTAAGGTGAACACATCGATAGTCCAATATTTATATTGAAATGAGTGTGAAGATGCGGTGTTTTAAATTAGATATCAGAAAGTAAAAACTCCAGAATTAGAATTCACTTATATTAATCATGATAATTACTACTTTTTAATATTCCATGTCCCTACGCTCGTTTAGTTAAGGTGAACACATCGATAGTCCAATATTTCTATTGAAATAAGTGTGAAGATGCGATGTTTTAAATTAGATATCAGATAGTAAATACTTCAGAATTCAATTGAATGAAATACTATAAAACTATAAATGATATACGATAGAAGGAAATCTTTTCCCATTTGTTTAATTTGTTTCAAATATTTTTAATAATCGAAAATAATGATAAATTCGTATTTATTTAGATGAAAATGTTTGTAGTATATCAAATAAATAATCAATTTCGTAGAAATCGTCTTTAAAACCAAATAATCAATTTATTTGATCCAAATAAAGGATGATTACGCCTTAATAAATACTTTTTCTTCATCCTACGAGGAAAAATTTCATTTTCGACTGAAGACAGTCATTATTTTGATTAAGGAAACATTTGTTTACATTTTTAAATGTAAATGAATTCAATCCCATTCAAAATCAAGAA
Organism: Diachasma alloeum; assembly: GCF_001412515.2. Taxonomy (NCBI): domain Eukaryota; kingdom Metazoa; phylum Arthropoda; class Insecta; order Hymenoptera; family Braconidae; genus Diachasma; species Diachasma alloeum. The sequence continues at coordinate 727,076 of NW_021680364.1, forward strand.
TCAAATATCTTATCTATAATTTTTTTTACTCATTTCGAAAATTTTTTTACTGTCAATTGATGAACTAGTAATGGAAATGCGTTAAATACATGAAATGAATAGTTAATTTCAAATGTATTTCATGTATTCTTCTATTCAAAGAATCAAATGAAAAATTTGTCTCATCCAAAAGTACGATTATTAAATGTTCAATTCGTTCCATTGTCACCTCAAAAATTATTTATTTTTTAAGTAATAAAGTCTTTATTTGGATCGAGGAAATATTGTTTATGCTCAATCAATTATTTCAACATTATTTATACTACAAAATTTTCTATATCTTTAAATAACAAAAAATGAATGTGAATAATTGATGTGAGAAAATTCGAATAATTGCAGGTGTCAGTATTGTCTGAGAAAATCGCAGAATGTCCGAGACTGAAGATCCTGAGACTCGAGGAGAACTGCCTCCAGCTGAACGCGATACCCCCGAGAATTCTCAAGGACTCCAAAATATCGAACATCGCACTTGAGGGGAATCTCTTCGAGAATAAACAGATCGCGCATTTGGAAGGGTACGACCAGTACATGGAGCGATTCACCGCTGTCAAGAAGAAAATGTTCTAGTTTCGTGGGAATTCAGTGAACTCTAGACCAATCGAGCTCAGGAGAGCTACATGTGTTCCCTGAGCCATTTCTAATTAAGATGTGTGTTTTTCCCTATTTATGTGGCTATTTTTGTCATGCAAATGCCATTTGTAAATGCACTCGTGCGATTTTCTACGAGTTTAGGGGACAATTAAATTTTTGAAAATGGTGAGTTCGAGTGAACATTGCGGTTTGATTAATTATGAATATTGTGAGTCGATTGTGATTATGAAGAGGCTCGTGGTGACGAGCGTGAGGACGAGAAATAAATAAAATTTCTGGAAATTAATGTTTTTTTAAATGTAAAATTCCCATTGCAACACATTTCGTCATTTTTGGGGGAGTCGTAAACAGATATCAGGCGCAGATTTATTATAAGAAGAGAATGTCCTAATTTCGTGGGAATTCAAAGAATTCTAGACCAATCGAGCTCACTGAGCCATTTCTAATTAAGATGTGTTTTTTCCCTATTTATGTGGCTATTTTTGTCATGCAAATGCTACGAGTTTAGAGGACAATTAAATTTTTTGGAAATGGTGATTTCGAGTGAACATTGCGGTTTGATTAATTATGAATATTGTGAGTCGATTGTGATTATGAAGAGGCTCGTGGTGACGAGCGTGAGGACGAGAAATAAATAAAATTTCTGGAAATTAATGTTTTTTTAAATGTAAAATTCCCATTGCAACACATTTCGTCATTTTTGGGGGAGTCGTAAACAGATATCAGGCGCAGATTTATTATAAGAAGAGAATGTCCTAATTTCGTGGGAATTTAAAGAATTCTAGACCAATCGAGCTCACTGAGCCATTTTTAATTAAGATGTGTTTTTTCCCTATTTATGTGGCTATTTTTGTCATGCAAATGCTACGAGTTTAGAGGACAATTAAATTTTTTGGAAATGGTGATTTCGAGTGAACATTGCGGTTTGATTAATTATGAATATTGTGAGTCGATTGTGATTATGAAGAGGCTCGTGGTGACGAGCGTGAGGACGAGAAATAAATAAAATTTCTGGAAATTAATGTTTTTTTAAATGTAAAATTCCCATTGCAACACATTTCGTCATTTTTGGGGGAGTCGTAAACAGATATCAGGCGCAGATTTATTATAAGAAGAGAATGTCCTAATTTCGTGGGAATTCAAAGAATTCTAGACCAATCGAGCTCACTGAGCCATTTTTAATTAAGATGTGTTTTTTTCCCTATTTATGTGGCTATTTTTGTCATGCAAATGCTACGAGTTTAGAGGACAATTAAATTTTTTGGAAATGGTGATTTCGAATGAACATTGCGGTTTGATTAATTATGAATATTGTGAGTCGATTGTGATTATGAAGAGGCTCGTGGTGACGAGCGTGAGGACGAGAAATAAATAAAATTTCTGGAAATTAATGTTTTTTTAAATGTAAAATTCCCATTGCAACACATTTCGTCATTTTTGGGGGAGTCGTAAACAGATATCAGGCGCAGATTTATTATAAGAAGAGAATGTCCTAATTTCGTGGGAATTCAAAGAATTCTAGACCAATCGAGCTCACTGAGCCATTTCTAATTAAGATGTGTTTTTTCCCTATTTATGTGGCTATTTTTGTCATGCAAATGCTGCGAGTTTAGAGGACAATTAAATTTTTTGGAAATGGTGATTTCGAATGAACATAGCGGTTTGATTAATTATGAATATTGTGAGTGGATTGTAATTAGGAAGAGGCTTGTGGTGACGAGGAATAAATAAAATTTCTGTAAATTAATGTTTTTTTCAATGTAAAATTTCTCATTAAAACCCATTACATCATTTTCGTGTCAAACGGAAAACAGATAACGGTACGTCGTAAACAGAAATCAGATAACCGATTTATTATACGTAAGATTCGCTTGTCAATATACTTAGTCACCCCTAGCTCCCCCAATTCGTCAGTTTCAATCACAAACCCTAATCGTCTCAGTAAACAACTAGAAACCCATTGAATACTTCCTTTATTCTCCCTAGTCATCCGCAAGAAATTCAGCTCCTACTCCCGATTCCCAACAATAGCCCATTCAATCCATCCACATTTGCCTACTTTTGCCCAGAGAATAGCTCTATTTAAATTACATAAATTTCATGTTAGTGAAATGAATTGTTTTATTATTTATTGCTATTGCTGTGTTGAGAAGGAGAGGGTTGTGCAGGTGTAAAGCAGTAATTGCAACACCGATGAAAATAAATTCTATTGTTCTACTCTGAATGGATTTATTCTAATTCGTAATTAAGCTTTTGTTCACCCTTAAACTTGATTTTGATTTTAAATTAACAATGTGCTTTCGAATGGTTATTTTGCACATGATTTCCTTCTATCATGTATAATTCATTGTTTATTTCATTTTATTAAATTGAATAAGATTTCTTTTTAACTCATTTTGTCAGATTTTCAATTTAGTTGAATGTTCTCATCATCATTACTCTTATTATCGCTTTATTCTATACAACCGATTGTCTTTTTTACGGTTCTATCTCTCCCCTCAGCCCTTCGATAAAATGTTGATAGAATTTTTTTTTTTATTTTATTTATGCTTGAATGAATTTGAAACATCACATTTGAAGAAACCATCAGAAATTTATGAAAAATTCGAAATTTTCAACAATCAGCATAAAAATCAAATCAACCAATATATCCTCGGAATTCTGATTTTCAAAAAAAACAAAATTTTTGAAAATTTTCAAATAAATCAAACTAACGATTATTGCTACCGCCTTCATCTTCGAACTCGGTCAAAAGGACATCGAAACAATTTTTTAAGCCATCATTCAATCAATTCAAAACATTTGTTTTAGTTATCGTGGGACAACGATTTTCGAAAAAATTCCAAAATTAAAAAAAATAATCGATGAATGAAATTTTAATTAATGACGATCGATAGGGCTCAACAATATCTACATTTGAAAAAAAAAGATTCAGTTCCACCCATTCATTAGCGAACTGGGTCGACATAACACAAAAAATCTGCAGCTTAAATTTGAACGATTACAATACATATTTCATTTATTTATAATTTTTTTATTTGAATATTACGATTGGAAGCAAAAATGCAAAAAATTCCGGTAGTTTCAAGTTTCAAGTTCTCATTTACCTACGATCCTCGTCAAGTCCGAGCAACCGTCAATAATAATTTTGTCACCCAGAAATAGAATTAGGGTAGAGTAAGGTAAAACGGACACTAGGCTTTTTTAAAATTGGTCATAACTCAGAACGTTTACGCATGTCCCAAAGGGAAAGAATTGTTCTTTGTATAGAAAAACAAATGATTAAACTTCATCACCATATCCACCCCTTATTAACATTAAAAAAAAGTCGTGTCCGTTTCACCCCAACCTCCCCTATTCTTCCGACACCCAAGAAGCCGAATTCATCCACAAGTATTAATTAAAATCCACTGACCCCCCTTTAAATCACATAACTAACTCTCTCCTACCACATGCTTACCGACCCCCTAAACTAAAATTTGAACAACCGCTGCCTTCCCCTCGCGCTCCCGATTCAAAACGAAAGCCAATCCCCACCGCCGCCGCTCGAAAAGCAGTCTCTCACTTGACCGCCGCAGTGCTCGCTCAGTGCTCCCCTCACATGGCGGCCGACCGTCATTCGAATTCCCAAAGCACTCCGACTACAACCTCCTATAACCTCCGTCCGCGAGCGTCTCCAGCCCTCGCCGGCCCACCTCGCGCCCCTCGGGGCGCCGTCAGTCCCCCCGAAAACCCTCATCCCCCCGCAGCCGATAAATCGCGAGTTATTCGCGCTCGGAAATCGGCCCTTGCCGCCCGATTTTTTGTGCATAAACTGCATGTGTGTCAGTGTGTGAGTGTTCTGGGGAGAACCGCGGCGGGGCACTGTGCGTGGTCGTTGCGAATGGCCGACGAGAAAACCAGGGAAGGATGGAGGATAACAATCGGGACTGATTCAGTCGGCGAAAAAGCCAAGGTACGTCTGCAAAACACTTGATTCCCCGATTTTTCCCGGCATTATCCGCTCCCCGACGTTGAGGGGGTCCCCTCGGGGCCCAGTGGGAGGGGAAATTGAGGGTCGGGGGTGCGAATATTATTCGCGTTGTCGTCTGGGCTCGATTGCTCTCTTCATTTCTCGTTCTTTTCGCCTCGAGGCCTCGGGAATTCGCCCCAAAATGACGTTTGCCGTTTTATTTTCGTGCGTTTCGGGGGGTTTTGGGCCCTCGGGCTTTTGTTTGGGAGTTTTTGAGTGGACGGGACTGCGAGTCCATCGGTGGCACCTCCAGTGCTCCCGTTCGCAGAGTGCGAACTGGTTTTTAATGAGATGCCGATCATATGGGCGCAGCTTCCACGATTTTTCGGGGACAGGGGGTTCAATGATTATTTTGGGGGGGCATGGGGTCTGGGGGGGAGGGTTCGTGAGGGGCGAGGGCCGGGGCGTTGGGACTCGTGCGAGGAAGGGTTTTGGTAATGGAGGGTAATGGCATCTTTTTTTTGTTATGAAGGGGACATGTCGGTGCTGGTGGGATCAGGATTTGTTGGGGAGTCGCTCTGAGAATTGGGGTTTTGTTTTTTCAGGGGGTTCCGGGCGGGGGGGAGAGGGTGGCTGGGAATTAACAGGTGTTCGAGGGAGGTTTTGGAAAATTCGGCGGAGGAGGGGGTTTATTTTGCTCGGGGGAACTCTTTGGTTTATTTGGCTGGCTCAGTTTGTGGGAGGGTTTAGGGGGTTTTACTGTGTTTTTATTTCTGGAGGATTTCTTCTTTTTCTATTCCTTTGGAAATTTTGTTGGTGTGAATGTAGAGTGTGAGGGTAATTGTTGATGGTTTGAATCTGCGATTTACGTTACTCTCACGGAATTATCTCTCTTGGATTTCGTCGAGTTTGCTGTTGACATTTCTGAATGAAAAATGTTTTGTGATTGTGAGAGTGGAGGTATTCGCATTCGCAGGGATTCAATGAGGAGATTTTTTTATTTTTATGGAGAGTTTTGAGGAGAATTTATTTGGTTTATTTGGGTGGCTCAGTTTGTGGGAGGGTTTAGGGGGTTTTACTGTGTTTTTATTTCTGGAGGATTTCTTCTTTTTCGTATTCCTTTGGAAATTTTGTTGGTGTGAATGTAGAGTGTGAGGGTAATTGTTGATGGTTTGAATCTGCGATTTACGTTACTCTCACGGAATTATCTCTCTTGGATTTCGTCGAGTTTGCTGTTGACATTTCTGAATGAAAAATGTTTTGTGATTGTGAGAGTGGAGGTATTCGCATTCGCAGGGATTCAATGAGGAGAATTTTTTATTTTTATGGAGAGTTTTGAGAGGAATTTATTTTGTTCAGGGTTTCTTTTTGGTTTATTTGGGTGTTTTATTTTCCATGATTTTTTATTGTTTTTATTTCTGTAGAATTTCTTCTTCTGCTTCTTCTGGAGAATTTTGTTGTTATGAAAGATGTGAAAATAATTGTTGATATTGTGAACAGGCTGATTTACTTTACTCTCACGTAATTCTCTGTTTTGGATTTCATTGACTTGCTGTTGATATTTCTGAATGAAAAATCTCCTGTGATTTTAAGAATGGAGGTATTCACATTCGTATTCAATGAGTAGAATTTTGGAAAATTTTGGGGTTTTGAGGAGAATTTATTTTGTTCAGGGCTTCGTTTTTTGTTTATTTGGGTGCTTTATTTTCTGTGAGGGTTCGATGATTTTTTATTGTTTTTATTTCTGTAGAATTTCTTCTTCTGCTCCATCTGGAGAATTTTGTTATTACGACAGATGTGAGACTAATTGTTGATGTTGACAATAGGCTGATTTACTTTACTCTCACGTAATTATCTGTTTTGAATTTCATTGACTTGCTGTTGATATTTCTGAATGAAAAATCTTCTGTGAGTTGAAGAGTGCAGGAATTCACTTTCGTTGAAGGATATTGGAATGAGAATTTATTTTGTTCATTGGGGTTTCTTTTCACACAGCAAATGAAAAAGGCCAAATGACTATTTTTTATTTTTCTCTAAAATGTTAATGATCATGAATGAAACAATTCTTTCTACCAGTCTAGGCGGTTTTTGATTCTCGAGTTACGAATATTGAGATGCAAAATTGGCACTTCAGACTATTTTCGAAACTTTAATAATTCTGTGAATTCTTCATGAAATGTTATAAATTTTGTTCACGCAAATTACAATTCTCAGCTTTTGTGACGACCTTAAACTATTCTTTTACGTCGATTGCTGGATATTTGTATTAGTTAACAAACGAAAAGAGTTATTTTCCCCACTTCAAGAACAATTCCTCACAACAAGAGACACAGGCAAAATACATATTATAGATTTTTTCATGATATATTAATGATCCATTAAATTATGAATGGAATGGAATATTTTCTCAATTGATGAATTTGTCTTTGAGATAATATTGCACTCCCTCTTTCTCTCTCTCTCCCTCCTCTAATTCCCCAAATTGTCACCTCAAAATATCTATTTATATTTTCCAGCAGTAGGGCAGAAAGATGTCTGAGCCAGAGGAGAGTCCGGCTGTGCCGGATAGCACCACCAGGGAACAACGCCTTGGTTTCTCCCACGGTGAGGATGTCCTGCTCCAGCACAAAGATGGAAAATACTACCTTGGTACAATCGTTGAGGTTGACTTATCACGCGAAAGATGCCTGGTTAAATTTCTCGACAATACATCAGCCTGGTCAACTGCCAAGGAGCTCACTAAACTCGCTATGCCAGATTCAGATGTTATGTGTGTACTGTGTAAAAAATCACAGCCAAAGAGTGACAATGATATTGTCGTTTGCGACAAGTGTGGCAGGGGTTATCACCAGCTGTGTCATCAGCCTCATGTGTCCAAGGAGGACGCATCCCCAGATTCACACTGGATGTGCAAGAGGTGTGTGGACTGTCAGCCCAGGGTGAGAGAGTCTGGGGATCCCAAGAATTCTATGATCAAGGCGAATATCAGGAAGGTCTGCAGTGGGAGGGATCAACCGGAACCACCACCTCAGGATTTGACTAAATTACCTTACGATGTGAGTACGAAAATAGAAATTATCGATCCTGAATAAACGAGTGGGAAATTGCTCTTGTATTGCATATAGTACAGTTATTTTTGCTAATAAATTAGCAATATGCTTCCGAATGATTATTTTGCACATGATTTCCTTCTATCATGTATAATTCATTGTTTATTTCAGTTTATTAAATTGAGTAAGATTTCTTTTCAACTAATTCTGGCAGATTTTCAACTTAGTTGAGTGTTATCATCATCATTATTCTTATTATCGCTTTATTCTACACAACCGATTGTCCTTTTTACGGTTCTATCTCTCCCCTGAGCCCTTCGATAAAATGTTAATAGAAAAATTTTATTTATACATACTTGAATGGATTTGAAACATCACATTTGAAGAAACCATCAGCAAGCTCACTTTCAGGGAAATTCATGAAAAATTCGAAATTTTCAACAATCATCGTAAAAATTAAATCAACCAATATAGCTATCGTAATCATCTTTTAACCTCGACTTAATGGCATTAAAACAAACATTTTCAGCTATGATTGAATTCATTTGAAGCATTATGTTCAAAGATATCCCCGGAATTTTGATTTTCAAAAAATACCAAATTTTTGCAAATTTTTAAATAAATCAAAATATCGATTATTGGTATCGCCTTCATCTTAGAACTCGGTCAAAAGGACATCCGAACAAATTTGTTAAGCCATCATTCAATCAATTCAGAACATTTATTTTAGTTATCGTGGGACAACAGATTTTTGAAAAAATTCGAAAATTAAAAAAACGAATCGATGAATTAAATTTTATTAATGGCGATTGATAGGGCTCAACAATACCTACATTTGAAAGGAACAGACTCAGTTGTATCCGGTCATTAGCAAACAATTGAAGAAAAACTTTGTCACATAAAAAAATCCAAAACCTAAATTTGAACGACTACAAATTATTCGACAGTCGATTTTATTCGTCAGTTTTGGGGGATAATCTCTGAATGAAATGATACGATTTGAATGAATCATGTCTCATTTTAAAGTCCAAACAAATATCTTCAAAACGAAAAAAGACTCGGTAAATTTCACTCTGCCAATCTCAAGTTATTGAAGATTAAATACCTCATTTCTCTTTCTTATCAATTTTTTCAATTTCACTAATGAACTCTTGATGCAGTATTTGGAATTCAATCAAGATTCTAATATTACTCTAACTACTTGGCACATTTCTTCCAATAATTTCGGAATAAAACATGCAAGCAAGCGCTGGGGTTCACAAAAATGAATAAATTACACATAATTTACTTTTTTAAACCAAAAAGACTAAAATTTTCTTCTAAAAAATGAAAACTACTGAAAAAACTCTTTGCATTTTTATTCAGCCTGAAATGTTGACATGGGACACTCATCACCGAGTAAATGCCGAACAAATTTATTGCTATTGTGGATTGAACGGCGAATGGTACACGCAGATGCTGCAGTGTGCCAGATGTAAGATGTGGTTTCATGAAAAATGTGTCAGCTGTCTCACTCATCCACTCTACAGTGGAGACAGGTAAGAATAAAAATAATTATATCCAATATAAATATTCGATGCCCAACGACATTCTCACTCAAAGTTTCTTTCTTTCGTCAAGGTTTTACGTATTTGTCTGTTCAACCTGCAATTATGGAAACGAATTCGTTCGTCGACTCGAGCTGAAGTGGGTGGATCTGGTGCACCTGATGCTGTACAATCTCACTGTTTATAATGCAAAGAAATATTACGATCTTGATACGGTTATCATACCTTATGCCATGGAGAATTGGAATTCACTGCAACTACCTCCTAATGTAAGTTAAACAATTGGATCGATATTTTGTTGGAAAAATATTTTTTATCGAGATAATTTCGCAATTAAACACTTCAATTCATAATTTTTTCAATTAATGTTCTATTGACATTTTTGACAATTATGCAGTAATTAATCCTAAAATATTTTTTTGAAATTAATTATCAATTGATGTAAATGTTAATTGTTTTTTTGTCTCGACTATGAGTGTTTTATAAGAAAATATAAAAATAATGTTCATTATGGAGAATTAAATTTAAAAGAAAAAATATCTTGACATTTGAATTATGCATTTATTTCCCTAATTAATGACTTTAGAGGAAAATATAAAAAAAACTGTTTTATAACTGAAAAAATTTTCAACAAAAAATATCTCTTGAAATTTTATTCTCATATCACTGATTATAAAAATAATTCCACAATTAAACACTTCAACTTTTAAAACTAATACGAATGTCAATAATATTTCCATCTCGATAATGAATGTTGTTATGAGAAATTGAATTTCCAAACGAAACAGTTTCTTAAAATTACTTGACATCGAGACAATCCAATGTTTATGAGAAAAAATCTCAAAACGAAAAATAAAAGTATTTCCCATATTTTACTTTTAATAACTGTATTATTTCTAGATTCTCCAAGCAAATGCAGCAACACGTCGTGAATCAATCCTCCAGATTCTCTGCAACAACAGAAACCGATTCAAATGTGGTCGTGAAATAAAGAAACGTACAACGATATGGGGTCTGCGAGTCAGATTACCACCGCCGTGTCCAGTTGTTAATTTACCATCAACTGGTCTCGTTGACGATTCCGTTTTGAGGAGATGCTGGGGTGGGAACAAAAGACTGCAGTATCTTCTGCCGCCCGAAAGGTGACTTACAAAAAAGATTATTGACAAGTTTGGGGGCGAGTTGACACTTCTAAAGCACCTAGATTAAGTGAAATCTCCAAACTTTCTATTATTGAAATTAGAGTAGATAGAGAGTTTTTTTTAACAATGTTTTAGAGAATGATTGATGTATTATTGGATAGATCTGTGCATTGTTAAATCCATTAGAGTGTAATTACGCGAATTAGAGGATAATTACGTCAGGATTGTTCGACACTAATTTACACATTGGAAAAATTAAAACATGTTGATATAGGCGTATTATTTGCATGAAAATTCTAAAATATGCTGTTTTTATCTCTATTTTATAGACATTTTTTCATACTAAAAAGGGAAATGATGCTTCTTTTGGTTTAATTGAACTTGACAACTTTCTGAATGAAAAATCTAAAATAAACGATATGCTTAATTATGTAAGAGTAGTTTAGATGCTTTTGTTATTTCACCATGTCTCACCGAATCCAGTGGAAATTTCCATGGCAAGTGGTGATGAAACCGAAGGATAATCTGGACCTCTTCTCCAGTTTTTGCGTTCAATAATGTATTGTGGAGAATTGAAGTGACGTGGGAAATGGATTGAATCGATTGGAAATAGCACAGTCTTCATCTCATTATTCTCTTCCCATTCATTTGAAGAATTATGTAATGTTTTATGAAAATATTTTGTTTTAGTTCGATAACAATACCAGAAAGTACAAAGCCACCGAGTCCAATAAAACAGAGTCCTGAGAACGTTGAGATCTCAGTGCATCCATCGGACGTAGTGATGCGAGGTACTGTGTTCCAAAGCACTGCGGCTGATCAGAGTACGTGCCCAAGCCCCAGCTCCAAGGAAACAGCTACTCAGTCACTGCGCGACAGGTTCGTTTCTTTTGATATTCATTTTTTGGGAAAGGTGTTCAAGAACTTCGACAGTTTCTTTTGTGATTGCATGATCGACGTTTAATTTTGTTGTTCGATTTTTTCAGTAATACTTTTTGTGTTTTTTATTGATGATTTTTTGTAATTGATGAAATTTTCATTTTCTAGTGTGTGCGATTGCTCTTTTGCAGTCGTAATCAATTTGTTTACGTTTGAGATGTTAGAAATCTATTGCATAACGATCTAGGCTTCCAGAAGATTATGATTTTATGGGCCATTTGGGAGGGTAAAAGCTCGGGAATTTTTGTTTCAGAGTTTTTAAAAACGTTTTTTGGTGAATTGTGCTCAAAATTTAATTTTATTATTCATCTTTTTTGAAATTTTAATGTAATTTGTCGTTTTGAGTTATTAGAAAACATTTGAGGTTGCTGTTATCGAAGTTTGATACTGTTTTTTGTGATAAGGACTAATTTTGTGAATTTTATAGTCTAGACATCGTTTTTGACAATTCCTAACAAATCCAAAAGTTTGAATAATTTTCATTTTTTTTTAATGAGGAGGGAATGGTTACGGAGACTGTATAATTCACACAGTTTTTATAATTTTTCTAAAAGCTCGAGAATTTTTGTTTCAGAGTTTTTAAAAACGTTTTTTGGTGAATTGTGCTCAAAATTTGATTTTATTATTCATCGTTTTTGAAAGTTTAATATAATTTGTCGTTGTGAGTTATTAGAAAACATTCGAGGTTGCTGTTATCGAAGTTTGATACGGTTTTTTGTGATAAGGACTAAATTTGTGAATTCTATAGTCTAGAAATCGGTTTTGAAAATTCTTAACAAATCCAGAAGTTTGAATAATTTTCATTTTTTTTTAATGAGGAGAGAATGGTCACTGAGACAGCATATTTCACACATTTTTAAAAAATTTTCTTGTTCAATTTTTACTCAACATTTGATTTTATCATTCATTCTTTCGAACTTCCAACTGTAACTGACATTGTAAACTGTTAAAACATTCAAGAAATTGAAATAAAAATTTAGGAATAACTGGAAAATTGCAATTATTGAGGCTAATGTCTTTTTCATAACTGATAAACCATAAATGTTCACTCTAGAAATCGTCTCGTTAAATTCACCATCAATTTCATCACAAAAGGAAAGATGTTCAAAAATTCAAATAATTTTCATGTTTTATTTATAAAAAGAGAATATTTATTAAGAATAAATATATTTATTTATATTTATTAAGAATGTTTTTACACAGTTTTTTAATTTTTTCTCGTCAAACTTCTATTCAACATTTGATTCTATCACTCATTTCTCTGAAGTTCCACCTTTACTTGTCATTATAAACTCCCAAAAAACATTTTAAAAAAACCAAGACTTTAGAAACAATTTGACATTTGCCATTTTCAGACTTGATATAACTAAAAAGGTTCAACTCTCGAACCCAATTCTCCAAATTCACAATAAATTTCTTGAGATTCAAAATTTCAGGAATTAATTTTATAGAAGAAAGATTCGCTCAAAAGTTTAAATAAGTGTCATGTTTTATTCACGAAAAATAAATGTTTAGAGTATTAAAACGTTCCAAACGTAATTAGACCATTGAATGAAACTAAAAAATTAAATGATTGATAATGTGCATTGTACCAAGACTGTAGATGTCCCTTCGATTACCTTAATTTGTTTTTAATTCTGAAACAAAACAGAGAGCAAAAAACATAAACAAGCCACTCACTCTCACCACCGAAAATATTTTGATGCTAGGTACAGTGGTGGTGGATTTGTTAAAAAGTCGTTCCCCTTTCCAAAATTAAGTTTGCAACGACGAAGGAGATTGATGGCACTTGGCAGTTCACGTGAAAGAATGCTGAGGAAACACAAGAAACGGGAGAAAGGCTGTGTTGATACTGCCAAGGCGCAGGGGGTGAGGGAGGCGAGATACAGAAAGGCGAGGAAACTCCTAAAAAACGCTATTGCCAAGGTATCTATCCTTCATCATTCTAATCCTTGAAATTCCTCATTTTTTCGCAAATAAAACCTCCAAAATTCTCGATATTTCGTTATTCTCATCGAAACAAAAATAAATGAAAGTGAAATAAAAATAAATGCGTCTTCTGATTCAAAAATACCAGAACGTGACAGATACCATTTGAATCGGTATAAATATAAACGTGCTTTCGTCAGTCTCTTTGAAATTCAGCTCAATTAAAATGCGGGAGGGACGACGTGGATTGAATTACGTTACTCGGTGGTCGAACAGAGTTGACCCTGGTATCGATGAACCTGCCTGCATTATCTGTTTTTTAAATTAAATGTGAGATTTGTGCAATTTTAGTTATCTTGCGATGTATTTTTTTCTTTTTTGATTTATGAGAGAAAATTCTGTTGAAATTTGGGAATGTAGGATTTTTTAGACGATTGAGAGCTGATTTTTTACATTGAGAGAGCTTCTAGATTATCTATCTTCGAAATTGAATAGGGATTTGTCCAATTTTAATTATCTTTCAACATATCTATCTTTTTTTATCGATTTGTGAGGAAAAACTTCATTCAAATTTGGGAATTTTAGATTTTTTAGAGCATTGTTATGAAATTTTTTGCAATAACCTATTGAATAAATGTCAATCTATTAATTTTTCAAACGTTTACAATTTTTAAAAATCAATTTACTCAATAAAAAAATAGAACTGGTGAAATCATCATGAGGTTTCATGGAGTTTCATGAAAACTTAATTAAAATCATCCCTTTTCCAAAATAAAAAATAAGGACCACAGCTGCTAAAATAATCTCATACTCTCCACTCGCCAAAAATTTCCACCATCATTCCCCCAAATAAAAAAATAGGTATTCACCAGTTTTTCCATTGCACAATCTCTTCAATAGGAAAATTAAAAAATACAAGATGTAAAAATATCAGATCTCTTTCTTCAATTAAGGTAATATAAAGAATAAAAAATAAATAATTCCCATTGACACAGAATAAAGAATAAAGGGTTTGTCCATTTCCCAGCGTCTTCAATAAAAAAATAATAAAAACATAAGCTGCTAAAACATCCGATCCTTTTTTAAATTTCGCCAAAATAAAAAATGAAGAATTCAAAAAAATAAATAATTCCCATTGAGACAAAATAAAGAATAAAGGGTTTGTCCATTTCTCATCGTCTTTAACAAAAAATTAAAAAATACAAGACACTAAAACATCAGATCCCTTTTTTCAATCTCGATAAAATAAAAAATAAAGCACACAACCGACAAAAAATTTGAAGTGCCCTCAAAACTTGTCCACAATAATTCCCCTAAATAAACCATTTCTATTCCCCCTTGGAGCCCCCCAGGCCCCATTACCCAGACCCCCACGACCGAGCGAATAACAAATTCTTCCTGCCCCACCAGAGTAAAACGAGGTCTCCAGAGGTGTCAGACCTGCCTCCGACCCCTCCGACCTCGGTGTCAGGGCCGCCAACGCCGCCAGCAACGACATCAGCCATGAGTGAGCTCTCAGTGCCAAGTTCAGTGGACCTGATGCACCCCCTGCCCCCCTCGACCCCAGCAGACACTAGCGGAGACGAGACGAGCTCACGTGGCACCTTGGACTCCTTCATTCCGCCTCCGAAGGACTTCGAGGGAAAGAACAACCCCTTCCGTAATTTAAGCGAGCTCCTGGGCACCCCCGTGCAGAGCACCTCGAGCACACCCCTCCCCTACAGCCAGCCCCCCATCACCCTCCCCCTCCCCCTGACGCCGGTGATATCGCAACCGCCGATAGTGAGGCCTGCGAAGCGTCAATTGTCCGAGAAGGACATAATAATTGACAGAAATGGACAGGTCAAGAGGAGGCGACAGCACCGCAGGGGTCGCCCACCCCAGCAGCCCCAGCAGCAGCAGTTCCAGACGACTGCCAGCAAAACAGCTGCCATTCTGCCAGCCAGAAGCAACGAGGTCAAGGGGGACTTCGTCAGGAACCTCAGGAGTTCGTTCAACAGCTCCTCCAGCAGCACCAATAGCCAAATAGCCAATTGCGTGGATTATGCGCTCAATGGGAGGCGATTGAGGCAACGTCAGAGCAATGAGAAACTCGTGCCACCTGAGGGGGGACAGAGCAAGAGCAGAACTGCTCCAACCTCACCGAAATGCTCGCCTGTCAAGCAGAACGCGCCTGACATCTCCATGGACGATCTCAAGTCCTCTGTCAATATGTATTTTGGGGCTGCTAACAGAATTGCCTCGGGGGAGAAGTTCGTCGTTAGGGCTAAGAGAATCGGTCCTGAGGGACAGCTACAGTATCTCATTGAGTGGGATGGGCCTAAGACATAACGGTAATGTTTACTATTATTATTCATTCGGGGGGGGAGTACTCTGTGATGGGTATGGGGGGGTCAATTGAGGTTTGGGGCGGGAACTTGCACTGCCGGATTTAGGGGGCGGGGGCAGGGGTGAGGGAGGCTACGGAGGAGAAGAGCAAAAATGGTGATTTTTTTCGGGGAGTTCTTTGAATTGAGAGGAATTGAACTTTTTTTTTTTGAGTCAAATCTGTTGGTTTAGTTTGTTTAGAAATGAGTTGAATATAAATTCATTTAGGCACAAAAATTTCTTTAAGAGTTTAAAGAAGATTAATTAGATCGAGTTTTTGAATATTGAGAAAAATGAAATGGGTCAGTGAGAATCTATATTTTTGCAAAAGTATTGAATTTTTAAAAAATTGTTTTTTTGTATTTTGAGCTCTAGAAATTGGTGGTTTATTTTGCCTGAAAAAGACTTGCATATAAATCCATTTAGTCACAAAATTATTCTTTAAGAGTTTAAAGACGATAAATTAGAACTATTTTCTGAGTATTCAATCAAGAAGAGATTAAAAAGGACATTGATAAGAAAATAATTTTAGCGAAAATATTGATTTTTTTATTTTTTTTCCTTCGTCAACTTCTGGTGAATTGAAAGCAATTAAAATGGGATATTTATTTTGCATTTCGAGCAGTTTTTTCATTTTGCATGAATATTTAATATTCAATTAATTATCGATCAAGTAAGAACTGATGAGCCAATGAAATCCATTAATTTGATTCAATTCGTTGAAATGACAAAACATTATTGACAACAGATTTTCCACTATTTTTTCTAATAATATTTCCGCATGACAACTAATCAAGAATGTCACGACTGCATTTACCCAAAAAAGTATTAAAATCGTCTTTCAAAATGTCTTGAGAAAAAACTCAAGTACAGCATCAACAATTGGCAATTAATATTGATCTGTTTAACAATTTCCCCAATTTTCTTTGCATTAAAAGACTTCTTCCTTAAACACCTCATGCGAGCAAATGGAATTGACACGAAAAATAATTTTCCCCCGAGAATTACAAAATTTTTGCTCAATCACCTCTACAATGAGAAATCATTCTCCAGTCCACCCCCCACCCCAAAAAAAAATTAAAAATAATCTCTATTAACAATAGAAATTATTTTTTAGACGAGAAAACGCCGTCCACGTTTGCTGAATCGTATCACTTGTAAATATAATATTAATAGTGCGAATGTCAGATGACGTCAGTGAATGTGTACCGCGTGTACGTTAATGTTTTCTGTGGCAAACAAAACGATGATTGAACTCACAGCTGGATTATCATCGAACAATGATGAAGATTCAACAACTCATTGATTTTTTTTTTCATAAAAAGATAATAGAAACAAGAAAGTGACGATTGATCCAGTGATACTGGTTCCTCGAGGATATACTGGGGATATTTTTGGATAATTTAGCTGCAAGATTAATTGATACGAAAGCAGAATTTTCCCTGCGAAATTTATTTTTCCAATGGCAATATGAGAAAGTGAAATATTATTAGATGTAGTTGTTCTGCAACTTCTTCTCCTGAAGGTTTACTAGATGCAATTGATTTGGAAAGTTTTATCAAGGGATTCATCGTGAGAGTTTATTGCATCAGGAGAAGCTGCTGTGGCATTGCTCACAAGACTATCAAGACTCAACAAAAAATACTTATGTCTCAAAATCACCTCAACCAAAACAGACGAACGATACTTGCTTTCATTAAATTCAATCGTTAAATTGCGCAGATGAATCCTCCTCTTGGAGAATATTTAGTCCTTCATCCACATGTCAGAAGCCAAAATAACAAAATTACTCACCTGATGATCGAGCACGATCAATGTGGTGTTAACAAGAGCTTATTAGAGAATTTAAAAAAGATTTCCAAGTGCAAATGGTGCAAATTGCGTTTTGTTACGAAAAAAATTCTACTCATGACTCGAAATCCATGATTGAACAATAATTTTGCTTATCACATAAACGATGATAACAAAAAACCAAAGTATTTGAAGACATTGCACCTCTCGACATTTGTATTAAATCGTTCAGTCGAATTTCATTGAACATTTACGTGATGTTCAAAAACGACAACAAGAAATGAACACTGCCAAACTCCTAATTTATAATTAAACTCCAATATTTAAATACTGCTTTGCTATTATTCTATGTTACCCTTTGTTACAACTCAAAGGAATCTCGTTATAATATCGTTTGTGTTCTGAAGTTTAAATTTTCACATTACGTGAAAGTTATCACACGAATAAACTGTGTTCGTATTGAACTATTGATGAAACAAATCGTTAAGATTTTTATTTTCTAGCTCTCGTGAGGCACATGTTATCGTATATTAATTACGATATTACTTGTGCAGCATTTCAATTCACGAGGCGATTACACATTTTATCATGATGACAAACTGAGAAAAATTAAAAGATATATAAAATTTAATGAAATTAGGAGGAAATTACTGCCAGTATCGTATGTAAATATTTCCAATTTTTATTGAAATACATATGTTAGATTAACAAAGTTATTGGATACATGTTTGTGAGACGATGTGTGTGAGAATGGATTATCGTGAAAAAAGAAAATAATGGCTCAAGCGCTTCCAGTGGACACGTCTGCGCCGTTGGACTCCCCATAATGCCCACCGAAAATATTCCAAAAATATTGAAATGGTAAATGTGTTGAAACATAATCATCGTTCAATAAAACTTTTGTGCTGTACGAATCATCGATATCACTATTGTTTAATTTATCATAAAAATAAAATTATATTACGAAATATATTTTTCATCCTCCATGAACATGTCAACCGATAGTCGAAATTATTTTGCTGACCAAAAGAAGATGTCAGTCAGGTGTGGAAAATGTGAATGCACGATTGGAAGATCAATTGATTCGAGTGCATTGATCCAAGCCCCTCTTAATGTGATGTGATCTACGATTAATGTAAAGATGAACTAAAAATGGTCCACTGTGAGAGAATGTGAGGGATGACTGAGGAATGTGTGCGAAGTGAATGATGACTTTTATGTTTATACAGCTGAATGCGAAAACACTTTTATTCGTGTATGGGTAGTTAAGGAATAAGATTTATTAATTTTCTTTAGTGAAAGGGGCTCCGGGGGAATGGGTGGGGCCCACTTAGATCCCATCTGCTTCTTATCTTCAATGTTGTTCTGTTCAGCTTGGGCAAAAGAGACTGATAAATAGATCCTTTATCATTTTTCATTCGTGTCAAGTTCATTGTCTCATTTTATCATAATTCTCGATTGTTTTATTCGTAATTAGGTGAATTGATATCATTCCTCTCTAGAGAAATTGGGTTCATTCTCGATAGTGTTGAGTCGTTGAATGCAACAAGCGATCATCATTCGCGTGTAAATATATCATCGTTAATTATTACGATTAATTGATTATCATTCGCCTGTTGGGGGGGAATTCATGAGCGAATGCGTGATGAGTGCCAGTGATCAGGGGTTGCGAAGGGTGAATGCTTTTTTGTTTTTTTTTTAGTTGGAGTAAGGGCGGGCGATACATGTAGATGATACTGTTTACGTTATCAATTTTTAATGTACTCTCAGACATTTCAATTTATTACAATACCGTAATGAAAGGAGGACGACACGAACTGCTACCAAGATTGTTTTCCTTTTTGGCATACTTACATATTGCTATGAATCTTTTTATCATAATGTATGGAATAAACATGAAGTAATGAGATAGTAAGATTTATAATTATTACGATGATTGGTGTGATGACTGTAAAGTATACGTACGATTTTTTGAATGATAATAAATGCAAGAAAAAGGCTATCATTCCAAATTTTACATGTCTATTTATTATTGAGTATCCTCCATTCCTATTTCATCCCACTTGCTTCGTATGTTCAATGTTGTTCTGTACAACTTGGGCAAAAGAGACTGATAAATAGATCCTTTATCATTTTTCATTCGTGTCATGTTCATCGTCTCAATTTGTTTTATTCACGAATTGATTATTATAAATTATTATTAAATTAAAAAGGGAATTGTTTGAATTTTCGTTTGGATAGTGATAATGTAAAATAATAACTCAATATTTATCATGAATGTTAGACTATCTTTATTATTACATCTGTTTAAAAGACATAACTTATTTATAAAAATATGGGAAATACAATTGTGGGACAGGGAAAGAAGATAGGTTCAAACATATCTTTAGTTTTTCTTAATCGTGTAGTTTTATACTAATAAAACTCAGTACTTTTTACAAGTTACAAGGAATAACAAATTCTATCATAATCCAAGTATCATCTCTAACTTAATCATTAACCACGAACTACTCCATACCTTAATCCTAATTTTATTTAATTATATTTTATTTAACACAGAGTGAAGGTGCGTCAGAGAGCATAATTTATTGTCATTGATTTTTCAAAAAATATTTTCGTCACTGTACGTATGTAAAATACGTAACAATTAATCTCTCGAGTGTAAGGCCTCATTTATGAATACAGACTAATCATTTGTCACTGGGGAGGGGGAACTCACGTTCCATATTTCATTGTTTCTTCACAGTCTTTTATGATTAATTAGCTGAACGAGCTGAAATGAATTTCATTTATTACAGAATAACATCGTCTTTTAGTCAGAGATCTCCATCACACCGCTGTGTAACCATTATTGCATTAAGAACAATATACAAAATAATTTCTAGTATCCTTAATGCAACAGAAAATCACACGATATATCGTTAAACATTTTGTAATTTAATATAAATCGATAAACATGATTATTCAGATATTCGTTCAAATGATTACGAAAGAAAAATATGATTTATTCCATTTATCTGGAGAATAGCAGTATGTCTAGCTTATATAGGTGTAGAAAAAAAAATATGTAAAAACAGTTTGTACAAAAATCGAGAGAAAAGATGATAAAGCAATACTCGACAACAGCGTGAGTAGACAAAGGAGTATATACAAATTAAACATTTATCCATTGCGTTAAATAATCAGAATCCGTTTGATTATTCTCAATCGTGTCGTATCTCCGTCGAAAATCCTAGTATTGCAGACGCGAGTCGATCTGTATCCGTCGATAAAACCTTTTCTCTCGCAACAAATTCTATGTAAAAGGATTAATTATGCGAAGACACCACTTGTCAGTTTTTATCGAGTGTTACAATTGTTTTTTTGCAACTTCAACTCTCGTTTGGCTTTGGCGGGACGGGGCAGGGAATCGCAAGGGTCTCGTCGACATTTCACTTAGCTTAGTAGAGAATTTAAGGTTTTTATAGTAGGGGGAGGAGTTATTTATTTTATTAACTAACGATAGATTCACGAAATTTGGGATTAATCTTCGTTTTTTTTATTCCAATGGAATCGACGATTTGGGAATGTAATAGGTAGGAATTACACTGTTGAAAATTTTTTTGCGAAATTTTGGGAAATTGGGAATTTGAGGGGAATTCTTGAATGGTCGATTGATTGGAAATTCCGTAAAATTTTGGGATGAATAATCGTATTTTCAGGAATTCTAGTCTGTCTGCTGCTAAATAGTTTGAAATTTCATCGAATTTTCACTGAAATCTGAAATCTTATAATTTTTTTTTGCTCTAAATCAAATTCACATTATAGTTCTACTGAAAGTTCGAAGAATTTCGTCTTGGAAATTGTAAATTTCAGGTGAATATATTCTTAAATGTTTAATATATTGAAAATTCCTCGAAATTTGGTAATGAATAATCATATTGTCACTGAAAATTCACGTAAAACTCAGAATTCTCATCGTCCTGCTGCCAAATAGTTTGAAATTTCATTGAATTTTCACTGAAATCTAAAATTTCATAATTTTTTTCGCGCTAAATCAAATCTACATCATACTTCCACTGAAACTTCAAGGAACTTCATCATTGATGATCCAAAAATTTACAGAAAAATTAATGAAAACTGTCAATTTCAAGTAAATGCATTCTCAAATATTCAATAAATTGAAAATTCAACCAAATAGAGTTATTCTTCTTTCCTGCTGCTAAAAAATGTTGGAATTCCACGGCATTTCCATTAAAATCTCAAATTCACTGATTTTCCCCTCCAAATTGAGACCAACTGTCCCTGAAATTTCATTTCTTTCAAACAGTGTATAAAACGAATTGGAATGTCTGTATGGAACATTCATCGAGAAACCCCTCCAATTCCCTGTGCCGGTCCCCCAAGTCCCCTATCACCTACATAAATTCAAAGGCACAATCCACTCTCCCTCGAGTATTTGAAAGTTAAATCATCAGTATAATAAGGAATACTCGGCAGTGGTGATTAGAATATTCGAACGATCCCTTAAATTGTCTCAGAGACACGTGATCGTGCTACACCTAAATTAAATAGAAATTACACCTAATCTAATCGATCTCCATTGAATATTTACAATGTCAGTTAGGCTGCTGTCATTCCCAGAGGCTGTACTCATGAAAAAAAAATTCTAGAAAAAGGTGTTCACTCATGGCAAGTGGAAGGCACCTCGAATGATTGAGCTATTCCCAAGAAAACTGGTGTATAAAAACCCCCCGAATGTTCATTCACTATAAAAAATATAATATCTTAACCACATTACGTTCACTACTCCCCAATAACCGAGTACGTCGAAGTGTCTCTGATTCAATATAAAAAGTCTTTGTAAAAAAGAAACATCAATATATGGAACATTTCACGCCAAATCAGCCACCAACGCTATTAATTAGTCCCATTTTGAAATTGTGCTGAAAAATGAATTTGAAAAAGAAAAAAAAATCGAAAAATGGATTATCAAATGTCTGCAATACTGGAAAAAAAATGAAAAAAGTTGTTTCTCATTTTTCAATGCATTAATGAATCTATCGAGAAAGCATGTGCGAAATTTCATATTTTTCGAAGCAATACAAAAAATAAATTCAGCAGGGAAACAAACTATTGATCAGTTGTCGATGAATATCTCGGGATCGAAGGCAGATACCAAAATTCTTGTTATAACATTTTTTGTAGAGCGGATTGAGAGCTATAAAAAATATGTTCACAAAAATTTCGCTATCTCCCTTAGATTCGGAGATATCCTCCAAAAACTCGGCTAAGTCGACTTGACTGGTTTCACCCCTTCGCTATTGCGTTCATTTTCCTCGTTATCCTGCTTCTAGACAATTCTAAATTTTCCTCATAGTTTCAGAATACATTCCCTAATGCATCCCTATCAATTTCATTATTAAACTTGACGTATATTTAATTCAATAGCGAACGGTTCAACTCGATTTTGACAATCGGCCAATCGTCAATGAATATCTCGAAATCAAAGGCAGATATCAAAATTCTTGTTATAACCTTTTCCGTAGAGCCGATCAAGATCTACAAAAAAGCCCTTTACAAAAATTCCGGTATCCCCCTTACATTCAGAGATATTCTTCAAAAACCCAGCCAAGTCGACTCGACTCCTTTCCCCCCTCCCTAAATTCATTCCTGTAATTCTCCCGCTTTCGAGCTCTTAAAAATCCCCCACACATGTTCCCCTAAAATTAACCGTCCCTTGAATCCCCTGTGCAGCACCTTCCAGCCCAAAAAATACCGAAGCTGCCTGACTCGCCCGGCAACGTCCCAAATATAAAAAAATCCCTAACTCCCTCACCCCCGCCGCCCGCTCAAATATAGATCGCCTCGGACCCCTTACTACTTTGGTGCTGTCCCCCAGTGCCATAAGCATTGGGCGAAGCCATGCACTCAGACCAATCGCTATTAGAATGCGGTGAGCTAGAAGACCAGTGTCCGGGGCTGTCAGGCGAGGGTGTTGGGAAGCTCTCAGGTGCCTGCATGAGATGCTGTGGCGTGACATCAGGCCCAGAATGATGAGAAGGTGGGGTCAGATACTGATAGTACTGCTGATTGCTGCCCTGCGGCTGCTGCATCTGTCCCTGCTGCAGCGCCTGCATCTGCTGTTGTCCACTCGAATACGGAATATTATCAAAATCAAAACCCACAGGTGGCATTCCCCCGTGCTTCTGATGCGTCGCCTGCCTCATGGCAGCAATGTGTGTGGGCGAGGTGGGAAGTGACGGTCTGCTCTTCGCAGGGGAAGGCGACCCCATGTAGCTCGCCTGAGGCGACAGCGTCATATTGGACTGCACCGAGTGTGGTGGGCTCTGATTACTGTACGGTGGCGACAGAGTATTCACAATTCCCTGCGTCTGGCGCTGATGTGGTGTCAGCAATTGCTCATGAAAATTCCCCAGCCCATAATTATTGGTGAATGTGTCGAGCCCCAGCTGCTGGAGGCCCTGCATCCCCTGTCCCTTAATGCAGTCCTCGTAAGCCGGCGGTTGTTTTGTCGTTGTGTGCCCTACGAGTGGGAGCGCATTGCTGTACAAACTTGCGCTGTCGTAGGGGCTCGGTAAATTGCCCTCTGCTCCCTCCGCTCCCTGAGGGATCTCCTGGTTTGGGGGCTGTGCACCGCGTTTTGTTGGTAATTTTTTAACCGATCCTTTTCGCCTGACAGCAACAGCCCCCTCCGACTCTGGGCTATTAGGATTGCATGGCCCAGTGGCCTTGGGGCGTTTCTTGGCTTTCGTGTGTTTGGGGGCTGAACCGATCACAGTTGGAGGTGTTATCAATTGAGGATGATTGGGCGAGCCCATGAGAGGCCCATTGGGTATCACCGACACCATCTGGGGGGATCTGGGCACGTGCTCGTCGAGGAGCCTGACGATGTCGTGGTGCAGGCGCTCGGAGGCTACGTCCCTCGGCAGTCTGTCCATGTGATCCGTTATCTCGCGATTGGCAAATGTGTCCAACAGAGCTTTGCAGGCCTCGAAGGAGCCCTCCCTTGCGGCGAGAAACAGGGGAGTCTCGTCCTTGTCGTCCTGTGCGTCCCTGTTGGCCCCGTGAACCAGCAGAATATTAACAGCATCGACATTGTTGACAGCCGACGCCCAGTGGAGGGCGGTCTTGCCGCTGTTGTCAGCGGCATTAATGTCAGCATCAGCATTGATCAGGTCCTCCACCATTCCCTCAGTAGCAAGCCTGGCAGCGAGGATCAGGGGAGTGGTTCCATCGTGCATTCTGGCGTTTAAATTGGTGGCTCGATTCCTCAGGAGAATCTGAAACACTCCCATCGCGTCAGCAGCCACTGCCGAGTGCAGGGGTGTCCTCCCAGTGTTATCTTGAGAGTTGGCCTCAGCCCCAGCGTCCAGCAGCCTCTTGGCAGCGTCAGCCCTGGCATAGCGAGCTGCCAGGTGAAGGCTTGTCTCCCCGCTCTTCTCAGTCGTGGCGTTGAGATCGGCCCCCTGCGCCACCAGATCCGAGATAACAGCCGCTGTCCCATCGGACTCGTCCTCCTCCTCCCCAGTGTCGAGGCCCCCGCCCCTCACAGCCGCCACCATCAGGGGGGTCATGCCGCAGGGGCCCCTGGCGTCGATGTCCTGGCCGTGCTCGAGACTCGGGGGCGTCAGAACACCAGCCTCTGGCCTGCGAATCTCAGCTGCGTCCAAGTGCTGCTGTGTCCACATCCTCGGCTCAGTCTCCTCGTAGTCTGTCACTGCTGTGTGATCGCTGGCATAGCCCGGCTCGATGGCCCTCATCCTCTTGGAGGGCGGCAGGTCAGACTCGTCGTCGGACCACTGGACTCGGCCATTCCCGACGTCGAGGTCCATGCAATTGACAGAGCCCTGAAGCTTCAGATTCCTCATCTCCTGGCCGTCCGGCACTCGCCTCGGGGTCTTGTTGATCCCCCTCTGGCGTCTCACCCTCCCACTGCCACCTGTTGTCCGGAGAAAACCGTCCGGGAACCAGGTGACACCCACAGCGCGCTTCCTCTGGGCTGTCACCAGCACGCCCACCAGCATTCCCCCCAGGATCACGATGACAACTCCTATGAACACGTACTTGTAGTTCGTCGGGGAGTCCGGGTAGTCCGGTGTCCCCACGACACCTCGCACCTCCTCGATGGGGAAGTCCCCGGAGAGGGTGTGCTTGGAGGCTGTCGCTGCGAGGAAATCCGCGGCCTCTGTCGCCGATGGGAAGCAAATGGCCCCCGGTGTCACGGCGCACTTTCTGTTGTCGATCTCCAGGTAAACGAGAACCCCATTTCGGCTGTCGTAGGTCTGCGGACGACCGAAGAAGCTAGAGGGCTTGCTCTGCTCCCTCGCACCCTTCCAGGGGTATATCATGTCGTTGCCGAGCTCGTCCTGCTTTAATCTCAGTGTCGTTCGCAGGTCGTGGCCCATCAGACGAAGGAATGCCACAACGTTCTCTCGGAATGTCGCCATGTCCATGCGAATTCGGAAACTTATTGCCCCGTCTGCCAGCGCTGGGGGCTCACGCTCGCAGTCCATTCCGTCCCAATTGCACTCCTCGTTGTTGCAGCCGTAGTCGCAGTGGCCGTTGGCGTAGTGCTTGCCGCAGTAGGCGTCGTATATCGGATTGCATCGCTCGAGTTTCTTCTCGCAGTCACGTCCGTCGAACAGACACTGCGCGTTATTGCACTCCTCGTCGCAGACGCCGTTCATAAACACGTCCCAGCATCTTATTCTCGCTGTGCAGTTGCTCCAGGGATTTATCCCCAACGAACAGTCGTTCCCGTCAAAGTCGCAGGCGTACTTGTTGCACTCCTCGTCGCAGCGACGGTTTCCCGACTTCTCCTCGCAACGATTCTCCACGCACTTCTTGCGCTCGCGCTCCAGGTCCTGCTCGATCTCGCCACGCTGGTGAATTATGTTCGAGGGACGACCGAATATGCCGCCTCGGCCGTTCTTGTCGTATATCTCGCAGTTCTTGCCTGTCCACTTTGGCGGGCACGAGCAGGCGTAGTCGCCTACCAGGTCCTGGCAGATCGCGTCCGACTGCTGGCAGGGGTTACTCACGCACTCGTCCTTTATGTCGATCTCGCAGTGCGTGCCGGATGTGCCCGGCGGGCAGTAGCACTTGTAGCCCATCTCCGTTGCAGCGACTCCACAGGTTCCTGGAAGAGGGAGACAGGGGGTTAGAGGGTGCTGATGGAGAGGAATTAATTTTCATTAATTTTTATTAATTTCATTAATTTTCATTAATTTCATTAATTTCATTCACTTCATTCACTTCATTAATTTCATTCATTTCATTCATTTCATTCATTTCATTCATTTCATTCATTTCATTCATTTCATTCATTTCATTCATTTCATTCATTTCATTCATTTCATTCATTTCATTCATTTCATTCATTTCATTCATTTCATTCATTTCATTCATTTCATTCATTTCATTCATTTCATTCATTTCATTCATTTCATTCATTTCATTCATTTCATTCATTTCATTCATTTCATTCATTTCATTCATTTCATTCATTTCATTCATTTCATTCATTTCATTCATTTCATTCATTTCATTCATTTCATTCATTTCATTCATTTCATTCATTTCATTCATTTCATTCATTTCATTCATTTCATTCATTTCATTCATTTCATTCATTTCATTCATTTCATTCATTTCATTCATTTCATTCATTTCATTCATTTCATTCATTTCATTCATTTCATTCATTTCATTCATTTCATTCATTTCATTCATTTCATTCATTTCATTCATTTCATTCATTTCATTCATTTCATTCATTTCATTCATTTCATTCATTTCATTCATTTCACGAATTTCATGAATTTCATGAATTTCATTCATTTCATTCATTTCAGTGATTTCATTCATTTCATGAATTTCATTGATTTCATTAAATTTTATTTAATTAAATATTTAATAGTTAAGGCTTCTTATATGGCTTTCTTATTATTCAAAAGGACTAAAAAATTGTTTTCCAAATTTCATTATGCCCACAACGTTAATTTGAGTTTTGTGAGTTTTTGACAAAATTTTGGGATTCAACGCAGCACATCATCGGAAATGCTTGGAATTCACCAAAAAAAAAGAAAATTGCGCATGATAAACCCCACCCCCACTTCCATTGGATATTTTTTTATTTCTACACCCAAAATGACTATTTTTACGAGACATTAAAAAATTATACTGGGACTCGGATTCGTTCTATGAAAAAAAAATTTTTGTTTTTCAATTTTTTGCAAATTTTGTTTTTAAAAATTTTTCCAAATTTTTAATTTCTTTGTTTTTATTTTATAAAAATATAAAGAATATAAAATTCATTATTTATCAACCATTTATGGACCATAAATAATGAATTTTTGAATGAAAAAATAAAAAATCCCAAATTGGGAAAAAATTTTCAAAATGAAATTTGAAAAAAATTATTTTTGGATAGACCGGAACGGAGTCCCACGTACACAATGTTTAAACTCAAGCGTCACCAAGTGACCAAAGTTCATCAAAAAACCCTCAGATAAAACCGTTAATTTTTAATAAACCTTTTTTAAAAATACAAATAACTGCAAAAATCTGTAAATATTCATCTAGCGTTGACTAAAGCATGCTTTAAAAAAATCTCCCCAATTACCTCCATGAAGACAGGGATCAGTGTCGCAGTAGGACCCAGCGAACTCGCAGTTGTGTCCGTAGTAGTCACTCGGGCAGAGGCACGTGTGCCCCGCCTGCTTGGCAGTGCACACCCCTCCATTTTGACAGGGCGAACTATCGCAGAAGTTGACCTTGACCTCGCAGTGTCGGCCCATATACCCGGGTTTGCAGTTGCAGTGGTAGTTATTCACGAGTTGAACGCAGTCCTGAGTTCCAGGTGCGACGCAGGGGTTGGAGAGGCACTCGTTGATGTCGCCCTCGCAGCGAGGTCCAACGAACCCCGGTGGGCACTTGCACTCGAACCCAGCGACCTTATCGGTGCAGGTGCCATTGTTGTGGCAGGCCCCAGGAACGCAGTCGTCAGGATTGATCTCGCAGAGGATGCCGACAGTGCCCGGTGGGCATGAGCAGCTAAAGTTGTTGATCAGATCATGACAGGTGCCGCCATTCTGGCAGGGATTGGCCCTGCAGTCGTCGACATTGAGCTCGCAGTTCTGGCCCTGAAAGCCCTTGGTGCACTGGCACTGATAAGACCCCACGAGGTCCTTGCAGACGGCGCCATTCTGACAGGGCGCCGAGTCGCACTCATTAATCTCCTCCTGACAGTAGGAGCCAGTGTAGCCCTCGAGGCAGTGGCAGCGATGGCTGTTGCCAATGTCCTCGCAAGTGCCATTATTGCAGAGATAATTCTCCGGTACATTCTTACGAATTGCGGCGTCCTTGCAGGACACCATTTCCACGTCGCAGACCTTGCCAGTCCACCCTGGCGAGCAATTGCAGTGGTACTTGTTCTTGTGCTGCACGCAGGTGGCCCCATTATCGCAGGGCTTGTCTGCACACCAGTCGACGAATATGTCGCAGCGCTGGCCGGTGTAGCCGTAAGGGCAGTGGCACGTGTAATGCTGATTAATGTCGTCGTGACAGGTGGCACCGTTCAGGCAGGGCGCACTGTCACACTCGTTTATACGGTATTGACAGTTGGAGCCGGTGTAGCCCGGTTGGCAGACGCACGTGTAGTTGTTGATGCCGTCGATGCACTTGCCACCGTTCATGCAACTGCTTTCTGTGCAGTCCTCGTCGTTTGTTTGACAGTTTATACCTGAGAAGCCCAGTTGACACTGGCACGTGTAGGAGTTGACGTACTGATTGCAGATGGCGCCGTTTTGACAGGGTGCGGACTGGCACTCGTCGACGTCGATGCCGCAGTGCTTCCCGCTGAAGCCGTCGACGCAGAGGCACGTGTAGTCCCCAATGCCGTCCAAACACGTTCCCCCATTTTGACACGGGAAGGAGGCGCAGTCGTCCGTGTTTATGATGCAGTCGCGTCCCTCGTAGCCCTTGGCACAGGCGCAGTGGTAGGAGCCATTGGTATTTCTGCATGTCGCCCCGTTTCTGCACGGCGACGTCATTATGCACTCGTCGACGTCCTCGTCGCAGAGTCTGCCGGTGTAGCCGACAGTGCAGGTGCACGCAAAGTCCAGGAAGTTGGACGAGGGCGAGCACTTGGCCCCGTGCAGACACTTGTTGGGTGAACAGGGGTCGAGCTTGTCCTCGCAGTTGCGTCCCGTGTGCGGCAGCTCGCAGACGCACTTGTAATCGTTGACGAGGTCGATGCAGGAGCCCCCGTTCTGGCAGGGATTGGTGGCGCAGTCGTCGATGTTGGTCTCGCAGTTGGTGCCGGCGTAGCCCGCGAGGCACTGGCAGGAGTAGTCGTTCAGGTGGTCTATGCAGAGGCCTCCGTGCTGGCAGGGGTTGGAGCCGCACTCGTCGATGTCGACGTCACAGCGTTTGCCGCCGTAGCCCGGCAGGCAGTGGCAGATGAACTGGTTGACGCCGTCCTCGCAGCGGCCACCGTTGGTGCAGGGATTGCTGGCGCACTCGTCGACGTCGCTGAGACAGCGCGCGTCGTAGTAGCCTCGGGGGCACTCGCAGCGGTAGTCGTTGATGAGGTCGATGCAGCGACCTCCGTTGGCGCAGGGGCTGCTGGCGCATTCGTTGATGTCGGTCTCGCAGTGCTGACCGGTGAAGCCTGGCTCGCATTCGCAGGAGTACCTGCAAGATCGAGGGTGGCGGGGGGGTTGAGAGGGGCAAAAGCCAAAATTGCAATACTTTCTAAAAAGGAGCGGTAGGGGACGGTGAGGCAAAATGAAACAGTAAGAAAATCTTGGGATCTAGGGGAGATAGCACGATTTTCATGGGAACTTTTTTTGTAGAGAATTTTACAAGCTACAAAAAAGGTCCTCTTCAAAAATGTCCTATCTCCTTTAGATGACGAGATTTTTCCACTGTTTCATTTTGCCCCGTGTTTCATTTTGCCCCATGCTCCCCTATGTTGAATCGAAAAGGGTGACTCGAACATGGGGGATAGCTCGGACGAGTGGAGAGACTACCGTCGAATTTTCGTGAAGCCCGCCTAACACACAAAAGAGAATCGAATACCATTCTATGAAACATGAATAAAGGTGGACGTCCGCATGAAAAGGGGCCACTTTGTCGATATGGAGTTATGTATACTCTGATAATATTTATAACATTCCGCACATTTTGAGCCCAAAATGATCCTCATAGGGTGAAAAATGACGTCGCCGGAGCAGATGAAAAAAACACTTTAACATGAGTGTAAATGGGAGTTGCTGAGACAAAAACGTGAATATCTCGGAAACTAGAATCGACAAAGTGGTCCCTTTTCATGCGGACGTCCACAAAGGAATCTTAATTGTCGAAATCGTTTAGGTCAGAGGACAACAGAATAATTCTATTTTACTGAGGTTTTCTTCGAACAAAGTTGATTAGAATTAATAGCTAAATTATGAGATTATCTCACATTTTTGACGGAAAGGATGGGAGAATCTCAATGCAATGTAGTGAAAATGATGATCGATTTTTTCACTTTGAACAAATAATATTAATATCCAAATACAAAATTTCGGAGATGAATAAAAAGAAGCTCTGACTCAATATTCCAAATGAAGTTTGAATTTTTAATTTCGTGCTGAAAACACGAGATGACAATATTCTAAGCGCGGAATTATATGATGAGATGAACAACAGATTAATGGAATTACCGTGTGAACTAGCTAAAAATTGAGAACAGGGTGGGCAAACAAACATTGAATTTCAGAAATTCACACTCTAAAGTGTGTTCTAGACGGAATTGAATTGTAATCATGATTAAGATCTTATTCAGTGAGCATAGGAATTAGATCATGAGCAAATCATTTATTGTAATATGAAAATTTAACTGCTGATAAATTGGGACATGATTCTCATTCGTATTGCTTTTTGCAATGAGAATGATTGTAAAAAGTTAATTAAAAAAGGAATATCGAATCTGACAGGAAAAAGGGTATAATGAAAGGGGATCAACTAGTTTTTTACGTTTTGATTGATATCTCTGAATTTATACAGATAGAACGATTCAACCATTATTAATATTCATTAACATCTAATAGAGGAAGAAGGAAACATGTCGTATTTAATCTATTCTGCATCGCATTCCATGCGCAAACTTCAGTATTTGACATTTGAAAATCTCAACTTAAAATTGACTGAAAATTCATCTTTAATCATTCATTGTTAAAATTTAAAAAGAGAAAACGTTTCGGAATTATTGATGATCAAAGACAGTTTATTAATACCACACTTTCATTTTTTAAATAAACACTCTAATCTAATAAAAATGTCAATAGTGAAGCGACAAAAAATCACAAAAAGGATTTAATTTCTAGTCAAGTTCCCAAGAAATGTCTTTTAATCTGAAGAAAATCACAACATAGAAAGCAATATTCATGAAAATTCAACTAGAAACTAAATCGACTTGTAACCTGTTATCAATGCAATACTGATTAGCATCAATGATAAATCAATCCATAATGTTTCTCAAAACAGCATGTTTCAATCATCAATTCGCTTGGATTGAGTAAGGAGATGATTATCGAATGTTTATGCAGGTGAACTAGCTCCTGAACACGAGGAAATGAATTTGAAAAAGTAATTTAAAGCCCCAGGAATTTACAATCTCTAATGCCAACATAAAACTCCTTGCCCCCTGAATTTTGAAGCGTAAAAAATGCGAATGTTTCTATCCCAGAAATTTACGGTATCGCTTAACTACACTAGAGAAATCAAAAAGCCTCATAAACACTTCACCAGAGCGTGGACTTTCATTTATACCTTCGATTTTTGTATAAACACTGCCCTTCATAAATTTCATAGTTATCTCCTTAGAATACTCTAATCTAATAAAAAAAAGTCAGTATTGGAATGACACAAAGTCACAAACAGGTTTAATTTCTAGTTAAATTTCCAAGAAATATCTTTTAATCTGAAGAAAATCACAACATAGAAAGCAATATTCATGAAAATTCAACTAGAAACTAAATCGACTTGTAACCTGTTATCAATGCAATACTGATTAGCATGAATGATAAATCAATCCATAATGTTTCTCAAAACAGCATGTTTCAATCATCAATTCGCTTGGATTGAGTAAGGAGATGATTATCGAATGTTTATGCAGGTGAACTAGCTCCTGAACACGAGGAAATGAATTTGAAAAAGTAATTTAAAGCCCCAGGAATTTACAATCTCTAATGCCAACATAAAACTCCTTGCCCCCTGAATTTTGAAGCGTAAAAAATGCGAATGTTTCTATCCCAGAAATTTACGGTATCGCTTAACTACACTAGAGAAATCAAAAAGCCTCATAAACACTTCACCAGAGCGTGGACTTTCATTTATACCTTCGATTTTTGCATAAACACTATCCTTCATAAATTCCATACTTATCTCCTTGCTCCGAGAGGAAAAAAAACTCACAAATTGCAAACATAAATATCAGGGGCAAGTGAAGGGGATCAGTGAGGCAGAAATTAAAGCAGGTGACTGTGCGAAGAAAAAAGGGGAAAAATGGCAAATCAAAATATTCAAGCACACTCCGACACGTTTTACGTACCATCCGAGACCTGGCATCCGATTGCTTCGAGATCGATCGATGAAAGATAAAAAAAGCGCACGAGAGATCGTCAGATTAGTATAATGAAGACATTTATTTCGATATTTAATGTTAATAACGTGGACGGGCTGGGGGGGGNGGGGGGGGGGGGGGGGGAGAGGAACCAACAGGTTCTCGTCACGAGGTCAATGTTATTCAGTCGATGAGAGAGAGAGAATGAGAGAGGGATTTTTCCAAATGACTCTTTTAGTGAGAGCGAAATTGGATTCGCTACCTCTTTAATAAATAATTTAATAATGAGACACTTTTTGTGGGAATTTTTTCGATATTTTTTTTTGGGGAATTATTCCTTGATGAGATAATTGCACTATTAAAATGGATTTTGATCAATAATTTGTGGGGAATTGGCAAGCGGGGAATTTCAGGAGGAAATGCCAAACGAAAATGAGTAATTAAGTTTTCATTCAATTGACATTTTTCTCTTTTAGAAAATAAATTTGCCATTTCTAAAAACGTGACATTTAACGCGTCACCAAAAAATTAAATGGGTCATTTTATTTAGACATTCAGTACTAAACAGGTTAATTAAGGGATTTTTTCGTGTTTTATTTATTTCAGGGGAAAACGTCAAGCGAAAATGCGTAATTGAATTTTTATTCAGTTGAAATTTTCCCCTTTTACAAAATAAATTCCCCATTTATAAAAATGTTCCCTTCAACTTATCACCCAAAAAATTAAATGTATCATTTTATTTAGAGATTTTATATTAAAGAATTTGACTAGAAAATTCTCTAGAGATTTATTCATCGCAGAATAAATTGATTCAATTGACTTTGAAATTTCCCTCTCTTCCAGAATAAATTCCCAATTTCTAAAAATGTCGCATTTAACTCAACACCAAAAAATTAAATGGGTCATTTTATGTAGACATTCAGTACTAAACAGGTTAATTAAGGGATTTTTTCGTGTTTTATTTATTTCAGGGAAAAATGTTAAGCGAAAATGTGTAATTGAATCTTCATTCAATTGAAATCTTCCTCTTTTACAAAATAAATTCCCCATTTCTAAAAATGACACATTTAACTCATCACCAAAAAACTAAATGGATCATTTTATTTAGAGATTCCATACTGAAGAATTTTATTAGAGGATTCTCTCGCGATTATTCAGTTCAGGGGAAAATGTCAAGAGAAAATGCGTCATTAACATCTTCATTCAACAGAAATTTCCCTCTTTTCCAAGATAAATTCCCAATTTCTAAAAATTTCACATTCAACCCATCGCCAAAAACTCAAACAGACCATTTTTTTCTGTAAAAAAAATGTCAAGCAAAAATTCATGATCACCATTTTCATTCAATTGAAATTTCCTCTCTTCGAAATTAAATTCTCAATTTCTAAAAATGTCTCATTTAACTCATCATCTTTCCCTCATCATTATCATCATCATTATCATCTCCATCTCCATCTCTCACCCACGGCCCCCCAAAAAAATCCCAAAAAAACCAACCTGTTGATGCCATCGACACATCGTGCGCCATTCCTGCACGGATTGCTGTAGCACTCATTGACATTGATCTCGCAGTTGGTCCCGGAGGTGCCAGGCCTGCATATGCACTGATACCCATTGATCCTGTCCTCGCAGCGTCCCCCAAACTGGCAGGGATTGCTCTCGCACTCGTCAATCTGCGTTTGACACAGTTTCCCCGTGAAACCGGGGAAGCAGCTGCAGGTGAACGAGTTCTCGCCGTCAATGCACGTGCCACTGTGACAGGGATTGGACTGGCAGTCGTTGATATTGGTCTCGCACGAGGCACCAGTGAAACCCGGTGGGCACTCGCACGTGTACTTGGCTATTGAGTCCTGACATGCACCCCCGTTCTTGCACGGAGATGATGCACAGTCGTCAATATTTATCTGGCAGTGCGTGCCGGCAAAGCCTTTGGCACATTCACATTTGAAGGAATTCACTAGGTCTGTGCAGCGGCCATTGTTCAGACAAGGGTTCGCCGCACACTCGTCGATGTCTATTTCACATTGGGTTCCAGTGTAACCTAGACAAAAAAATTACATCGCGATTAATTTATTGCGTGAATATGATTTTTTATGCATTTTTTTTCATCAGTTAATTCGACATTAATAAATTCAATTCTGGAGTTCATAAAATATTTTTTTTTAATGTTAAAATGTTAAAATGTTCTTCAAATAAACCCCAGGGTAACATTTATCCTCGGGGTCAATTATATCGTAGGGGTCATAATTTTTCTATATTTGACCCGACGAATAATTTTTTATTTATCCTGTAGCCCCATCTGAATTAACACGGATTTAACCTTGGGATTAAATTTGATTTTTTGTTCGTGGAATAAATTTGAGATACTCTCTCGTTAAAATTTTAAAATGTTAAAATGTTAAAATGTTAAAATGTTAAAATGTCAAAATATCAAAATATCAAAATTTTAAAATCGTAATCTCCTGAATTCTTAAAATGCATTACCAGAAAATTTTCAAAACGAGATAAAATTTTTCTCATTCCCACGCTCTTTCACTCTCCAAATTCTCAACAATCCCTGGAATCCCCAAAAATAATACAGTATCCCAATAGTTCTTTCGAAGAATGCTAGCCCACGCGCAGCCTATTTACTTCATGCGAACATGACAGTTTCAATTGTCGGACGGAAACCTCTCTCTCTCTCTCTCTCTCTCGCTCATCTTATTCTCCCGGCACTCGGAATAGTGTTCACATGGCATACACCGAGCAGAGGAGAGTAAAAAGTGTAAGAGAGATCCGAAAGACTCGAGAGGAGAATTAACATACGAATACGCTTGGTTTGCGCTCACCAGTCGTGGTTACAAACGTTGAATTATTAAACGCCGAGAGGGAGGGACTGCCTGCGAGGCGGGGACCACCCGAGAATTTTTTAACGGTGACTTTGACTATCTCGTGTACGCGCACTGAGGTGCATTGTTCTTTCGGGAGGACAACAGTTTCGATGATATTTCATTGTGGAATTCAATTTGTTTCCATTCATCCATTTTTCAAATTTTTTATTTGAAACGTTTGCAATTGAAACGTTTTAATGATATTGAATAAATTATTTATTAATAATATTAAAGAAATAATTAATAAATGTTGATAAATTCGTTTTTATTTCCAATTAATGAGGTTTTTAATTTAATAAAAAAAACAATTGTTTAGTTCAAATAAATTATTTCTCTGGGGGTAATGTTTAAAAACATGAGTAAACGTCTTTAGCCATTGGAATTCCCCACGACGTATCGCATTTACTCCATAAAAAAAAATTCCGATATTTTCTTAAATAAATAATAAAAAATAAATTTTTATTACTCATTAATGATATTAAAGAAATAATTAATTAATGTTGATAAATTCGTTTTTATTTCCAATTAATGAGGTTTTTAATTTAATAAAAAAAAACAATTGTTTAATTCAAATAAATTATTTCTCTGGGGGTAATGTTTAAAAACATGAGTAAACGTCTTTAGCCATTGGAATTCTCCACGACGTACCCCATTTACTCCATAAAAAAAAATTCCGATATTTTCTTAAATAGATAATAAAAAATAAATTTTTATTATTCATTAATGATATTAAAGAAATAATTAATAAATGTTGATAAATTCGTTTTTATTTCTAATTAATGAGGTTTTTAATTTAATAAAAAAAACAATTGTTTAAGTAAAATAAATTATTTCTCTGGGGGTAATGTTTAAAAACATGAGTAAACGCCTTTAGCCATTGGAATTCCCCACGACGTACCGCATTTACTCCATAAAAAAAAATTCCGATATTTTCTTAAATAAATAATAAAAAATAAATTTTTATTATTCATTAATGATATTAAAGAAATAATTAATAAATGTTGATAAATTCGTTTTCATTTCTAATTAATGAGGTTTTTAATTTAATAAAAAAAACAATTGTTTAATTCAAATAAATTATTTCTCTGGGGGTAATGTTTAAAAACATGAGTAAACGCCTTTAGCCATTGGAATTCCCCACGACATACTCTATTTACTCGATAAAAAAAAATTCCGATATTTTCTGAAATAAATTATAAAAAATAAATTTTTATTATTCATTAATGATATTAAAGAAATAATTAATAAATGTTGATAAATTCGTTTTCATTTCTAATTAATGAGGTTTTTAATTTAATAAAAAAAACAATTGTTTAAGTAAAATAAATTATTTCTCTGGGGGTAATGTTGAAAAATACAAGTAAACGTTTGACACATACCCTTTTAACCATTGGAATTCGCCACGACATGCTCCATTTACTCGATAAAAAAATTCCAAATGTCAGATCGTAAATAATTCTTCATGACAATGAAGTTGACAATAAAGTGTACAATTCGAAATGACTTCATTTAGCCTCTCAGCACAGGGAGTTGCAACCAATTCGACCTCTGGGCGGGTGGATGAGCCATAAATCAGAGCAGAGCCCACGCATCCAATTTAGCCCTCGGTTCGGCAAAGATGGGACATAAAGGGAAAAAGGGGATTTGCACGAGACACCGCACATCCGGGGAATATCGAAATTAATGCTCTTAATTGAAAAGTCGTCTTCCGCGCCGGATTCCCGACGTCCGGTCGCGGGAGAATCGCATTGTTTAGGGACTCGACATTGTAATTTCATCGCCACATAATTAATACTCGATCGAACTTAATCCCAATGTCGAAGAATTTTCCCATAAGATGGGAATGAGAAGGGGGGATTCAATGTGAAAGTTCAATGGCTGAGTGAGTGCGGGACAACTGCACGCAATTTGTTCCCTTAACTACCTTTACTCGTCTCTTTTTAATCCTACGTAACATTGAATCCCCGATGATGCAGTTTGAATACATCCGGCTCGTTTCCACCTACCATTAATCTGTTGTTGATTCGGAGGTTATTTTCATTCATTGGCGTTGTGTAATTCTTTCTTTCTTTCATCAATTTATTTAATCAATCGATTTATTCAATATATTTTCATTTAAATAAATATAAAAATTCATTAATTCACAACAAAAAGGTTGGGATAAATTAAGTTTGAATAAAAATGAATTTTTAAATAAATTAAAAAATGTTCAAATAAATTAAACATTAATTAATGTTTAAATTAATTTTTATTCAAACTTCAATTCGAGTGTTATTTACGTGTTTTGGCATAAACAAACGTTTACGTTTACAAACATTTATAGTCGTTATTAACATGTAATAATCCTTCATTTGAATTTAGCAGGGAAATGGTAAAACGGTATAAGTCAATTTTGACTATTGACCAGTTTTCAATGAATATCTCGGAATCTAAGGGAGATAGCAAAATTTTTGTTATAAACTTTTTTGTAGAGCGGATTGAGCGCTACAACAAATGTAGTTACGAAAATTTCACTATTTCCCTTAGATTCGGAAATATTCCTCAAAAACTCAACTGGGAGACAAGTCGACTTAAACCGTTTTACCACTTCACTATAGAATTAAACAAATCGTTTATTAAATTCTAATGAAAAATTTATTTATAATGAATGACGATTAATTTCGTATAATTAAACCATTTTCATTGAAATAAATATCAAATGCATTCACTTCCATGAAAAACATTTCAACAAACGGAGAAATGTCAAATAGTTTGCAATAAATTTTTTATTCAAACTTGATTCGATTTTTATTCGTGTTTTTTTGCATAAACAAACGTTTACAGACATTTATATTTATTATCAACATTCATTTGAGTCAGACAAATCGTTTATCAAATTCTAATGAAAGATTTATTCATAATGAATGAATGATTAATTTCACATAATTAAAACTTTTTCATTGAAATAAACATCTAAATGCATTAATTTCCATCAAAAACATTGAAATAAATGGAAAGATGTAGAATAATAAATATATTCGATCCGAAAGCGTCATTTCATTTACCAACGAATTCAATCAGTCGAATGATTTTCCTGATGATGTACTACGCAGGAAAACATTTAAATAAATGGAGAAATGTCAAATAGTTAGTAATAAATTTTTCATTCAAACTTGACTTCAATTTTTATTCGCATTTTCGTTCACTTCAATCAAACAAATCGTTCATTCAACTCGAATAAAAGATTTACTAATAATGAATCGAAGATTAATTTCATACAATTGAAACATTTCATTTGCATTTTTCACTGGAATAAATATCGAAATGCATTAATGGTTTTGAGTTTCGCATCAAAAACATTAAAATCATCTTAAAAAATGTAAAATAACAAATACAGTCGATTTAAAAGCGCCACATCTCCGGAGAAAATTCCTGAGCATGAAAAATTGAGGATTAAAAATGATAAAATCTTTCTCAAAATCCGAGTCACTGCACTCCCACGTTAACTCACCGTGTCTCAACACGTTTTTCACCCCCTCCACTATTTGATTTTCTCCTCCCTCCCCCTCTCCGCCGCCCCCTGTTCGCGTCGTCGCTGTCCGCCTCGCGGTATAATTGTAATCTATTGCCCCATGTGTGTTTTCTACGGCGATGCTATAACGAAAGACTCGATTCCACACCGCATAACCCGTTGATAAAGTGTACACATGCGAGTCGCGTGTCTTTTCCCCGGTTACATGCACGTTTTACCTGTATATACGTATTAAACGTGTGAGATACGCCCGCGTGTTGTGCCCAGGCGCCGTTTTAAGAGTTTTCGTATTAAATTTTTATTTTAAAAATGTGGTTGGAGGGGGCGGGGAGGGGGAGGGAGGGAGGGAGAGGGGTATCTTGTTAATGTGCCGGGAATACCTGGGTGAGGCGTCTACGTGACTCGAACGAGTTCGATTGAGCGAGTCCTTCTGCTAGGCGATAGCTGATAGAACCCGTTCCTAGGCGGTCGAAGGAGATGAATGGAAAAAATGATAACGAGAGCTATGAAATTTTGAGTTTCGTATTAAGTTCGTAAGCATGCTCACGGGGAAGATTAGTTTAATGGGATAGAGTGATATTTCTGGGGGTTTTAGAAGGCGATTTTAAAAGCTTTATCTGGTTGAATAATCCATCGGGAATGGATGACAGAAGAGAACAAAATCGCGAATTTAAAACAGGAGAGGAAATTTTAAAATGTAAAATTGATATTTTTTAATATTGCGACTTTTTATTATAAATAATTATAAATAATAAATTTATTACCGAAAAAATTATCCTCTCGAAATTGTAATAAATTCATCAAGTGCCAAAATTTAACAAAAAATTAAATTCATGATAAGGAAATGAGGTTTGCGAAAGTTTAAATATTTTATTTTTATTGTTTTCTCGCAATTTAAAAATTAAAAAATTTGAATTTAATGAAGTCTGAAAAAAATCGGGATTTTGAATTTTTGAAGACTACGACACTTTTTCATAAATAACTATAAACAATCAGTTTGTAAAAAAAAATCCTTTAAAATTTGCAGCAAATCTATTCATTTCCAAAATTTCAAACAATTTTCATTCTTGATTTCTATGAAGGGAATTCAGCATTTTTTTGCCAAAAATTAATTTTCCAAATTTTATCGCGTAATTTAATTGAAAAATTTAATACATAAAAATCAACTGACCCCTGGGATCGATTGAGTTTCCCAATGAACCTCGGTTGAGCTATAGAACCAGAACCACGTCTCGCGAAGCACCCGAGTTCCCCCGACGTCAAACGGTAAAAGATAATTGACGCGCCAAAAAAAATAAAAAATAAAGCCCCAGATACTTTGTTTCTTGCAACAATAACATCCAAGTCGGTTTTCCGAGTAAATACCATTTTCATGTGTAAGTCCATTGGTTAAAGTTTTAGAGGGCACTTTGGAAAATACGGAAATACTGGGTATGA
Source organism: Diachasma alloeum (assembly GCF_001412515.2). Classification (NCBI taxonomy): domain Eukaryota; kingdom Metazoa; phylum Arthropoda; class Insecta; order Hymenoptera; family Braconidae; genus Diachasma; species Diachasma alloeum. Next base: position 767,854 of record NW_021680364.1, read on the forward strand.
TGATGATGAGGATGATGACGGTACACAAAGATGTAAAAGATGTAGAAAAGATCGTAAACGATGGACAGGCCTCTACTTTAGATTCCACTGTTGGATTCCGTCGTGCTAGGGTTGGAAATATAAACCGTTGCACAGTTATCGTAAAAAGTGGTCGAGTGGATTCATGATATACTGGGTTTTTTCAGGTATTTTGCGGAATGGAAATGCCGGGGGAATTTGAATTTATGATTATTGGGGAAAAAATCATTTCAGGAATTAATTTTTTCAATCAAATAGAGATACTATTTTAGAGAAATATTTGTAGTTAACTTTTTCGTGGGAAATTATATACTTTATTCATACATGAATATTATTTTTTTATTCATATTTCTTTCCCACTACCGTTACGGCTTTATAGGCTCCCCATTTCGTCTGCTTTTATGCCTTTCTCCCACTCTTCTCTTCATATTTATCTGCGTTACCATGGGCCGTCTTACTCTTATCAGCCGCCCCCATTCGGGCTAGTACTGCACGGGAAACCATGGGAAAACCCCGGTCGTACAGCCGGCCGATATTGCAGGGTCCTACTGTGTCCATCCGTCACACTGACTAGATCAGTAGCGAAACGGTAAAACGGTTCAAGTCGACTTGGCTCTCAGCTGAGTTTTTGAGGAATATCTCGGAATCTAAGGGAGATAGCGAAATTTTCGTAATTACCTTTTTCGTAGCTCTCAATTCGCTCCACAAAAAAGGTTGTAACAAAAATTTTGCTATCTGCCTTAGATTCCGAGATATTCACTGAAAACTGACCAATAGTCAAAATCGACTTGAACCGTTTTACCGCTTCGCTACTGAGACGGGCGCAGTAGTTCTCTACATTCGCGCCTGGCGGCAGCAGTTCCACTCGAGGAGGTAGGGCTAGGCGGACACCCATCCAAGTCCTAACCAGACTCAACGCTGCCTAGCTTGACCACTACTGCCGCTTCTTAGTAGATGAATAATGAAATTGTATTCACAATTAAATTATTCATTCATTTCAAATCGGAATTAGAAAAAAAAATTATGAATCGAGGAAAATAAAATGTTTTAACATCTAAAAAAATCTTAACATGTCACGGAATCATCAAACGAAATAATTTTCATCCCTGATAGACTTTAACATCAGTAATGATATCAAAATGCATCTGAAACAAGTTTGTAATTAGTCCGTGGGCGGTTGAATAAACTATCGCAATGGCATTAGCATAAGCCGATCGCTCAGGACTCGATCCAACGTATGATCCTGTATACTTTCTTCCTTCAACTCTTATTAGTCGATCCTGAATGGGAGGATGCCGGGGGGAAATAAAATGAATGAAAAATGCAAATAAACCATTCCCGTTTGGTATGAGTTCTTCCTGGTGAGGCGCTAGTCAATTACCCGTGGATTAATTGGCTACTGACGATGAAAATCTCGGATTCCGCGTCATCCTGGGGGTTGGATACCCCTCCTTCCACCCCTCCCCCTGCTATCTTCAGTGATCGATCGATCAATCGACTCGGGGATCGATTGATCGATTGTGTTTTCACGGTTTGTATCGTATGTTTGAAATCATATTTAATGGAAGTGTTGGAATAACTTGATGATTGATTATTCCCGCGAACATTCTGAGTGAAAAATTGAGAGAAAACATTGCACTTGATGAGACGAAAATTTTTTAGTTGTGAAATTAAAAAAAAAAGTCTGATTTTAGTGAATATTTAGTGAAAGAGTTCTCGAAATGCAGAAGAATAACTTTTCACTCTACGAAGTTGAATTTTTTCTCGATATTTTAAGAATTACTGGGGCAAAACGGGACATTTCTCTTGGATTTTGGACGAAATTTCCTGATATTTTTCATGATGAGGAGTAGAAAATTTTAAATTGGTGAATTTCCGCTGAGTAGATGAGAATATGTTCTGCTTTATTCAATGGTTTCATAAAGCAATGATATTGCATAATTTTGTATTGAGTATAACATACGCGCCGGATTCACATTTACTATTGCCACACCCAGGTCACGGGGATGTGAAACTATTTCAACTCCACTGATTTTTCCAGATAACTCTGCCCACTTTCACGGATACATCGATCAGCCTCAAGTAGTTAAAAGCTTAAGATTCTATTGTAGACAATAGATTTTCAAATTGTCAGCTTCACAAATTTTGGGAAGCACTGCTGGAGAAAAATTTTAATTTCATGGACATGTGACTCGTAATTTTTTTTGACAGAATAGTGAAATTTCTGATTTCACCGAAAATTCGATGAAATTGTAAATTTTTGAAGCATAGGAACATAAGAATTCTCCAAATTAATTGAAGTTAATTGAATGAATATTGAAAGACATCTTCCTCTGAATTTTCCTGATTTCTATTAATTTTGAAGGATTAATTCACTAATTTATCCATCAATTTTAATTAATCCACTGATTATCTATTAATGTTAACGTTTTAATTCTTGGAGAAATCCCCAACTCGTTTGATTTTTGAATTCAATTCTCTTTTGATTTCAAGGGAATTTTGATGTCATAAAAATTTGCATTGATTTTTCCACAAAAATTTGAATTTTCAATGACGAAATTCCTTGAAATTTTAGTATAAAAAATCCAATGTCCACCGGAAATTTCAGTCAGATGGAATTTCATGGGAAGAATGAATAAATTTGACATTTCACCGAAAACTTCATGATTTTTTATGGCTATTCAGTACCAAATTCCCAATTAATTCAGAATTCGAGAATATATTTATTCAAATTTCTCTAATTTCTCCTACTTTCCACAAAATTTCAAATATTAAATGCCAAAATGTCTCGAAATTTCAGTGAAACTGGAGTGTCATAAAAATTTCCAAGCAGTGTACCAAAAATTTCAGCAAAAAAATTCTCAACACTGAGCGTTCCTCATCAAATCGGAAGTGATCGTCGCCATGCCGTCGATAACCAATAGATAGAGGAGGAGAGTCAGCGTAAAGTGCTTGATCGCGTGCGTGCATAATATTCATTAAAAGCCATGTGCGGCTTCCTACAGTACTCGGCTCGTAACCCTCATCCACGTTGAATACCGGTCCCCCGACGTGACTTCCCACCGATTAAACCAATGCTGCATTTGATAAATTAACGAGCAACAAATGAATAGGAAAAATAAATACATATTTGTAAAAAATATGGGATACATAACGGCTTGGCAGTGAGATATAACCGCGGAGAAATGAGGTAAAACCGGGGAAAATTATTGAAGTGAGAGGAAAAAGTTTGGGAAAATATTTGTACACTTCAGGTTAACGCTGGATATTTATTTACAGTACGTGAACTCGGGGGATAAATCACTCGGTGAGGTTATTTTTTTATCTATCATCGGTTGGGCAACGGAGTGACTGTTTGAGCCTTGAACGATGGACCTACATCACACACTGAGAGAAAAACAAACACGTCAAACAAGTTTTGTTTGGGCCAAAAAAATCGCAAGTTGAAAATTGCCAAAAAAGAATGTGTTTGGTTCGAATTTGAAAGTCTCGAACACGAATAATTGCTCTGCTTTCGACAGCAACGAAATATCTGGCTCAAGAGGCGGATAATTCACACCAGACGGTGCCTTTTCAGGATGAAAGTATCTCGATAGAGGAAAATTTATCAACAAATATTTTGTCCCAAAGTTACAAGATTGCTATCATATCATTATTATTGTTTCATTTAAGGGTTCATTTCTTGTCTGTGATTATTAGACAGTCGAAAAGAAAAACTACTGTCCCTTGTTTCGCATAAAACAAAGATTTTTCGGGAGTAAAATACGTGTGGGAGTATCGAATAACGAAGGAGTAGTCCTAGAAATGACATTTCTTGCGGGTACAGAGAATGCAATTTTTTTTTAACTACTAAATCTATTTTTGCGACAAAGTTTTTTATTCCGGGGCACTCTCTGCATGTTTGGCACAAAAATATCCTTTTGGTCGTTTCTCTCAGTGCACTGTTGAAAAAAAAGGAATTTCAGTGACATTGAATTAAATTCAGACGGAAAAAATCATAAAAATTGAAATTTTTGAGAATTCTCCAATTATGTAGTACCAAATTAGGCTCAATCATCAATTAACTGAATACTCAAAAAAATATTTATCTGAATATTTCAACGGAAATTTGAAGTTTCCATCGATTTTTCCGTAAAATTTTGAATTATCAATGAGAAAATTCTTTGAAATTTCACATGATAAAAAATTTCTAAAAAATGTACCGTAAATTTCCGGAGGATTTTTCAAAGTAGTACGAATAAAAATGTTTTAATAAAACAGTATCCAACGACTCGAGAGAATGAACGTAAGCTCAAAAGACGAGAGTGCACCGCATATCTCTCCGCTGGAATCGTTCAGGACACGCCTTCCTCGGGGATAACACGGAAAAGGAGAGGGTTGGAATATACGCCGAGTCACCTTTTTACCGACACTATATTTCTCCCGAGGTATCGACTCGTTACCAATTCAGGACCTCAGAAAATTCCTCGACGACTTTTTTCCGTTTCATTAATTTTTTCAACAGTTTTTTTTTCTCATTCTTATGGAGCTCGTTAATTTCGCACTCAGAAGGTTTTTATTTCTGAGGTAATTTGGGTAAATGATGGATGGGGGCAATCACACTGATTTTACCTTCATCGCTAATGACGCAAAAAACTAAATTTTTCAGCGACAGTAGTGGTCACATGGGTAGCGTGATGAAATGTTTTTCTCAAGTCAATAAAATTTCGGAAAAAAATCATCTTTTGTTTCATTTGAAACATTTTGTTCTCCTCGATTCATAATTTTTTTTCTAATTACAATTTGAACTGATTGAATAATGTAATTGTAAATACAATTTCATTATTCATTGATAAAGATGAGACCGTGGTGGTCAAGCTAGGCAGCGTTTAGTCTGGTTAGTACTTGGACGGGTGTCCGCCTAGACCTACCTCCTCGAGTGGAACTGCTGCCGCCAGGCGCGAATGTAGAGAACTACTGCGCCCATCTCAGTAGCGAAGCGGTAAAACGGTGCAAGTCGATTTTGACTATTGGTCAATTTTCAGTGAATATCTCGGAATCTAAGGCAGATAGCAAAATTTTTGTTACAACCTTTTTTGTAGAGCGAATTGAGCGCTACGAAAAAGGTAATTACGAAAATTTCGCTATCTCCCTTAGATTCCGAGATATTCCTCAAAAACTCAGCTGAGAGCCAAGTCGACTTGAACCGTTTTACCGCTTCGCTACTGATCTAGTCAGTGTGACGGATGGACACAGTAGGACCCTGCAATATCGGCCGGCTGTACGACTGGGGTTTTCCCATGGTTTCCCGTGCAGTACTAGCCCGAATGGGGGCGGCTGATAAGAGTAAGATGGCCCATGGTAACGCAGATAAATATGAAGAGACGAGTGGGAGAAAGGCATAAAGACAGACAAAATGGAGCGCCTATAAAACCGTAACGGTAGTCGAATGAAAAAATGAATTAAGATGAGAATATTCCTCAACAATTTAATTTAAAAAAAACAGTTTTTCATCAATTAAAAGAAAAGAATGCAAATGAAGAATGACAAATCTCATTGCCCAGTGAATAAAAAATAATCCTCACTCACAATAAAATGAATAAAAACCCAGAATTCCCCTCAATCTGTCGCTCCCAGATAATGATAATCCTGATTATCCAATGAGTACGAGATATTTACGATTATTGAGAGATAAACCTCTGATATATTGAAATGGGCGTGGTTGAACTCCCACGAGAATTGAAATCATTGACACCGTATCGCGATGTGAAAAGCCCAGAGTAATTGCACATAGAGGGAATAAGTAAATACGAGGTAAAAGGATAAAGCGTATGATTCAACGAAATATCTCGTTCATCTGATTTCTCCTGGGTTTTTCGCGTTTAAAATCATCAGGCGCACCTGGGGATAGGGCTCTCAGGCAACTCGACGTGACACACACACACGTACACGAGTGCAAGTGGAGCAGGATGCAAATGTTTAATAGCGAAATGGGGGCTATTGCCGTTCTCCGACTGAATGGGGACTAGTGAAAAGAAAACCCGGGAGAAAAGGAAACATTTCGGTCTTTCCAGCTGGGGCATAGCCAAGGGTGTGGCCGAGATATCGAGATTACGGTTTCAGAACAAGTCCCCTTGTTGAAATTGTATTATCTCGCGAGGTTCATTTGTACGTTTCCTTCTAAGGATTCAGCCGATGGGAGATGCCGGGCCTCGGGCTGCGCCACACTTTACCTTCTTCCTGGATTAACGGTGCACGGGTAGCTGAGATGAAACATCTCCACACCCACGAGACACTCGATAGACGAGGCGGGGGGAAATGGGTTTTTCGAGCGTGATCTATTCGTTCGAGTTATTTCAGGTTTTATTGGGCGGTTTTCAGTGGCTCCGGGGGCTGTCTTGGGGTTGGGGAAAGGAAATTTTGAGATTGAGAATTTTAATTCAAAGATTTTTGGGATGAGAAGTTGGAGGAACTGATTTTTGTTTGAATTAAGCAGGTTGGAGCGCATTCAATTGGCAATTTCTCTGGACCTAATGGTGCAGTTCAGACGAGTCAGAGCTCATTTTAAAGAACGGAAAAATACCTTTGAAATGAAAAAAAAAATCGTTGAATTTTACTCAGCCAATCTTGAGGAATTGCCAATTAAAAACGGTTGATTTTCCTTTTCTTTCTCTAATTTCGAACAAAAACATTTTTCACCTTTTTTTCTTTTATTCTTTTATTCTCTTATTTTATTTGGGGATGGGGAAAGGAAATTTTGAGATTGAGGATTTTAATTCAAAGATTTTTGGGATGAGAAGTTGGAGAAACTGATTTTTGTTTGAATTAAGCAGGTTGGAGCGCATTTAATTGGCAATTTCTCTGGACCTAATGGTGCAGTTCAGACGAGTCAGAGCTTATTTTAAAGAACGGAAAAATACCTTTGAAATGAAAATAAAAATCGTTGAATTTTACTCAGCCAATCTTGAGGAATTGCCAATTAAAAACGGTTGATTGTCCTTTTCTTTCTCTAATTTCGAACAAAAACATTTTTCACCTTTTTTTCTTTTATTCTTTTATTCTCTTGTTTTATTTGGGGATGGGGAAAGGAAATTTTGAGATTGAGGATTTTAATTCAAAGATTTTTGGGATGAGAAGTTGGAGAAACTGATTTTTGTTTGAATTAAGCAGGTTGGAGCGCATTTAATTGGCAATTTCTCTGGACCTAATGGTGCAGTTCAGACGAGTCAGAGCTCATTTTAAAGAACGGAAAAATACCTTTGAAATGAAAAAAAAAATCGTTGAATTTTACTCAGCCAATCTTGAGGAATTGCCAATTAAAAACGGTTGATTTTCCTTTTCTTTCTCTAATTTCGAACAAAAACATTTTTCATCTTCTTTTCTTTTATTCTTTTATTCTCTTATTTTATTTGGGGTTGGGAAAAGGCAATTTTGAGATTGAGAATTTTAATTCGAAGATTTTTGGGATGAGAACGTGCAGAAATTGATTTTGTTTCAATTAAGCAGATTGAACCGCCTTTAATTGGCAATTGCTCTGGACCCAATGGTATAATTCAGATGAGTCAAAGCTGATTTTAAAGAATGGAAAAATACCTTCAAAATGAAAAAAAAAATTGGTGAATTTTACTCAGCGAATCTCGAGTAAATGTCAATTAAAAAGGGTCGATTTTCCTCTTCTTTCCCTAATTTCCGACAAAAACATTTTTTATCTTCTCTTTTATTTCAGTAAAATATTTTTTCAAAATGACAAGTTCTAAAAAATCCCAAATGTTCCCATAAATCGTTGAAATGATATTAAATTCTCACTTTCCAGAATTTAATGGTTCAATCAATCCAAAACCGGTTATCACGTGCAACGATATGATAATTAAACGTCACCAAGAATGATTACATCGACGACGAATGAAACGAAGGTCGCCATCGAGTCCCTCACCGGCCCGAGGTGCATGATTCAAGACATCGAGAGTCATTTTTTATGATACGCATCGTAGAGAAATGATCAGCATCTCAGAACGGTACCCTAGGGAGTTTAATACGGCTATCGAAAGATGCTAGGATATGATGGGCAACATCAAACGACCACATTTAACCTCTTCCCCCTGGGGGCTACATCTCATGATGCTTCGCTCGAGCAAAAACATCCCGCTGAGAATTGGACTCTGAGTTTTTTTTATTAATTTTTCATCGGAATAAAGTGATCTGACCTTAGTGATGATGTGGAGGCGCTGTTGATTATTATTTTGACACTCACCTGTAACAAAAGAGAATAAAGTTAGTGGAATTCAGTGAATTATTATGGGAAATTTAATGCATTAAATAATCCTGACGTCGCACGAACTTATTTGTAAAGCAATATCGATGATTTAATTTTAGTTGATTTTAATTCCGACATTAAATTGAAATTAAAGTGGAGTGGAGCAGATTTACTTGGGGAAATTGACCAACTTGACAGAAGAAAATTTAACATCTTTCACAAAAAGTAAATTTTTGTCGTGATCATCAGAAATATCCCTAGAAGAATTCCACCTGTTGGCAGGAAAAATATAATCTATACGACAATCATTTAATCTGAGAGAACTCCACAGGTTTATACCATAGAAAGAATGCATTGACGAGGAAAGAATATTTTTTTCCCAAAAAAAATTGTCCCCTCGAAATTATTTAGTCTTGCCAATAACACAGTTTTCGGCAAGAAAATTGTTGTTTCCTCTTGAAATTATCATTTGTTCCATGGAAATTCATTTTTTCTCTTAGCATAAGAATAATAATAAAATAAATTCTAATTATATAAAATTAATTGTAACAAAGGTAATTACGAAAACATTTATTCTATATTTCGAGATGAATTTCAATGGATTCAACCGAAAAAAGGCCTTTCCTCCGGCATAAAATCTTTCAAACTAAAACGCGAACAAAATAAAAACCCCCGATGAAAATAGAAAATAAAAATCGGACGAAACCGGTTAACGATAAGCGCAGCAAGTAAGGCAGGTCAACCCCCGGGTGTGTTCACCACTGAAGTACGACCTTCGGCCTCTTTCATACCTTTCTTTCCACATCTTCATTTATTTTTTACTAAGTTTCATTTATACACACTGGCTAAGTACCGCTACGAGTCACTGTGAGAAGGGAGAGAGCACCCAAATGGCATCGCTAGCCTACATACCTATGGGGATTGGATTATCGCTGATCGCGAATGGCTCAGAACCGGGGAGAGAGGTAACGAGTGTATGGGATGCATGCAGTACTACTGGGTTAGGCCGAGGAGTCAACCAATCGTGAGAGGTGGGGCTGGGAGATAAGCACGATCATGATTATTTGTGATAAAAACATGGCGAATGGGAATATTAAGTTGCGGCAGAGATGAAACACTTTCAAGTCGATAAAATTTTCGAGAAAAATAATTGTGTGTCTCATTCAAAGCATTTCGTGCCCCTCGATTCATGATTTTTTTCTAATTGCAATTTGAAATGATCGAATAATTAATTGTAAATACAATTTCATTATTCATTAATAAAGAAGGGACAGTAGTGGTCAAGCTAGGCAGCGTTTAGTCTGGTTAGTACTTGGATGGGTGTCCGCCTAGCCCTACCTCCTCGAGCGGAACTGCTGCCGCCAGGCGCGAATGTAGAGAACTACTGCGCCCATTTCAGTAGCGAAGCGGCAAAACGGTTCAAGTCGATTTTGACTATTGGTCAGTTTTCAGTGAATATCTCGGAATCTAAGGCAGATAGCAAAATTTTTGTTACAACCTTTTTTGTAGAGCGAGTTGAGAGCTACTAAAAAGGTAATCACGAAAATTCCTCTATCTCCCTTAGATTCCGAGATATTCCTCAAAAACTCAGCTGAGAGCCAAGTCGACTTGTACCGTTTTACCGCTTCGCTACTGATCTAGTCAGTGTGACGGATGGACACAGTAGGACCCTGCAATATCGGCCGGCTGTATGACTGGGGTTTTCCCATGGTTTCCCGTGCAGTACTAGCCCAAATGGGGGCGGCTGATAAGAGTAAGACGGCCCATGGTAACGCAGATAAATATGAAGAGAAGAGTGGGAGAAAGGCATAAAGGCAGACGAAATGGGGTGCCTATAAAACCGTAACGGTAGTAGGAAGGAAATACGAATAAAAAAATAATATTCATGTATGAAGCACACAATTTCCCACGAAATAGTTGACTGCAAATATTTCTGTAAAACAGTATCTCTACTAATTTTAAAAACTAAAAAATACGAACAACAGAAAAATTATCAAATCACTTGAGAAATCCTGAGATATTATTTTCACGTTATTCAATTGCATTTCCCTATTCGTTTAATAGTATCCATCATCAACAAATACACAACCTGATGATGATACCCTGGAGATTGAGAAAGGTAACAGAAATGAGGAAGAAGTCGGTTGTTCTGTACTGGGTTGAAAGAGCCACGCCGCATTCCGCGAGCCTTAGGTTGATTGGTTTTGGCCGAAAGGCTGAGGGAAGCCGCTGGTGCTCTTAGCACGGGGTCAGGTCGGGTCGATGACGCTCTACGTGACTCCCCCCCAGCAGTACCAAGTCCTTCATTCACTCGTGGATTCAGGCATCAAGGCAAATACACCCGTAAAATGTCTGCGGTAGCACTTTTCTCGGCCTTCGCACCTCTCCCACTAATACTTCCGTGTTTTCAGAGCCTTTCAGACATTCAGCGAGAGTCAATTTCCCTCTTTTTTTTCCGTTCACACGTCTCCTCACCGTGCGAAATGACGTTTAACGAGGGAGATTTACCGCCGCGAGAACAATTTTTTCCCCTCGACTCCACCCTTTTTGATACTTGAAAGTGTGTCTCGATGCACTTGGAGTTTTATCTCGGCATTTTTTTTTATTGCAATTGCGGGGAGAGGACTCGTAAAATCAGTTTAACAACTCGCGGAGACATGATCACTGCGCCGTCTCTTCATTTTACGGGTTTTTGGGGGCGATAAGGGAGGAATAAACTTACAATGTTTGGAAAATACAATTTTTGGAAATACTCAGTTGTACAAAAATCTACAGCTGAAGATTTTACATGTCTGGCACGAACTTTTTATCCCTTTCGTGAGCGAAAGTGCACTGAACACTTTTATCGCGGATATAAAAGATCAGATTGGGTTTATTGTTGTTTATTGGGGGGAAAATGTTTTTTTCATTCTTCAAATCTTTTTGATATAAAAAATAACGTGAGAAACGTGAGAAAATTTAAAAAAATTACGTATAGTTTAGTTAATTATTCTTTTTTTTTTCTTTTTGCTTCATTTAAACTCAATTTTGCAAAATATTGTATTTTTTCAAACATTTTTTTGCTGCAAATAACTGATTAATTGTTCTTAATAACAACAACTTCCCAATTATCGCATGGATTTTTAGAAATTCTTTTAACATTAAATGAAATATCAATAATTGAATTATTGCAAAATTTTCTGGAAATTCAAAACAACTTTTTCGAAAATACTCAGTTATGCAAAAATCAATATTTAAAAATTTCACAAGTCTCATGCAAATTTTTTCACTTTTTATAGCTGAAATAAAAGTTACCATTGGATTAATTTTTTTATTGCTATAGGAAATGTTCATTTTTTCAGTTTTCATTCTTCAAATTGTTTTTCACAACTTTTTCATTTTTCCTAACATTTCCTGTTTATAAATAACTAACGCGAATTGTCTTTCAAAATAAACAGAAATCTTGAAAATAAATGCAATACAATTATTAAAACAATTAAAAACCAAATAAATTCGCCACTAAAAAAATCTTAAAATCCCAAAACCCTGGGCCGTCAACAATGAAACGACGTCCGATTTCGCGCAAGAAATCACCCAAAAACTAAAGCATTTGAAAGGTAACAATTACAAGAAGGCGTGCCCCCAGCCTCCCGTATAATTTACAGTCGAAAATATCCGTTGGATGCCCCATGAGAACGCAATCTCGCGAAAAATCCTCGGATCAAAAGAACGAAATGCGTATAAAGTCATCATCATTGTGCCATTGACATGATTTCACCTGTACGTAGCACAAAGCGAGATTGTCTTGAACCCCATCTCCCTCCCTCACCCCCCCCTCCCCCTCGCCCCTCCCTCTACCTCATCGCTCCTGAAATTCTACGGGACATGCACCGCAGTTGATACGCGGAGGAAACGCATTCGCCGGGGGGAAACCAAAACTTTTCGCTTGCGGTTACGCGCAAGGGCGTTATCCATAGGAACACCTGCGCGATCACCTGCGCTCAATGTCTTCAAGCTCATTCCCGGTTTGCAGCATCAAGCGCCTTGTGTGTGTTTCAGAATGAGATGAGAAAAAAAGAGGAGTGGAGGGACTGGGGGGGGGAAGCACACGAAGGGTCCGGTTTAACTCGTAATTTATACCCCTTCAGTGAAACGATAATTGCCATTCAAAAGTCGTTGTGTCCCGCCTGTGAAGAATCGTGGGATGAAGATTAAAAAATCAAAGGATTTGAAGGGGATAAACAATGGGAAACGACGTTGAGAATCATCCGGGACTTTTTTTTTTAATTTAATTGAAAGTTAATTCATGTACTGATTTTTAGAAGTGGTTACTTTGATTTGTAGAGTAATGCTCGAAATAATCAAACTGCGAGATATCGATCATTTTTTATCGATTTATGAAAATAATCGATGTCTATGCACGTCATATCCGGTCCAGCCTTCAAGCGCGCCTTCTTATGCTAGTCCTATTTACTAAAGATAAACGAAACGTGAAGTCGTTTTATATCGAAATATCTCGAAACTGCCGGACCGCTGATCCTCAATTCTGATTGGTCAGTGAGTCGGGTGAAGTAGGCGCTGAAAAAAAAATTTTCTGCGTCTTATTTTTCCGTTTTTCATGCGTGAAATTTATCTTTATATCAAAAAATATCTAAATTGCCTGATTGTTGAGAAAAAAAATAGTATTTCTAATTTTTTTTAACTCACAAATTATTCTTCACTTCCCAAATTTTAATTTTTTCATATTTATCATTCGCGAAAATGATGATGAATTCTTGCTTCTCAGATTTTCATACATTACTTCTAAACTCTACAAAATTCATGAAAATTCTTCGGTTTCCCAAATAATTCGAGAAAAATCGTTGAAGTTCTACGATTATCTGAAAAACTGTGAAATTTTCCGAAGAATTCAAGAAATTTTTTCAGTTTTCTAGAAAATCAATTCATAACCCTCCCCTCCTTTTTCCACAATTACAGATTTTAATCAGATTATTGTAAAAAAAAATATTGTAAAATCAGATTATTGTAAAAAAAAATAATTCAGTAGCGAAGTGGTAAAGCGGTAATATTTCCGAATCTAAGGGAGATGGCGAAATTTTCGTAACTACATTTGTTGTAGCTCTCAATCGGCTCTACAAAAAAGGTTACAACATAAATTTTGCCATCTCCCTTAGATTCCCAGATATTCATTGAAAACTGGTCAATAGTCAAAATTGACTTATACCGTTTTACCACTTCGCTACTGAATTATTCGAAGATTAAAAATTATTCATTGAACTTTCACACTCTCTTAATTCTCTTCAAGTCCTTATCAATATTTATAAAACATCTATGAGTATATCAAGTTTAATAAATTCGATTTCTTCATTTCCACAACGCACAGATCAAGTTCCCTTAAAAAAACGACTAAAAATGTCGTAAATATTTTCTCACATCACTGAAAAACTCCTCAAAACCCAGTCGAACCGACGCGCGTTGATTTCAGGGTGGTATGCGAGACCACACGTGTTTTCACGAGAAATATTCAAGTGCCAGGGCGTTTCCGTTCCCAAATCGAACCTCGAAACGCAGCCCCGAGGGATTGTCATTCGATTAATTAAGCCCCGCAGACTCCCTTGACATCCGATCGATCTGGCAAACTGTCCCAACCGACCCAACTTGCCACTCTTTGTCCCTGATCTACCCGAGACCCCCTCGATTTGTCAAAGTTGTTGCGCTCCCCCTGCCACCCCCCCCCCCCCCCAAACCTTACCTTTCTCCTTATTTTTATCGTTTAATTCCCTCTTTACCATCTTCCTGAGCACTCGACGGAGTCAAAAAAACGAGGAGCAATCGTAAATTCGAGCGAGGATTTATCGTCCCAGATGTCGTCTGACTAATTGACGCCCCGAGATACGCGGTTTCATGGCTCCTCTCTGTATGAAGCATAACACGCAATCTCGGTTGAGTATGTTCACCAGTGAAAAGCATCAACTCCGTTATGTGACTCTGTTATCCGATTGGCTGGGCCCAGTGGACTTGCGAGCATCGTGAAAAATTTCATTAAAAGTGCACCGACACCTTAATGAGACCAATTATTTCTCCATTGGTGGCTCGAGATTTCACGTTTGTTTATTCTAGGGGGGGGATTGAAAGAGTTCAGGATGTAATTGCAAATAATTTCATGGGGATTATCGTCGAAATATTTGGGAACGAGGGCTCTGGACTGCCTCGATCAATTCTCCTTTTTATTTTTCTTAAGGGTGCCAAGTGAATTTGGCGATGACCTTGAAAATTGACATTCACCAACAAAGTTATAATTTTTTAAATTAATAGTATTAGACAGATGGTGAACATCGGTGACAATTTTAAAATTTTAGAACTTATGGATATCGAGAAATTAAATAAACAAAATCAGTCTTATACACGGCCTCTTAGGGAGTTTTGATTAAATTGAACGTTTCAACCCCCTAGGAACTCAAGAAAAATTTGAAAAAATTTGAAGATATGGGGAATGATGGGTTCAATGTGATGGCGACAAAAAACAATGGGGTACCGGGGTGAATAAGAGAGATATTTCAACCCGCCGTACCCATTTGATCCCATGCTTTCTCGAGGTTCGTCACGCGAAATAGAGGATTTTCCGCATTTATTTTCTCGATGTCTAGTTCCGGTTGCGGGTTTGAAATTTCGTCGGATGGATGAATACATATCATTATCATATTTATTTCCCTCCAATGATGGAGGGAGAGAAAAAAATTTTTTTGAATCTTTTTTCAAATCCACTTGGCAACCCTTAAGGATGTTCATCCAAAATCGCAAGTACTTGAAAAAAATTTATCATTACTTGTTTCAGTTGAGCTAAATTCCCGAAGAATTCATGAAGAACTCAATCTTTCGCCAGATTTCTCACTAAAATGTTCTTTGAGTAAACGGCAATTATCCGGAATGCGCAATAGGAGGACTTAATGCGTGAATGAACGCGGATATTGATTCTGTTTGTTGAGATTAATGGTCATCTGGAGGACTGTCGACCCTACCCCATCGGTACGATGATTTATCGAACAACCTGGACGAGCCAACGGGGCTTCTCGACGGTGGACGCGTGTCAACGGTACCCACTCGCCATGTTAAATGCGATTTACTTTCGTTTCTCTCGTGACTATCAAGGATTTGTGGCTTAATGTAACCGGGAGTTACACCCAGAGGAAGTCATTTGGAATTAAATTATTGCAAAAAATTGGTATTTCGAGGGACTTAATGACGGCTCAAATCGTGAAATTATTTCAAGTTTTATAGTTCTCTTCGCTTTATGGGGCTTTTATAATTGGGAATTGGGAATTTTTATAATTGGGAGATATTTGGGAATTCAGGTTGTAAAATTGTTAATTGGTATTGACTCTGGGAAGACGTTTTTTTAAATTATGCGGATGGATTTGCGGATGAATTAATTATCATAAAAATCAATATTTCAATGTTATTTTTTCCTGATGATAAATTCATAAAAAATGACATGTTTTTATGAATTAAAAAAATAATTGTAATAATTATAATATTGTCACAATTTTTTTAGGACATTAAACGTAAAAAATGTTATTTTAGTGGAAGAAAAATGAATAATTGTTCATTTTCTTCAACTTCTAATGTCATTTACCTCAATTTACTTCAATTCGTGAATAAAAAAATTATAAACACGAATTTAAGTCCCTTTTAAATTCTCAAGCTCCTTTCAAGCCGCAAAGGATAACGCGATACCGACGAAATATTGAAGTGGCCTGCAAAGAAGGAAAAAAGGTGAAGAAGTGAGTGAAGCGTAGCGCGATGAGGGTGAAGCAGAGAGGAAGAGCGTCGCTTCACTCCTCGGCTGAAGAGCTAATTTTTTTAACGAGAGTTAATCTCTCTTTTCCGAGAACTCCTCAATTTTAATTGGAACTCGAAAACGCGTGTTCAACAACTCTCACGTTATGTCCATTTTCTTCAACTTTAATGTCATTTAATTTACTTCAATTTACTTCAATTCGTGAATAAAAAAATGATAAACACGAATTTAAGTCCCTTTCAAA
The DNA here is from genome assembly GCF_001412515.2 of Diachasma alloeum. Lineage (NCBI taxonomy): Eukaryota > Metazoa > Arthropoda > Insecta > Hymenoptera > Braconidae > Diachasma > Diachasma alloeum. Next base: position 784,126 of record NW_021680364.1, read on the forward strand.
TTCTCAAGCTCCTTTCAAGCCGCAAAGGATAACGCGATACCGACAAAATATTGAAGTGGCATGCAAAGAGGGAAAAAAGGTGAAGAAGTGAGGGAAGCGGAGCGCGATGAGGGTGAAGCAGAGAAGAAGAGCGTCGCTTCACTCCTCGGCTGAAGAGCTAATAATTTTCACGAGAGTCAATCTCCCTCTTCCGAGAACTTCTCAATTTTATTTCATTTTATTTTTTAATGGCAACTCAATTTTAATTGCAACTCGAAATTTCGTGTTCAACAGCTTTCACATTACTTTCACAATTTTTTAAAAGGATGAATAAAACAATTGTTAATGCAGCAGGCGATGATGTTGATAATGCATTGGAGCAACGTGACTCTTCAGCTTTTACGCACGAGTTGGTACGAACAATAATCCTCGATGGATCGGCATAATGCAGAATGGAAATGTTGTGATTATGGGGAATACTGGTAGGGGGTCGGAAAGCTGTAGTTGGAGGGGGGTAGGGGGATTTTGAAGGGCGTGGGGAGCGGAAAATGTTATCGAAGTTTTTTTCCTATTATTTCTGTTATTTTACTCTCAACATTTCAGTCAAGAACATTCTCGCTCTTGAATTAACGATTTTTCCGGTTGTAAAATTAATTTATTTTCTGCAGAATAATTTGAAAATTAATTGAAGAATGTAAAAATAAACTCTTTCGATTTGTGATTTGATAACTTGACAATTTTTCCTTTTTGATTTTTTTACTAATTAAGAATATGCAAGTACTTTTAAATTTTTCTAGTAAAAGTCTCTGAATTCAAGAGCAAAATTCTGAGAGTATATAGAATTTTCATTTTAATTGCAAGAAAACTTTCCAATTCCCAGTCATTTTTGCTTAAAACTAGTGCGATAGACCTCTTCATTCTGGAAATGTAGGGAAAATATTCATTTTGGTCGTCGAATTGAGAAATCTCCAGAAAAATAATGGGAAATTATGATAAATATTGACTCTTGAGCTCTCAAAAATGTCTATTATTTAAACAGAAACCCATTCTTAGTTACTCTAAGAAAATCGTGATTCTTGCCTTTATAACATTTAGTTTCCTAAATAAAGAACTTTGTAGTTCTTAAACTGTTTATATTTCCAATTCTCAAGTTAATCTACTCACATGTGAAGTATCTTTCAAAACATCTCTGACACTTAATCCTTCCAAATGTTCTTAATCTAAAAACTTACTGAAAATAATTATTTGTTATTTTATATTTCATTTTGTTAATTAATTTTAGAGACCTTTCTTCAAAAATTCACTATATGATGTCTTATTTTGAGCAAAAAACGCATGTTCTCATCAAGCATCCGTAAATCAATTGTTAAATTATGGAATATAACTAGTAAAATTCATGAAAATTCCTCTCTAAACTCACAAAATTGTCTCCAAACCCTTCAATCACCCCCCCCCCCCCCCCC
>NW_021680364.1:785641-786231 GCF_001412515.2 Diachasma alloeum
CTTCAATCCCCCCAGCCCCCCCCCCCGAAATCAATTTGCACAAATAATCTCCGTTGTCTCATCAAATTGCCAACGAAATAACGACTCCATAATCCCTGAATTTTCTCACCGTTTGTGCCTAGTGCACAAAGGCGTGGAATCGTATCGATTACCCCGAATCGTGACGCGGGGGCGAATGCATTGAGATAAATTTTCCAAACTGCTGTATCTCACCCGGGGCCACACGATCCAGTGGAAATAAATTTCAATGAATAATCCCGCGAATCGACGCGAAAAATGAAAAAAAAAAAAAAAAAAACATTGGAAATGAGGGGGGGACTGGAGAGAGAAAAAAGGGCAGTGATAAAAGTGAGGGGGAACTGAGAGGGTAAATAAAGTGTTGCGAGGGGATACGACGGAGATGCAAGTTTTATAAAATGTCTGGGTGACTGGTATGGGCGGGTTGCACATTCAGAGTCGAAGCCAGTAGCCTCGGGACATCACGAGTCCTCTTTCGTGTTGCTCCCACCGTTCTCCCTCCTCCCCGAGTCCATCATCTCGCCCTTTCTCATTCTCGTTTATGTCTCCCCCCCCCCCCCCCCCCCCCCCCC
>NW_021680364.1:786248-804806 GCF_001412515.2 Diachasma alloeum
CCCCCCCCCCCCGCCTGCACCCCGCGCGCTCTCGCTTCCTTCAAAGGAGACATCCTCCGATGGTGATCATTGTGAGGAAGTCAATTGATTTGACAATGCAGAAATTTTCATTTTTATTCATTTTTGTTGAGTATGAAGATCAAGTTGATATTGAATTTTTGGGGGGACTAGAGCCCTGATTAACCCAATGGGACGATTTGAATTAATCAGGACTCATTTTTCAAGTTGAGGGAATTGGGTTGAAATGAAAGAGAGAATGGGGAATTTCACTCTGCAGTTTTTTAGTTGACGATGGAAATGGTTCGTTTTGCGGTGTCCATTCATTTTTGTTCTCTGGAAAAGCCGAGGGTTTTTGGAATTACAAATTTTTTGAAAATACGAGTTTTTTTGTTAAATAGGAAATCCTAAGGACTCGCAAATAATTTGCTGGAACAGTGCAATTTCGATTTGTTTCGTGAAAAATTCTGTGATTTTTCGGAAAATTTAAAAAATTTCCCAAAATTTATGGAATGAAACAATTTAAAAAATTGCATACAATTTTTTAAATTAGTTTTTGGGAAAAAAGTCAAGAAACATTCTACAATTTTTATAAAAATTGAAAAAAATTTAAACTTTTAGAAAAATTCGAAAATGAAGGATTAGTTAACTCCATACAAAATAAATATGCAAAAATCCCCAATTAATGTTTAAAAAAAATTGTTAGTTTGAAAAAAATGACGTATTCACATCCCACTGTTAATTTTTTTTAGAAATATTCATCACATTTTAGTTTCGCTGAACTTTTAAAAAATTTCAACATTGAAAATTCAGAATTTCAGGACTTATGTCAATGAGAATTTAAAATTTCACGGAAAAATCACTGAAAACTGTTAACTTTAGGTCAACTATTGTACAAAAATTAATAGATATCAGGAAGGCTCTTGAAAGAATTCGGTGTCAGGAAAATTCAGCAAAAAATTTATGATTTCCCGCATCAAAAAATACATTTAAAAAATATATAATATGGGCCAATTCTATATATTTGTCAAATGCATAAAGAATATATTTTAAAAATATATGAAACCTATGTTACATATTTTTAAACATAAATTGGGCCAATTTAAGATACTTTTTTATATATTTTTCAAAATATAAAATTTTCCGTGTGAGTTCCCCTCTCGAATAGCCTCCAACGTCACTCTCCTCAATGACTCCGCGACAGTCCACTGAATGTCAATTTGTTCCAACAATATATAAAAAAAAAATTCGCACGTTTACATGAAAAAACCTCTCGATTTCTATTCACATGAATGTACAATCGTCAGAATGAGTGGGATTCATCACCAATCGCATTTTGCCTCCCCCTTATCAACCCCGATCGCCGCTATGAAATTTTAGAATCGACCAAACGCATCAGAAGGGCCTCCACGAGAAAAAAACCCATCATGTTTATCCCCCGGGGCAATCCACTGGAATTCTCCGCGATGCCCCCTCGCGAAGGAGTCAGGCAGGGGATACAAACGATAGCATCTGGTGAATCCCGTGCGAATCGGACGATTCCGCGTCCGTTACGGCGGCAAAAGGAGGGTTCCGACGGATATACGCGCGCAAACGTGCCTTTTATGCGCATCTCGCCGACATCAAAAGACCAAAGCGACTCACCTCTCTGTCCCAATCCCTTTAACATTGATAGGTATAACAGTGAAATGCAAGATCCATCACTTATGACGTTTTTGCATTGCGCCCCCACCAGCGGGAGATCGTCATCGACCGATTCTACACCGAGAAAAATTCAATAAAAATTACCAGAAAAAAAAACGTAGAAACTACGTTTCGAAACGTAATCCGCGAGCGGAGTAAAATTCAATAAAAAGTGCGGGTCGGAACTGAAACTGTACGAATCGCCACGTAAATTCTACGATTGTTCCGTAAAAATTAACCAGTCGTCTGATAACTCACCGCCGTGGGGACAACAAGTCATTCCGTAATTTTTCCCCAACGATTGAGAAATTTTACGGAACGTAACGTAGAAATAAGTCACCAGCTTCATAAAAACTGTTGAACGTTCAAGAATTTTTTATTTTCGAGGCATAATAAGTCGCCAAGTTTCTGTAAGATTTTACTTCTTCGGGAAAAATGAGGTGACAATTTCGTACTTTGTTCGGTGATGAACCTGAAAATTCACTGAACGTTTCAGATTTCTTCTCTTCCATTCCTACGAAAATTGCCGGAAAACGATTCCCCATTGCGGATTACGTGAATTGTTCCGTAATTTTTGCTGAATATTTCTCTCCGTGTACGATTCTGCGGTCATTTGTGCGGAGCACCTAGTCGCGCACTCATTTGTACTGGATCCATAGTCTTATGATTTTATTCATAACCAAGGGGAGCGATAAACTCTAGTGGCGTGGAGCGATTAAGGCCACCGGAGTTGAAATGCGATCCTCACTGAGGATCCCCCCCTCCCCCCCGCCGTCCGAGGAGGTGGAGAAGGACGACTCACACCCGCATGTACACAACTGGCATTTCCTGGCTGGATTATAATCCCAACATCTGACTTGTTTGCGGTCAGATATAACTCTGCGATCAACGGTAGTTTGCCTTCTGAAGCATTCAGGACTATTTAAGAGACTAGGGGATTGTGCAGTTTTTTTTTTGTGGTATTCTCGAATGTCAAGTTTCAGATTACGGCGAGGGGGAGAAGTGGGTGAGGGAAGGGGGGAAGTGGATGGCGAGGGAGATAGGGAAATGAGAGGTTGAAGGGATGAACGGGTTGGAGACTTTTAGTTGATGGGGTGAAGCTTTGGGGTGGCGAGGAGAGGGTGAGAATATTGTTCTGAAAGTTCACAATATTCCTAGAGAAGTTGGAAGTATTGTTCACGATGTTCGGGATATTGTTCTCAGAAGGGAATGGTGTGGTTCAAGTGTAGAATATTGCTCGGTAAATTCAGAACTTTGTTCATAAAGTTCCGAACATTGTTCTAGAAGCTGAAAATATTGTTTACAGAGTTCCGGGAATTGTGATCAAAGTTCTGAACATTGTTCTAGAAGTTGATAATGTTGGTCTCAAAATTTTAAATATTTCTGAAGTTTACAATTTTGCTTGGAAAATTAAGAATTTTGTTCACAAAGTTCCGAACATTGGTCTAGAACTTGAAAATATTGTTCACAGTGTTCCGGGTATTGTTCTTAAAGTTCTGAACATTGTTCTAGAAGTTGATAATATTGTTCTTAAAGTGGCAAATATTCTTGAAGATCAGAATATTACTCGGAAATTCAGAATTTTGTTCACAAAGTTCCGGGATTGTTCTTAATGTTCAGAACATTGTTCTAGAAGTTTAAAATATTGTTCACAATGTTCAGGGTATTGTTCTCAAAGTTCAGAACTTTGTTCTAGAAGTGGAAAATAGCAGTGCTTTGAAATATTGTTCACGAAGTTAGAGATATTGTTTTAGAAATTGAAAATATTGTTCACAAAGTTCAAAAACTTTTTCTGAAAATTGTAAATATTGTTCTCAAAGTTCAGAACTGTGTCCTTTGACCATCAGAACATTGTTTTAAAAGTTGAAATATTGTTCTCGAAGTTCACAAATTACTCAAGAAGAACTTGGTTCTCAATGATGAAATATTGTTCCAAAAATTCATCATTTTATTCTCAAAATTCAAAAGACTGCGCCAAATATTGAAAATATTGTTCTCAACGTTTGTGACAATTCCAAACTCCCTGAACATTATTCCAAACCTGAAAACACCTCTCCATAAAGAAAAACCAACAAAAAATCACTCAAAAATCCAATTTCCTCTCAATAAATTTCCTCGAAGTTGGAAAACAACCAAAAGACGAACGTGCGACGAAAAAAAATAAATAAATAATGGCGTCGACGTGCCATAAGTTCACAAGGAAGAGGAGGTAAAACAGATAAACCACATGGTTAAAGCGTCTGGGGTGCACTGGAGAGGAGTCGAGAGTTGAGTTTTAATGAGCCACCGCGTGCACATACGGGTATTCCCCCGCAAATACGATAGCATCAGTGTTATGCCCTTAACTTTGTTAGGGGCATTGTTATACCAAGTTTGCCTCACCGCAAGGACGAATTATCCACGCCTTGCTCCCTTCTTTTTGTCGTCGTTAATCTCCCTATTCGCTTTTTACCCTATTCTCGAAAAATAATAAATAACGAAACACTTTTCCCCCCCATTTTGCTCTTTTATTCACCCGGTTTAATAACTATCTCTCCTCGACAACGATTATTGACCATTGATTTTCGAGTATATGAGTATCCGGAATATGCGAAGAGAGTCGCTCGTTAAAGCTTTGAATTATCGAGTGAAAGAAGGTACGATAGGTAATGCCGTAATAAACATCTTCCTGGCTTGTATACAATTTTTCATTCGCCTCTCTTCATTTCCTTCGTGTCTATCATTTCTTTTTTACGTGCCAGCTGTATCTCTGCTTGATTATGTCTTCCACCATGTGGACAAAACAATTCGTCTCGTTACCAACTGAACAGAGAGATAATGAAAAAAGGGGGAAAAATAGAAAATTGTTGCCACGGCCAATTGTAATTTCACCGCTCGTCACTCATCGCTTTCTTGCCTCTTCACTATTTCAACTCGTCTTTTGTCTAGTCTATTGTGGAACGGTAGGAAGATTGTCAACTTGAGCGACAGAGGCTTGAGAATAGGTTTTTTTAAAAGAAAATTTCAGAAACAATTTTGTGCGTTTAAAATTGAAAATGGGGTTTTTAAAATTATGATACTACGTTTTCTCACATCTTCACTGTCTCACCTACTCGCGCCTGATGTATTTGAGAATAACAGCGAGAATGTTAACTCAGGACGGGGAAAAAACGGGAACAAAGGGAAGACCGCTTCAGGATAATTACTGAACGTCGCGAGAGAATATTTTACGATAAATAATGAGGGCTCTGCATACGCCAAGACTATCGCGTATGGAGAGCTTCACGAGGGGTTGCACAAGCAACAGATGCACAGTAGCTCTGTATGGACGACTACTCATCTCCCCCTCCCACAGCCTTATTCGTATTATCCTTATTATTCGAGGGAACGCTTTAAGATCCTAGTATTAACGAACTATCGTTTTATTCTCTCGTTAACTCGTTTATGGTACAGCTGGACGCTGAGGATTTCCTAGGTGGAATGTCTTCGGAAGCTGTTCGCGGGTCGACGGATCAAATTCCTGGTTTTTTTTTATGGAGAGGGATTTTAATATCGATTATTATTTTAGGGCTTCATTTCGAGGATTTTCAGGAATTTTTTTTTTTAATTTTTATGAAAATTTGTAAAATATTTTGAAAATTCTTTATTTTTTATTTTTTATTTTAAGACTTTGAGGAGTTTTAAATTTTTTTTTAGAAAATTTGTAGAATTTTAGAAGCTTTTCGCTGAATTCCGGAACTTTGAGGACATTTTTTTTAATTTAGCAAATTTGTTTATAAAATTTCTCAAAGTTTTATGAAAAATTACAGAATTTTCAGAGAATTGTTCAAGACTTTTTGAAAAATTTAAGAACTTTGATAACTTTTTTTTCAATTTAGTGAATTTTGTTAAATTTTAGGAAACATAAAATTTTTCAAAATTTAATGGAAAAATTCAAGAACTTTGATATTTTTTTTTTAATTAGGAAATTTATGGACTTTTAGAGTACGTTTAAAATTTCGCAATATTTTATGAAAAATTTCAGAATTATCAGGAAATTTTTAAAAACATCCAGAAAATATTCTGAATATTGTTGGCAAAATTCTCAAATCCCGACCCGAAATCTCGAATTGTCCACGGGAGCTGTCCACCAACCGATGTATCAAATTCCCACATTTTTCTCTCAGATTTTGACATGAATTATGACATTCGATCTCTCCATGGTTTAAACCAAAATTTGTTTTCTATCAGATCGAGGATTTTTCTTGGGAAAACACCCACGCGAAACAAAGAATGTATAATTTCCAATAAATCTTTGGAGATTAAAATTCACTGGAGGTCGTGAGATCCCAGCGATAAGCCATTAAACTAACGTTACCCGAAAACAAAACGTTATTACCCGCGGGGCATCCAATAACCTAGACAAAGTACCTCCGGAAGTGGTCAGTTTTCCAATATTATTTTATAATTCATCCGGCACAATGCGCACTCGAGGCAATAATTCTTGCAATCTTCGGTGAATTCGATCGGAATGATTCCACCGAGGTCGCGATTTATCGCACGGTCAAAATCTGCATAGGCAATAGTCGTGAACCATTAAAACGTGTAGTCTCTGATTTTATGGTTATCCATAAACTATTTCCTGTTTTTCTATGGTGAATTTTTTTTCACTGCGGTGGGATGGATGGAGGGTCCTATAAAGTGGGGGGGAGAGGATGGACTGGGGTGTAAAAACACTCGCCGTAGATGGAAAACAGCTGCAGGTGCAAAATGGTCAAGACATCTTCGGAATGAGGAAAAAACGGGGAAAAGTCAGACGCGAGGTTGTTAAGTTTTTATTCAAAAGTTTCATGTGATTGAGGATTTTCAGTGGTTTTTTATATTTTTGAATTCTGAATGTTTTCAGAACTTCGAGGAAATTTTATCAATCAAATTAAATATTCTAGGATTTTTATAAAATTGCGAAAACGTTTTGGAAATTTCCAAAATTTTCAGAAATTTTTCAAACATTCCAGAACTTTTAGAAAATTTTTGAAAATTTTCAGAAAATTGGGAAGTTCCTAAAATTGAAAAAAAACCTCAAATTTTCCGTAAAAATTGAAAAATGAAGAAAAACAATTTAATTATTTAAGATATCTGAAAAATTAGAAAAAAAATGAGAAAGCCTTCCTACTCTCTCAAAAGGTTCATAAAAGGATAAAAAAAATTTTTTTTTCAAAATCGATTTCGTTAAAAAAATCGAAAAAATCACGTAATTTAACACAAACTTTTGCGATTTAAATAAAACTAATATTAATTATTAATTTCCAAATTATTGCCAAAATGTTCTGTCAATTTCTAGGGCTTGCAGGAAAATTTTCAAATTATCCGAAAACTTCTTAAATCTCCTACAAAAATTCAGAAATAAAGACATCCCAATCATTTCACAACAATTACTAAAAACACATAAAACACCTGCACAAAATTGCAAAATCCCCCTATTTTCCCCAAACCTTCATAAAACGTTTCAAAAGTCGTATTTTTTCAACTCCATCTCATAAAAAAATCCCAACCATGAAACGATTAATTATTTATTTACAAAACAAGAACGTAAAAACAAGTAATATTTCAATTTTTTCCCGTAATTTAATTGACAAATTACTAATAATGCCTGCAAAACCGTAAATTCCACTTGTACATCGTCAAGTATCATCAACCGCCGGCTGATTTTTGAATGAAAATGCAGCATCGAGAGGGAAGACTATCGTAAAACTATAAAATCGTGGATTACCTCACGCGAGATCGTAGAGACCACTATAATCCCGAGACGGAGATTGACATATAAAAGAAAACATTACGCCTGCGTTGAAACTTGACGTTTATACACGTTTACTCCCACTTGGAGTCAACGTACGGTCAACACCAATGAAACCTTATCCTAAAATCTTTAAGAGTAGAGGAGAGCGACTTCGGGGCCCTCGGTATTTTTTACATCTGTCCCTTGTTCTGCTTCCTTTATCTTCGTCTTCGTTTTACGAGTGTTGCAATGCCATAAATTCGATCGCGAGAGCACGATGATAAAACACGGGAGAGTGGATATGATGATGAAACGATGAGTGGACGCATTGTTCAAGATTTTTGGGGAATTTCAGGAGATTTCGCCATTGGAAATTCACGGTTTGAGGAAATCGTTCATGTGAACTGTGAAATTAACGGAAAGAGGAAAATTCAGGCGAATCCAGTTTTGTATTTTTTAATGATTGATAGGGAGAGGAAGTTGAAGAATTTTTGTCTTTCTGCTGTTCAAAAATTTTCAATTCCATTGAATTTTTAGCGAAATTTGAGCGTTGAAGATTTGATAAATTTCATTTTTACGGAAATTTCAAGGAATTTCGTTATAGAAAATTCATAATTGAGGAAAAATTAATGGAAATAGCAAATTTGAGTTCAATTATTCCATGAAAATTAATAAAAATTATGAAAATTCAGGTAAATCTGTTCAAGCAAACAATTCAAGCAATTTTCTCACTAAAAATTCAAAACATCATTAAAAAATCCACGTTAACTATAAACTTCAGTGCAATTATTCCATGAAAATGAATAAAATTCAGAAAAAATTCAGTTTTTGTTATTCTTGAATTGACAATTAATTAAAAAATCGACGTTTAGTACTGAATTTAGTACTGAATATTCATCCTTCAATAAAAAATTCCCCACTAAATTCAACTATTTTTTCCCTACCTTAAAAATCCACTGAAAAATGACCTGAATTATCAAACTTTCCATCAATTTCCATTACAACAATTGCCCGCACAATTAATTCCGGCATTCCACAGCTTCAAAAAAGTCAAAATTTTTTGCTTGAAATTCCCGTCAAATAAACCACTCCATATTATTAAATTGCGGTGAGTATCATTAGGCTGAGTCCCCCAATATTCGTGATCGATGATGCGTCGAATTGCGAGTCAATGAGCAAGAAAACTCCCCCGGCCGCAGAGGGAGTCCCCTTTTGGGTGGCCCGCGAGCGAAAAAAACGATAAATGTGACTGCCAACCATCGAAACAAAGAAACGGAAGCTGCAAAACCCGAGGAGAACGAGAAATGCATTTTAAAAAATGAGAGTAAATGGACGAGAAGAGGAGGAAGATGGAGTTGGTAACCGCAGTTGGGCGTGAAAGGTGAGAAACCGATCTGCATAAAAAATCGAGTATTCGAGAGTCGAGTGGAGACTCGAGGTAACCCGATGTATCGAACAGTGAATCTTCCCGAGGGATCGATCTGGGCGTCGTTTGCCTGTGATTTACGAGGAGAGAGGGGAGAATAAATAGTGAGAAGGAAAAGTGGACGTTTGTTATATTGAGACGAGAGACGACCCATTGAGAACCCGGAAAAATTGTTCATTTGAATAAAATAAAAATCTTTATTTTCAATTTTTTACTTGTTAAAAAAGAAAGGATTTAATTACATCAAATGAACAATTTATTCAGTTCAAATAAAGAAATTTCCTTAAATAAGAAAATTTTCTATTTATTATTAACAAACGATTTATTTGGATTAAATAAACATCTATTAATAATAAAAAATAATTTATTTAATGTGAACAGAATCGCAAATAAAGGAAAATTTTCAATTTAAATAAAAACTATTTGATTTAAATAAATCATTTCATTTGATTTAAATGAATGATTTTAATAAATCGTTTCTTTTTGAGTGAAAAGTAGTTAAACATTCTGCTGAGGTCTCGTTTCCGGATCCTTCAGTTAATTTGCAGTGAAATCCAATTACGTGAGGACGAGAGCATTTGAATCCACTCCGATTTCGATCTGCGAAATGAGAGACGTGAGATTTTTTGGAAAACGAACGGAGGCGAATTGCGAATACGCAGGGAGTTCATGCATTATTTAATTCGCAAATTTGTTGACGAACGGAAAAGGCTACGGGCCTTTTTTGGGACGAGCCATTCTGTCGATACGGAGGAATTCGAGTAGTTTGCATTACAAAATGCAGTTTCGTATGCCTGGATTTTCTTGCGGGGCTGATCAGTCCGGGTGATATGTGCTCTTTTGGTGGTGGAGATGCTGGAAATGAGGCGGTTTTCCAGGTGTTTTTGCACGGGGTTAAGGTATTGTATTTTTATCCGGTAAAATGTTTCCCTGAGGCGCAAAAAGGAAGACCCACAATTTTTTACGCTGTTGAAAAATAATTGACTTTTAAAATTTCAGGGAAAAATTAATGAAGTTCGTAATTTTTGAACAGCAGAAAAACGAGAATTTCCGAACTCACTTGAAGTGTTAATGAAAACATGATAATTCAATTGAAAATAAAATAATGTATTTACCTTAATTTTCTTTTATTTTTATTAATCTCCATGGAATAATTGAACTTAATAATAATTGAAATCTATAGTTTCCATCGATTTTTCCATGAAATTTTGAATTTTCAATGACTAAAAAATTGAAATTTGAGTGAAACTAAAATGTGATGAAAATTCCCGAGAAGTATCTGAAATTTCAGTCAACAATTTTTAACAGTTCAGAAGAATTTTCAGTGCAATGAGTTGTAATTACACTTAATTTCCAATTGATGGAGAATTAAAAAAAAATTACCTGAATTTGCTCCATGTCTATTAACCTCCTCGGAAAAATACATCTAAAATCTACAGTTTCCATCAATTTTTGAATAAAAATTTGAATTTTCAATGACAAAAAAATAGAAATTTGAGTGAAACTAAAATGTGATAAAAATTCCCGAGAAGTATCTGAACTTTCAGTCAACAATTTTTAACAGTTCAGAAGAATTTGCTGTGCAATGTATTGAAATTTCAAATTTAACTGAAAATTCACTTGAATTTTCCAAATTACGCTCAATTTCCAATTAATTTCAAATTCTTTAATAATAAAAAAAACCCAGTGTAACGTTTTTTGAAGCCAATCTAATCTAATCTAATGAAATTTACTACAATGCGATAAAAATGTCCGAAAAGCGTATCTGAAATGTCAGCAACAATTCAACAATTTTCGACAGAGCAAACGAATTTGCAGCGCAACGTCTTAAAATTTCAAAATTCACTGAAAATTCCCTAAAATTTTCCAAATTACTCAATTTCCAATTAATTAAGAATTGAAAAACCTGCAGTTCCCATCAATTTTTCCACGAGATTTTGAATTTTCAACGGCTAAAAAATTGAAATTTGAATGCAACTAAAATGCAATAAAATCAAAAAGTCCGTCAAATTTCCGAAAAACGTATCTGAAGTAACCCCCACCAATTTTTACCGATGCACCCGAATTAGCAGTGTAACGGCGGTAACAAGCCGTCACGCCTAGCCCATCAACCTGAGATTAACTCGCTCCAAGTAGAGGATTCCCTCCGCCTACGTACTATTTTCAATGGGATGAATCCCTCAAGCCGCGTGTTGGCATGCTGACGTCATGATGCAGCAGGAGGCCTTGTACTTGGACTCGAACGGTTCAATGCATTATTCTTGCGAGTAAAAATGAGAGACAATGGGGGAATTGTCGGGGCCCATAATGTTCATTGTCCGATGATCAAAGCACCTCTTGCTGAGTAAAATTAATCCTTTTTTCAGAGGAGGAATTTTCTTTTATCGAGAGAGTCTCGAGGGATTCGAGAATTCCACTGGTCGCGAGTGCACCGAGGCGGCACCATCTGACGCTCGGTGTAATAAGGACGGAAGGTCGGGACAGATTGCCGAGTATCTTTTGCTAGTTGAGGCATTTTGCCTTCACTAGGATGCCTGTCTCTCCGCTGTGCACTGGGTTTTAAATGCGCCGGTAAAAGGGAAAAGAGAGATCTGGGTGTTAGTTCTTTTAACCATTGAAAATAGGTGTACCAAATGGCAGTGCTATCGTATCGATATGGGGATAAGAGGGCTCTGGGAGTCGAGAGCGGTGGAGCCGGGTGCCTGTACTCTGCCCCTTCCTTCATGAGTTTAACGAGGCAAACTCGCGGTGAAATAGAAGGGGGCACCTTTATCGTGAGGAACACACACGAGAAAGTCGGGTGAGACGCGCCTCTCGAGGAAATCGGCTCGTTTATTTGGATTGCAGGACTCTGGGCGATGGGTTTTCATCATTTTATGCGGATTTTCAGGCGTTCGGGTGAAATTTCGAGGATTTTTTTAAATGACAATTCATAACTTTAGGGCAGTTGTTTCAGGACGTGAAATTTTGGGGAGTCATTTCAGGGGAATTTTAGTCTAGTTGGGGACATTTAGGTAAATGGGTTTTTGAATTGGGGAGTTTGACGTTTTTGTCTTGATAATGGGGAATTTTATTGAATTTTCAGGGAAATTCGAAATTTTGTGATTTTTTTTCATTAGTAGAGGTTAATGTCGCTCTCATGTACAATTTTAGATATTTTGGGCTGGAATTTTTGGTAAATTTCTTGGATTTTTTTCATCAAGTGACAGTTCCAGTGGAATTTCAATGAATTTTGAAGTTGAAAATTCACTATTTAAAAGGTTAATTGAAAAAATCAATGGAAACACACGAGAAAGTCGGGTGAGACGCGCCTCTCGACGAAATCGGCTCGTTTATTTGGATTGCAGGACTCTGGGCGATGGGTTTTCATCATTTTATGCGGATTTTCAGGCGTTCCGGTGATATTTCGAGGATTTTTAAAAATGACAATTCATAACTTTAGGGCAGTTGTTTCAGGACGTGAATTTTTGGGGAGTTATTCCAGGGGAATTTTAGTCAAGTCGGGGACATTCAGATAAATGGGTTTTTGAATTGGGTAGTTTGACGTTTTTGTCTTGATAATGGGGAATTTTATTGAATTTTCAGGGAAATTCGAAATTTTGTGATTTTTTTTCATTAGTAGAGGTTAATGTCGCTGTCATGTACAATTTTAGATTTTTTGGGCTGGAATTTTTGGTAAATTTCTTGGATTTTTTTGATCAAGTGACAGTTCCAGTGGAATTTCAATGAATTTTGAAATTGAAAATTCACTATTTAAAAGGTTAATTCAAAAAATCAATGGAAACGGTGAATTTCAGTTCAATTATGCGATGAAAATCAATAAAAATTGAGCAAATTCAGGTAAGTATATTTTTGAGTCTTTAATTGATTAAAAATTCAAGTAAGTTAAAGAATTTTCAAGTTTTAGATGTTCAAAAAATGTGGAATTCCATTGAAATTTTAGTAAAATTCGACATTTTTAGTAAATGTTATGAAAAATTTTATCAAGTGTCACTCCACTGAAATTTCAAGGAATTTTGTAATGGAAAATACACAAGTTGATAATGCAAATTGAAAAATTCAAGTAAAAAATTCCCTAAAAATCCAAAAAATCAGGAAAAATCTGGTAGATATATACGAGTTTTCAATTAATCAGAAATGCAGCGCAATTTAGCGCTAACTATCCACATCTCCATGGAAAATTCAAACAAGTACAGAAAGTCTCGTCTTCCTGATCAAATCTCACCTTCAATAATTTGTTCTTTCCCAAAAAACCCAGAAATTTCTCCTCCGCGTACATTTCACCGAATAAATAAGCTCTTTAAATAATCGGTATTCAAAACCTCAATCTCCATCAATAACCACAAACCCAAAGAAGTAACTGAAGAATTGTTTTTATGTTTCACACTTTTTTCAGTTCGAAAATTGTTTTTCCCCCGGAATGAGCTCCTGTAAAATGATCTTCACGAGTCGACGCATCGTTTAAATCACTCTCAGCTCTTAAAGACTTTCGTCAGTGCATGAAAAAAAAAAAACGAACGGGAAGTGAAAGGAAATTGCAAAACAAAAATATGCAGGGCGGGCATCTCTCGAACGAGATCATAAATTTGTTGAAATGAGAAATACAGCTTTTGGCGTGCGCGGTGCGGGGAATTGACGTGTTTTGTCCCCCTCAAATTGCCTGGACCGACCAGAGATGGTGAGATGTTTTGTCTATAGAAATTTCATTCCTCTGACTTTTGAAGTAACTCAACCCCTTTTGTGATGCCAACGAAACAATTCTCAATGGATTCTACACACTCCGAAGGCGTATTCCTCTTTTTGGGGACTCGCGTGACTAATTCTGGGGCCCTTTGTAATTATTTGACGTTTTTAAAGAGCTGTTCCAATCCATTATTTGAATTTATGCAGAAATTTTGGGCATGAATTGAAAAGAAAACAGTTTTCACGTAATTTTTCAACTTTATCACTTTAACTATTCGATTATATCTCGATAATGAGTGGATTTTCGAGAAAATGTCATAAGATATTTTTTGTAGCTGACAAAATTCTGTAGAAAAAGTGTCTTATAGCATTTTCGCCTAGAATCACTCGTTATTAAGGTAATTTCGTTTATATAAGAAGGAAAAAAGAGTTTGTCTTCAATCAATTGAATTAAATATATAAAATTATTTTGTAAAATTGTGTATTGGCATTTGGTAATTTTGGAGTGTGCGGACGTCAATTGACGATCAGTTTTAATTCATTATTTGAGATTATGCGAAAATTTTGGAGATGAATCTAAGGGAAGAGTTTTTTCATAATTATTTCAGTTCTTCCCACTCTAATTATCCAATTATCTTGATAAAGAGTAGATATACGAAAAAATGTCATAAGATATTTTTTACAGCTGATAAAATTCTCCACAAAAACTGTCCTACAACATTTCCTGCCAGACCCAGTCATTATCGAGATAATTCCGTCGAATCAATTGAATTAAATCTAAAAAATGATCTTGTAAAATTCTCACTGCATATTTTTCCTGGGATCCAATGAAATTGATGTAATTAACTTTTAATGAATTTGTAACAAAACACTCGGCGTGTTTAAGTCACGTACCCGCAATGAGAATAAATAAAAACCGGGGAAATGAAGAATGCGACTTGGAAAAATGTTGCATTTTGTGGAGGAAGAAACTTGAAGATTATATCGGCACTTGGTACACGCCTGCGACGGACTTCTTTACCCTGGTTCGGCCATTTTATCTCGAATCTGTGTGTGCTTGCAACTCTCTTTCACCGTCCCTTCATCTTCTTGCGTGTCCACAGTTCATCTCTCTCCCTCTCTTTCGTTTATGCCTCATCGTAGGGGCCACTGCGCGATGTCATCGCGTAAAAACAAAAAGGACGACGAAAAAATTGAGGGGAAAAAAACAACTAGACGAAGATTTCTCGTCCAGCCGGGGTAAATTGGTTCAGATGCCGCCGATTGCGTTGAAATTTTCTCGAAAAAAAAAATCCATAAAATTGGACGACAGACGTCAGGGCACGTTTCACGATTCCTGTTTTTCTGACGATTACGTGAGGATTTTATTTTTTTTCTCGTCTAGTTCTGATTTTTATCAGAATAGACCGGATTTTTCGGGGGAATTACACGTGAGGGGAATTCAAAATTATTGGTTAGAGAATTTTTATAGTTTCTACGAATTTTTAAAATTCAAATCTCTTCTTTTTTTTTCATTTGAAAAAATATTTTTATATTTTATATTTGATTTTATACTAGGGGGCTACGCCCCTTGCTCGCTCCGCTCGCTAACCCCCATATGATCTCCATGATCCTCATTCTGACCCTTGTGACCCTTAATCTGTCCCCATGACTCTTATTTGGACCCTTACTGACCCTTGTGACCCTCAATCTGAGCCTTGCGACACTTATTTAGAGCCTTGTTACTTTTATTTAGATCCTTAATCTGGCTTTTGTGACCCTTATTTTGGCCCTCATAAACTTTATTCTGACCCTTATGACCCTTAATCGGCCCCCGTGACCCTTACTTAGACCTTTGTGACCCTCAATCTGAGCGTTGCGACACTTATTTAAACCCTTGTTATCTTTATTTGGAACCTTAATCTAACTTTTGTGACCCTTAAATCTTGGAACCCTTATTCTGACCCTCATAAACGTTATTGTAGCCCTTATGACCCTTATTTTAACCCCCATGACCCTTATTTTAACCCCCATGACCCTTCTTTTCACCCTAATGACCCTTATTTGGACTCTTAATCTGGCCCTTGTGACCCTTATTTGGATCCTTAATCTGACCCTCATTATAACCTTTAATCGGAGCCTTGTAGCCCTTATTTAGACCCTCGTTCTCTTTATTTGGACCCTTAATCTGTCTTGTGTGACCCTTAATTTGACCCGTATGACCCTTATTTCGACTCTCATGGCCCTTATATTGACCCTCTTGACCCTTATTTTAACCCTTGTCGCCCCTAATTTTAATTTCAATTTCGCGTACCAAATTTTCATCACCAGAAGTCGATTTCGATTTTTATAATATAGAGAGATTTTCTTTCTTATTTCATTCGATATTCCATTTTTTAATTTAAAAAACGTGCCGCGTGATCTGTTCACATTCCTCACTCCGCTAATTACAAACACAAAATGTCGGATTAACTGAATCAAAATTGTTCTCGAATCGTGCAGGCGAAATTCGTCGATATTAATTCACGTCATAGTTGTTTTATTTCGAATGCTGCGCATGCGAGACAAAAGTCAGAATGTGAATTAATCGGGGATCCCTAACGAGAACGAGTCCTTGGGTACCTGCGGTCACTCCACGGGCACTCGTCACACATCTCCGAGAAGTCGTCGGGAGAGACGAACCGGCGTGACGACTATTTCCCCCCCTGGTCACAGGGTGAGCGTGACCCACCCTGCAGCGAGGACCAGTATGTAATGAGTGGAGAAGGTGCGTGATCTCCTCGTGTCCGGGGAATACGCGTGATGTATGGTTATGATTCAGGGGCATGTAAACGCGTCTTCCAGGGAATCATCTCTCTGCATTCTCTTTTTAATCTGCATTGATCCGAGTTTGATGGGATCTCGTGATGAAGTTGAAGTGAGTGTTGAAGATTTAATCATTATTATGAAGTTTATGCAATAATTGGGGATTCATTTTGATGTTAGACACTCGAGGGAACGAATTTCAATCGAAAAAACTCGTTATTTGACTTTTTCTCGTTTGTTTCGTCATTTCTTTTTTTGTTAAAATGAATAAAATGAATGCTCATGAATTTATTCTAATGAAAATGTTTCCTCTGGGTGAAATTCAAATAAAACCGCTAGATAAAAATGTAAAACGAAATTTCTGAGGTAAAAAAATAAGCAAAAAATACTGTAAAAATGACATTTGCAGCTGGAGATATCGCAAAAAGGCGTTGAGTGCTCTCGAGAAATAAAATGAAACGTCGGCTAAGGGATGTTATACACTCGAGGGAACGAATTTGAATCAAAAAAACTCGTTATTTGACTTTTTCTCGTTTGTTTCGTCATTTCTTTTTTTGTTAAAATCAATAAAATGAATACTCATGAATTTATTCTAATGAAAATGTTTCCTCTGGGTGAAATTCAAATAAAACCGCTAGATAAAAATGTGAAACGAAATTTCTGAGGTAAAAAATGAGTAAAAAATACTGCAAAAATGACATTGGCAGTTAGAGATATCACAAAAAAGTGTTGAGTGCTCTCGAGAAATAAAATGAAACGTCGGCTGAGGGATGTTATACACTCGAGTGAACGAATTGGAATCGAACAAAACTCGTTATTTGATTTTTTCTCGTTTGTTTCGTCATTTCTTTTTTTGTTAAAATGAATTAAATGAATGCTCATGAATTTATTCTAACGGAAATGTTTCCTCTGGGTGAAATTCAAATAAAACCGCTAGATAAAAATGTGAAACGAAATTTCTGAGGTAAAAAAATAAGCAAAAAATACTGCAAAAATGACATTTGCAGCTGGAGATATCGCAAAAAAGCGTTGGATGCTCTCGAGAAATAAAATGAAACGTCGGCTGAGGGACGTGATTTTCCCCGAAGCTCTTAGCGGGTTCAACTCTTCCCAAGGAAAGAAACACGGAGAGGATGAGCGAATGAACTCGGTAAAGTGGAGGGTCTCGAAATGGCCAAGATAAGCCTTTGTGCCCGATGGACTCCTCTCTCACATCCCCGCACACGGTTGTCTCACATTTCGCGACGTGCGGCATCATATTTAACGTAAAATTTCCATCTCACCCTCAGGGGGCAATATTCTTTTCATCCTCGCACATACTTGAGGGAGTCCTCTTCCTGTATTTAACTGAACAATAACTTTAGCTGCCGAAGGTGATCGTTCATGCATGCTGGACGGAGAGAAGTTTCTTTGAAAATTGGGTTGCAGAAATTTAGATAGAATATTAAATGGAACAATTTCATAGTAACACTTCCTGTTGAAATTTTTGTGAATTATTTACGTCAAATACTCTAATTTTGACAAAAATGATTCAATTTTCCACTGAATTTATAGGAAAAATTAGATTGCAGGAATTTTTATCTAGAATTTTATGATTTCCATCTGCATTTTGAATATAAAAATTGGATATTAACGCTTTTTAATGACGTTTTTGTTAATTTTTCACCTCAAATAGTCTAATTTTGACAAAAATTATTTAACTTTCTTCTAAATTTTTAGGAAAAATTCGATTGTAGGAATTTTTATCTGGAATATTATAATTTCCATTTGGATATTAAATATAAAAATTTAATACTAATACTTTCTATTGATATTTTTGTCAATTTTTTACCTCAAACATTCTAATTTCTACAAAAATTATTCCATTTTCCACTGCATTTCTACTAAAAGTCCCGTTCCAAGAATTTTCATCAACAATATTATGATTTCCATCCGCATTTCAAATATAAAAATTCAACATCAACACTATCTATTGATATTCTGTGAATCTGTCACATAAAATATTCTAATTTTCCCAAAAATTGCTGCATTTTCGCTGAAGTTCTCCTAAAAATTACTGCAATATAATCAAGTGAAGAAAATTTCCTCAGCCTTTCCAACCAATTCCAGAAACAAATCACTCCCCTCGCCCATTAATCAACAATTCTCTTTGTTTTTCCCTCAGAAAGGCTCATCGATTTGTAATTCCCGAGATTTAACTCAAGAAAAATATCGTCAGATCGAACGACGAGGCAGAGCGCTCTCGGGGGGG
>NW_021680364.1:804821-821614 GCF_001412515.2 Diachasma alloeum
GGGGGGGGGAAGGAGGAGGGAGAAGAAATCGACGAGAAGATCGGTGAAATCGTGCACTTGGCGAATCGATGGCAGCAATTTCGCGAGCGTGCGTTTATCGCGTTTAATGCTCCATTTGTTTCGCCGCAGGGCATCCCACCGTCGTCATCACTCTCTGCGGCCAGCATCATCTCCGAGGCCGCATTACTTTGATTTTTTTGTTGAAATGTCGGAGCAAAACAGAACGTGAAAAAAAAATTATCGAATCAATCGCGATGAATTCGTGATTCCGATGGCACAATATCGCAATCAGAACTGAAGAAAATACTATTCAAACCACTTTTTGAAATATTCCTGACTGATAGAATACAATTCAGTAGCGAAGTGGCAAAACGGTTCAAGTTGACTCATTTCCCAGTTGTGTTTTTGAGGAATATTTCCGAATCTACGGGAGATAGCGAAATTATCGTAATTACATTTGTTGTAGCTCTCAATCGGCTCTACAAAAAAGGTTATAACAACAATTTTTCTATCTCCCTTAGATTCCGGGATATTCATTGAAAACTGGTCAATAGTCAAAACTGACTTGTACCGTTTTATCACTTCGCGACTGAATTATACCATTTCTTCTTTTATTTAATTGAAATTATAATTTATAAATGTGAAATGACGATTTCACTTCCGCAAAAAGAAATTTTTAAAAAGATTTTGTTTCCGTTTGAAAAAGACGAATGAATAGATAAATAAATATTTCGAATTTTTATTTATAATTCTCACAAAATAATTCTCCGTGTATTGTCCTCCCCCAATCGATTATCGATCCCACGATTGATGAAAGAGAATCGATAATCCTCGCGTCTAACAATTAAGGCGCGTCTTACCCTTGAAGAGGGGATCGAGAGTTACTGGCTTCCTGTGCGCGAGTGGAGTGCAGTTATCAGATCTCTCGGGTTGTCATCTCGTCGAGAATTTACCGAGGGTGACCCCCCCCCCCCCCCNTCAGATCTCTCGGGTTGTCATCTCGTCGAGAATTTACCGAGGGTGACTCCCCCGGTGGAGGTGGGGATTCACGCAAACGCGTGCGAGACCGCTATCGTTCCCGGAACATCTCGCGATCCTCGCGACTTTTCACGCGTCACAAAATTACGCGAGCTTTTCGTGGATTTATTATTTTGTGGTTATCACTTCTTACTTCAACTGAGTGAAATGAGGGGACTAATAGTTTATGGGCATTCTTGGAGAGCAACGGGATTAAATAACTCCGGAATTAACAACTAATTCTGTTCATAAGAATTAAATTGATAAAAAATAACTCTCTTTATTGTCTCGAGAATTAATAGATCAAAATGGGTTGTTTTGCTTTTAAAAACTTTTTATATGCATCAGGCGAAGAATTTAAGGATAATCCGTTTTACCTAGTGGTTCTTGGGATGTTTTAACAATTAATTTCAATCAATGAAAGTCATAAAAATCAAGTTTCGCGAAAAATTTCGCGATTTAATACATCAAAATAATTAGTTTTTTCTAATTTGTCTCTTCTTTTCGCTCTATTTCACGCAATCGGACCCGGAACATCTGGCGGTCCTTGCGACGTTTTACGCGAGTTTTTCGTGGATTTATTAATTTGTTGTCACTTCTTACTTCAACTGAGTGAAATGAGGGGACTAATGGTTTATGGGCATTCTTGGAGAACAACGGGATTAAATAACTCCGGAATTAACAACTAATTCTGTTCATAAAAATTAAATTGATAAAAAATAATTCTCTTTATTGTCTCGAGAATTAATAAATCAAAATTAGTGTTTTCGCCTTGCGAAGATTTTTGTATAAATCAAGACACTAATTTCTTCATAATCCGTTTTGCTCTAGTTATTCTTGAAATATTTAATAAAAATCCAGTTTCGCGAAAAAATTCGTAATTTGATGAATCAAAATAATTAGTTTTTCAATTAATTTCGTTGAATTATTTAATTATTGAATTTTTTTCAAATATTTTCATTGAAAATGATTAAAATTAATTTTCTCCATTGCCTCAAAGCTTAATAGATGGAAATGAATTGTTTTACTTTTTTCAATTTGTTATATGCATCAGGAAAAAAATGTATTTACCGATTAATTTAATCCTCCGATAAAATTGATAAAAATTCAGATTCTCAATAGTTTCGAGACTTAATAGACCACCGCCATTCATCTTTTCTAATTTATCCCCTCATTTTACTCTCATTCAGCACAAAAAATGCTCAAAAACTCCGAAAAAAATGTAAAGAGTGCATAAAAATTCATTTTGAAAATTCCCTAAAATACATTTTAAAAAATTATAATTTGCTCGACTTACCTGGCATACAGACGCAGCGAAACGTCCCCGGATCGTCAAGACAGGACCCGTCATTCTGGCAGGGATGGCTCTCGCACTCGTTGACATTAGTCTCGCATCTAGGCCCAGTGAACCCCTGCGTGCAATTACACGCGAAAGATCCAGGAGTATTAACGCAGTCGCCGTCGTGCTCACAAGGTGATCCTGCAGAGCAAAAAAAAAACCATCATCACTCCAAAATTGACGAGAACTTTCTCGCAAAGGTATGAAATCCAACGACCCGTTCCCCCCCATTATTTTTATTCTCAAAACGCACGTGAAGGCAATTGAATTCAATCGAATGGGAAAGTCTGGGAGTGCACTGTTATGGGAAGTATAATGCAGGAGTGAGATCGTTGGAGGCTGCAGTCGAGTGATAATTAAAAGGGGAATGGACGCGGGCCGCATGATTAATGCAGTTGTGGGCATTGGTTACTCTAGAAGGAAGAAGAAACTCTGTTTAAGTAACTGTCGATATAAATTTATTCGACTGAACTGAACAGAAGGCTTAATTGCTCGCATTTCTAATTCTCTTTTAATTTCTAATGAATACCCTAAGGCCTCGCCTATCTCGAGAGGACGATACGGGTCATAAAGGTGTTTTAAGAATTTTTAAAGTGCATAATTATTTATTATTTCATTTTTATGGTGCGAAATTAATGAGTTGATCGGTTAAACTCGGGAATGTGCATTTTAATCGCATAAAACGGTTTTGTCGAAATTTTTCTAGTCGTTCAGACAATATTTTTGGTGAAAATTGGTTAATTTATGTGATTGTTCATGTGAAAATGTTGTAATATATGAAATGAATAAAACATTTGTTTAGGTTCAAGGAAATTGTTTATTTTTTGTGAATAGAAACCTTCGTTTCATTCGTTTTTTCATTACAAATTCATAATTATTCATTAATTTTTCATTCATCGTCCATTTTTATATTAAAAATTTCCATATGGGAATATAATGAATTTCAGTGTCTTTCTTCACATAATTTAGATCAAGACAAATAAATGAAAATGAAGTCCTAAAGTTGTTTTAAGAATTTTTAAATTGCATAATTATTCATTCTATAATATTTATAATGCAAAATTAATGATTTGATCATTCAACACCATTTGTTTAAAATGTTTCTATTCATTTAAGCAAAATTATACTTGAAAATTAATAACTTTGTATATTTATTTCAATGAAAATATTCTAATATTTGTTTATTTGAAAGAATTATTCATGAATTTTCACTCGCTTTTATAATTAACATATCCATAAAATGTAATGAATTCCATTCACTTCCTTTTCATAATTTGAATAGAAAAAAGAAAATAAGAACATATCAATTTAGAGAGAAAAAAAATGGAAAAGAAATGAGGAAATCAGTGCAAATACACATCGCGTGTACCAAACATAAACTTTTTGACACTCTAATCACTAGATACACATGTTCCCGTAAAAGTATCTAGCCCCATTCAAACGGAGGAATTGATTTAATTGGTGACAGGATGATTGGTTCGTTAGACGCCTCAAACTCCTGTTGAATAGTGGAGAGATTTGAACAAATTAAGCGAAATGATGATAAAAAAAAAAGGGGGGCACGAAATAATTCCAGGTAAATCGAAGTGAACTGAAGCGTGATCGGGATCTCAAATCGTACGGAATCCAGGGTGCGATTACGTTCTGACCGTAGATGGACACCACGTAGCAAGAGTCGATCGGCATAAGTATGAAACAAGGTAAAACCCCGCAAGGGACACGCGATGCAACGAGAAATTTCACAGGAGGTTTATACGGGTGCACCTGCCGTCAATTATACCATATTTATCGACTTTTCCAGGGTCCGTATGCACAGCCTCGAGTGAAAATCTTTTTTTTCGCGAGATTCGACGCCAAATGGGGAGTTTTTAGTTGATTTTTGAAGAGAAAGAGAATGGAGAGATTATTCTTGTAAGAATCGGGAATTTTAGGATGAAATGTTTATTACATTATTGTTATAACGAAAGTTTCAGACACTGAAAGTCACTGGGAATTCAAATTTCAGGGGAATATCAGCGGAAAGCGTAAATTCAAAACTAGGATTTATTTAATTTCATTATTTAAACATTTGAAAAATGTATAATAAGACAAATTAATTTAATTAATGAAATTAATTTTTTTTAATTGAATAAAGTGAATTTTTCATGAAATTTTATCAATTTAATTTATTTAATTTAATTTCGTCATTTAATATTGAAAACGAAAAGTTTAAAATAATTACAATGTTTGAGGTGTTTAAAAAAAAGTTTCAAACGTGCTTCCAAAGTTTAAAATGTTGAGAATGTTTTTTTCAAACAATCTCAAAATTTTTTTCTCAAAATTCCAGATATTTCAATTGTTTAAAAATTTACATTTTTTTGTTAAAGAGATTAAATTTAATTTTCAAGAAATTTGGGGCTGAAATTTCCACTAAATTATTTAGGAATTTTCATCGCATTAAAGTAACAGTGGAATTTCAAGTAATTTTGTCATTAAAAATTCAAAATTTCAGCGAAAAATCAATGGAAACTGTAAATTTAATTTTAATTATTTCCTGAATATCCATAGAATATTCTGAAATGTTAATGTTTTCATTCAATTTTCATTTGAAGTAAAAATTATTCCCTTTCATAAAGATAAAATCCCGGAATTTCTCACGTACTGAGCCCCTCGAAGCCTAAACAATTAATTTCAATAATCTCTTCACAAAAAAAATCCCATACGGGACTCCCTTTTTTCCTCTCGTTCTTAATTAATCCAGAATTAATTGAATATGTTCCCGAAGGCTTTAATCCATCAAATCCAGCCCATAAATCATCCCCAGAGGAAGCAAATGCCATCATCAAATTGAATATGAGGCAAGAAACAGATTGAATACTTCGTTCAATTGAGATTAACACAAATTAAAGAACGCTGATGATGCAGCTTTAATTAGAGTTGGCTTATCACGGAAAAACTACACGACCAAGGGCATTTGTCAGGTGCCTTCACTTCCTCGTGCCCAGCACTAAAACCTTCCTCTGAGGCGGGGGGAAGGCCATACCACACTCGTGTAATTCCTCGTCCCGGTTTTTCCATTGTAATTGCCACCGTGTCTCATACATCGAAATACCCGCGAGCAAGAAGTACATTGTTCAGTCGTGTTTACAGTAGTACGACATTCGGAGGTGAATCAAATCAAATTGTTTGAG
The DNA here is from genome assembly GCF_001412515.2 of Diachasma alloeum. Classification (NCBI taxonomy): domain Eukaryota; kingdom Metazoa; phylum Arthropoda; class Insecta; order Hymenoptera; family Braconidae; genus Diachasma; species Diachasma alloeum. The sequence continues at coordinate 810,348 of NW_021680364.1, forward strand.
GTAATTTGAATTTTTTTGGTCATTAATTTTTTTAAATGTGTGAGCCAACAAATTTTTTTGAAAATTTCATGGAAAATCAAATTGTATTTTTTTAAAACTGATTTAAAATATTCTTTGTGGTAAATTCATGAATTTTTTAAATTTCATAAAATTAATTTTTATAGAAACAATATTTTTTTATAAAAATTTATCATTTCTAATTTATTTATGATAAAGCTTGTAATAATTTTCATTTTTTCGATTTTATTTTAAACTTCGAAACAATTTCAAAAAATGGGTGAGAAAGTATTCACAAAATTCATGGAAAATCACATTGTATTTTTTGAAAAAACAAAACTTTTCAAAAGTATTTTTTGTTGTAAATGAATAACGGAAATTATTTCAATTTCAAAACAATTTTTTTTGGATACAAAATTTATTATTCATTTAATTTATTCATGAAATTTTTTAAAAAATACCTGAGAAACAATTCACGGGAGAAGAAATTCACGGAGAATAGAAAATCTGAAATATCTTTCTTCCAAATGAATAATAAAAATTATTCAAACTTCATCAAAAAATTGGAATGAAAAATCGATTATGTATATTGACTACCTCCGATGACGTTAGCAGTCAAGCACAAAAAATGAAAATTGATTGTTGAAGTGATGATAGATTCACGCGTATGAGCGCTGAATAGTCGATCGATTAATATTCCCGTGTCTCGTATTGCCCGGCTAAATTGCCACCATCATACCATCTTTTCTTGACTACCCCTCCCCAGAATTTTCATCTCCAGTGATTCTGTTCACAATATCCAGGAGGAACTTAATCCACCAGAAAATACGCAATCTAGATAATAACAGAGTCGACGGGTACGGTCGAGAGGTCATTACATCGTTATTAAATTTAAAATAACGTTTTAGCGTTTAATTAGATTCGTTCGTGTGTTGTATGCTGGGGCAATACAGCTGCCATATGCAACACGATTTAACGTCGTTTCAGAGGTGTTTTGTAATCGTAATTTCCGTTTTTTCCTGTTTTTCCATTTTTTAATAGTTTCATTGTTCAAATAAAATGTTTTTCAAAAATTTTTAAAACATTTTCAACATTCTGTTAACATAAAAAAAAACAAAAATATTTAAACAATTGAAATGTTTATCATATTTTGAGAAATGTTTCAACAATGTTTCTTTTAAAACATTCTTAAAATATTTCACTCAACATTTTAAACATCTTAATTGTTTTAAAAATGGTATTCCTTTGCTGTTTTTTTTATATAAAAAAAATAAAAAATGGAAAACAATTAAAATATTTACAACGTTGTGTTAGCAAGAGCTCCCGAATATTCGCGAGTCCAGTTTATATAATAATTAAGCGTGTCACATTACGACACTGTAAACAGTGTTGCAAATGAAGAATGATTTAGTAAAACAATGAGTGAAGTAAGTTGAACTGAATTCATCCGTCAGGTTCTTAACGCTCGTAAATAAATTATTGCTCGACATTACAGCATTATCGTGGGCCACAACAGATTAAATTAAAAATGACCGCAAGAAAAAATGATTTTTTCACGCAATTGAATCGAAAAATCTGACGAATTGAAAATCTCCAAATCAATAAGGAAAGAAATATTCTCATCTGGCCAAGACGTCTTGCTTCTGGTTGTCCGAGGGATTTCCATGCATAAAGCAGGTACAAAAACACCCCCAGGTAAAGGTCCCAAAAGGGCCACCAGGAGTATCGGTTTACTTCTTGCAGCGGCGCGACGTTGCCGAATTTCTCCCGAACAATGCCCCCGCCCACCCTCTGGCATTGGTCCCCGAGGCACTTTGTGCTGCTCCAACAGGTAGTTGAAGCACACCAGCTCCCCCGAATCCGCGTTTTACGGACAAAATCCCCCGATCTGCGTTTAAATTTCGTTATTTTTTTTTTCATTCTTTTGTTGCGAGATGTAGCTGACCCAGTATCCCTGATATTTCTTGCTATGGGGTAGGATATTTCGGCGTAACACGACGCCCGGACGCCCGTAGTGGTTCTTCACTGACAAAGAGAGGGGGGAAAAAGCTGTTCAACCCAGAAAGGCTTCCTGGAAATCCTTATTAATTCATAAATCCGGATCCTCTGGTTTCCAAAACACCAAAGACAACGAGTATCTCCGGAATTTTTTTCACCGCCAAATGCTTCCCATATGGTAATTGTCCTCAATCCCCCCACCACCACCACCAACATCCTCATGACTGGATAGAAACTTTATAAATTCTTGTGGCTTAACTGCGAATAAATTGTCGGTGGGGTCCTGCGACGGGACAGTTTATACTTTACTATCTGGTAACACAGACATCTTGGCTGGGGTTGGGGAAGCGTGAATACGATCATGCGGTCTGGGGTTTTATCCTGTACTTGTAGGGACGTGTCAAAGATAAAAGGTATTAGAATAAAATTGAATGAGTTATGGATAAGACTTACAAAGAGAATTTTTTTAAGGTGAAGTGAGAATTATTTTGAGAATTATTTCACGCACATAATGGTTTTTCTTCTGGTAGAAAAACTTTATGGATTATTTTTTACTAGACGATAGATGCCAGGAAATTCTAGCATTTTTTGTCCCGTAGGGAAACTCAAATCAATCGAGAAGTTTTTATAAATTTATTTAAAATTCCAATTAATTTAGCAGCGAAGTGGTAAAACGGTACAAGTCAATTTCGACTGTTGGCCAGTTTTCAATGAATATCTCGGAATCTAAGGAAGATAGCAAAAGTTTTGTCATAACCTTTTTTGTAGAGCTGATTAAGAGCTGCAACAAATGTGATTACGAAAATTTCGCTATCTCGCTTAGATTCGGAAATATTCACCAAAAACGCAACTGGGAGATGAGTCGACTTAAACCGTTTTCTCACTTCGCTACTGAATTGCATTCCAGAGGATTCTGCACCGTTCTGGACCTTTCTTGAACTTGCTAGAACCTTCCATGAATTTTCAGAGACAGGAACATCTCAAATTACATGAAGTAAGATTCAAAAATATTTCCCAAAACTCATTTTATTCGAAATGGACGCAAAGCATTTTTCCTAAATTGCGAAGTTGATTGAAAATTTAATTTAGAATTATAAAGAAGTCTTTTTTGTAATATTTTTCCTTCAAAACATATTCTCCATCAAATAATTATAACCAAACAAACTCCTATTACATGTGATTAACCCGAAATAAAAGATCGCAATAGATAATTACATCAGCCCGTTAATAACCCCTCCCCCTCCGCCCCCCAGCTGTCCTGTTAACTTCGTTACGATGTTCTTTGCACTATATATTTTCCCATTGCATCCTGAACTTGGTTATCAGACCGATGGGATCTCCACCGGAGGCGTAACTCGGTGGGTCGCGAGAAGATAAATAATCCCTGATGATTCAGAAATAAAGTAAAACCGAAGTAAAGGAGCCCTGAGTACATAAAATATAATTAAATCCTGACAAAAAAAATATATAAATGACGCCGATAGTTCCCCGGAATTTCGAGTGCCTCGGGTGCTGTTTTTTTTTTTTGATGAAATAAAAGGATTTCGAAAGCATCAGGAAATAAAAAATACTGAACAGATGATACGTAAGAGCTGCTCCTCGCGGCACTTTAACCTCTTTTCCCTACAGTTTCATCCGCCGAGGTAAATAATGATGAAGTAGAGGATGAAGGTTTGAGAAAAGGTTTAACCAGTCGTCTCTTCCAAGTAATGCGCTTATAATTACACTCCTCGTATCCTGGACCTGACACTCGATCCTCGCGCTGGAGTGGGATGTGCGAGAGGGGTCCAGGAGTGGAGATAGAAACGCAAGAGGAAGGAAGAGAGATGGCGAGATTGAATTCTTTCTACGTATGCACGTGTGTGGGACAGTGAAGTGATCACGATTGCTCTTGGGACGAGGAGAATAGCCGAGACAAGACCACTGAGTGGACAGCATACAGTGATCGGTAGACAATTAGTCTTAATCGAGGACTTGAGGGAATGAAAGTGAATTGACTTGGTCCGAATTTCTTTGACATGATACTTGATCTTTGGATAAAGGTTAATGACACGCCGGAGAGATCAAAGTTTCGCGCTTTTAGTGAAAAAAGATCAATGAAAATATGTGAAATCTTATATTTAAGATTAGGCCCCTGCTCACTCCGCTCGCCAATCCCCACATGACCCCGATGATCCTTATTCTGACCCTTACGACCCTTAATCTGACACTCGTGATCCTCATTATACCCTTCTTGACCCTTATTTTGACCTTTCATTTCTGACCCTTAATTTTGGAGTCTAAATATCGAGCACCAAATTTTCATCACCAAAAATCGATTTGGATTTTTGAAATATAGAGAGATATTGAGACCCTTAATCTGACCCTTGTGACCTTCATTTGGATTCTTAATTTGACCCTCATTATAACCCTTAATTACTCCCATTAAGGGCCCTTCTGACCCTTTACCTGATCCTTGTGACACTTATTTATACCCTTAATCTGATCCTTGTTACCCTTATTTGAGCCCTTGATCTAACCCTGGTGACCCTTAATATTGCGACCCTTAATCTGACCCTTATTTGGACCGATAATCTGACTCTCGTGACCCTTGTGACCCTTAATTTCGGAGTCTTAATTTCCATGATCCAAATTTACAATTCCACTTCAATATGATTCGTAATTCCTTCCTCACTTCAAGGAAACAAACCTCATTCCAAAACATTGTCCACTTGAAATCAACTGTCTTCTAAAAACTAGAACCTTCTTTACTCTTTAAAAATAGGAAGAGATGATCATGTGGGGAATCCTGTAGAAGACACACAATCCGACTACAACCGAGAAAAGAAGAAGACGAGAGGAATGGGAATACACATCACGATGAGGGAATAGAAGAAAGACAAAGAGTATATCTGAAGTAAACGTAAGATGAGACACAAAAGAAGTGCTTCTGATTATTAATGAAGTGTCTTTGTCTGGGAGGAAACGCATTAACCGAGTTGCCAGGGCTTCACCTATACACTGCTGGATAACAGCGAGTTGGCTCGCCTTATTTATTATCGAGCGCCGCAAATGAAAGGGATTTACTTAGAACCATTTTACTGGCCGCTCCCTTGGCACATCTTGTATAGAGTTCTTAAGCCTCTTGCCTTCTTTCTCTTGTCCATGTTTTTCTGCGTATTTTATTTCTCCAATCGTTTTTTTTCTCATTTTATCGTCGAGGCTTTAATAGGATCGAGCATTCCAGAGGGAGTGGAAAAAAATAGCCGGGATCTATCTGTCATCCAATTCAAAACAGTTTTAGCGTCATTAATATTTGCCCTCGATAGGCGAGTAACTGAGATTAATCACGAGATGATTACGAGTCTATGCCGAGGGAATGGGGCGAGTTATCCTGCCCCTGGATGAATTTTATCGTTAATCCTGTCATCGTGATGTTCAATTGATTCACCTGATAATTACAAATGCCGAGCAATTAATATGCGTTCGAACCGGTGACAGAGATTCGATCGTTGGAAGGAAAAGATGCAAAATAATTCTCATTCTCAGTTATTTTTGCTTCAACCTAGCGTAATTATACTTAAATTAACATGAATTTTTGGTTATTTCAGGAAAATTCTGGTCCTTGAATTCAAAACGTTAGGGTTTTCTGGTCGACGCTTGAATCTACCTGTCATCCAATTCAAAACAGTTTTAGCGTCATTAATATCTGCCCTCGATAGACGAGTAACTGTGAGATTAATCACGAGATGATTACGAGTCTATGCCGAGGGAATGGGGCGAGTTATCCTGCCCCTGGATGAATTTTATCGTTAATCCTGTCATCGTGATGTTCAATTGATTCACCTGATAATTACAAATGCCGAGCAATTAATATGCGTTCGAACCGGTGACAGAGATTCGATCGTTGGAAGGAAAAGGTGGAAAATAATTCTCATCCTCAGTTATTTTTGCTTCAACCTAGCGTAATTATACTTAAATTAACATGAATTTTTGGTTATTTCAGGAAAATTCTGGTCCTTGAATTCAAAACGTTAGGGTTTTCTGGTCGACGCTTGAATCTACCTGTCATCCAATTCAAAACAGTTTTAGCGTCATTAATATCTGCCCTCGATAGACGAGTAACTGTGAGATTAATCACGAGATGATTACGAGTCTATGCCGAGGGAATGGGGCGAGTTATCCTGCCCCTGGATGAATTTTATCGTTAATCCTGTCATCGTGATGTTCAATTGATTCACCTGATAATTACAAATGCCGAGCAATTAATATGCGTTCGAACTGATGACAGAGGCTCGACAGTTGGTAGGAAACATCAGCGACAGCCAAATGCCAGAAGTTAAAAAAAAAAAAGAAAAAAATGGGAAATTGTTGTTTAAGTGCAATAGTAAATATGCGACTGCACGGTTATTAAGGTACGTCATATGCCCCACGGGGAGTGTTCGCAGAGCGTGTGTCCTGGGGCACATGAGATTACCACTCGATGATAATAATGATCTGGCCAACACACTTGGACCAACGAGACATTTCAACTTTTCTTTTTTATGTTCTGAAGAAGACGATTGCTCTCTTTTGGATCTTGATTCAGGGGATGACTTCAAACGACGAATGCATCTGGATAGATAAAATCGTGCAGGAAGAATTTATACGAGTTTTGACTGTTCGTTTTTATTTTGATGTTCGTTGAGGAGAGCTAAAGGTATCGATTGTTGATTACTTGAAGTGCTCTCCAATATTGGAAACATGTCTTTTTTCATAGAAACGCTTAGTCAACAATTAATTACCCGCCTTTGTGTACCTGGCTCGTAAATAACTCTATATGGTTTTTATTTATGACGATAGCAGACGGTCCTTACCTTGTTCGCACTCGTCAATGTCCTCCGAGCAGTCAAGGCCCTTGTAACCACTGGCACAGGAGCACGTGAATGATCCATTTATGGGGCTAGTGTCGCATATTGCACCCTGATGACACGGATTAGACGTGCATGCATCATCGAGATGACAGAGAAGACCTGAAACAAACCAATTAATCAAATAAAACCATAAAAACTCTCTCCTTTCTGAGAGCCTCAAACAGCTACAAAGAGAATAAAGGATGAAATATCGTCAATTGGTTTTTGTACCACCAACTTTTTCTTATTAAAGGGAACACTGTTGTTTGTCTCTAGGACAAAAGTGTCGAGAATACCAAACATGGGAGTCGATCGTCGTCAACCAAAGAAGGAGATCTGGTGAGGCACTTGGGGCCTTTTCGACTCTCCTTCTTCTCTATATAATCGCGATGTGGGGCCTGAAGGCATTTACGACGACATCACAAAGTCCTCACCGACAAATAATTTCAACTTCGATATAAATTACAACGACCCCCATTATGAGGGCCCCCATGTAACGAGTGGAATGACGAGTCGTCAGATTATTTCTATCAACTTTCAAGTGTCTAATCAACCATTGGAATATGGAACACCAGCCATGGGGACAGATGTCCTCTCGCCTATGCCTGTCCTCGGGCCATCCTTATACGCTATTTCTTTTTGTCCCCAGAACAGATGATGATTCTAATCATGCTCAATTGCACGTGCAATTTCTATTCTCGATTTTGTCTTTCTCGGGGGACAAGCTATTGAGTAATTGAAATTCATCGAATAAGGAGATGAGTTTGTCCCGGAGTTTATGGATTATTGATAGAATCTGGCGATGACTCACCTGTTTTGCCGTAGGTACACTGACAGTAGAAACTGCCAACTCTGTCGATACAAGTTGCACCATTGAAACAAGCTGCACCAGCGCAGTCATCGATGTTGACACTGCAGTCAGGTCCTGTCCAGCCATTTACGCATATGCAGGAGTAGCTGCCGTGTGAGTTTGTGCATGTTGCACCATTGTGACAAAGAGATGGTCTCAGGGAGCACTCGTCAACATCTAGCTCGCAGTAAGGGCCTGTAAAGGCTGGTGGACACAGGCAGGAGTACTCGTTTATTCTGTCCATACATGTGGCGCCATTTTGACAGAGGTTGCCGTGACAGTCGTCAGAGTTCACACCGCAGTCCTTTCCTTCGAAACCTGTTCATCAGAAGATAATGATTAGATGAGATTCAATATGCTGATTGGATAGGCATGATCTGTTTTTCCCCCCCTCTTTTTTGTCACGAGTAAATCGCTTGTTTTGATAGGAGGGAGGATTAGGGGATTAGCCGGCGTGACGAGAGGCCAATCTCAACTTCCTTCAAGATCAAATGTTCTGATTGTTGAAATGGCTAATGGATTGGGAACGGCCTCGGCTGACCTTGCTGACTCTACCGTAACGCCTCGAGTCTCATTGACTTCTTCGTTATTACACAATCGTCAGTTCAATCAACCACAAAGTTTGTGATCAATGTCGGAAATTCCCGGGGGAAATTAGATGCTGGTTGGAGAGCCTAATGGAGTGAGAACTCGGATGGCGAAGAATTTACTCGCAAAAAGTCCGGTGAAGACAAATTGTTTCGTTGCTTTTTGTTATCTCGAGTGGAAGGAAACCAACAAACCGCAAACTCGAAGGGGTCTCGATAAGAAGCGCGGGTGGTAAATTGATAGGAATGGAGTAAAGCGTAAATATAAAATAGGGGAGGGGGGGATGTCGAATGGCGAATACGATAGAGTCGTTCAAACGTGGGAAACAAAACCGCGAAAGTCGAGAAGATAACGAGGAAACGATACCTTCCTTCCTATAGTCCCCCCCCCCCCTGGGCACTTCCGGCTCTTATCCCTGTGCTGGGCTGCTTTTAACTAAATCATTGCATGTGCGTAATAAAAAATGGGGAAAAAATTGTTGAAAACCACAAGTCACTGGCTGAAGGGCTGTTAATTTTTGTTCTAATTACCCTCATTCCCACAGATTTAAAAGGCAACTTAAGAAATCATAAAAGTGAGTGGTAGAAAAAATTAACGAGCTCGATTCGCACCGACACTTCATACCTTAATCACGTGATTTTCCAATGCAAATCAGTTCGTTAGTTCAATTAAGTATTTCATGGATTTTCACAACTTGTTGGACCGGTCAATGAGTCGTAATGAGGTGTCGTTGGGCGGGAAAAATCTTTTGGCATTTCGCTGTTTTTAATGATGTTGGAGTATTTTTTTAAACGTGATATGTGACTTCGGGGGACTCTTTATCAAGTGATATCGACTGTCTCACTGGATGATGCACTATCGGGACTTGATCGTATATAGTTGGGACTTAATGGGCGGCATAATTTATGCCCGATAGGGTTCCACCTTAACTATCGACTATTCTATGCAGCACGACGGCGTAAAGAGGGCTTTTCTCGTGACCCACGAGTTTATTATACACCTACGGCAGCTCGGAAGGGACCATTAATATTAAGAAGTGGTGGACGATTATTCTTTTTTTTCTTCGTGAAGGCTTTATTTATCCTCTCCCTAAATATCGAGGGGGGGAGGGGACCCCGGGGACTTTTTGAGTGGCTTCCCGGAAGAATTTTAACCCGATACATCTTCCACGGAGGAATTTCCTTGAGGGCTCTCCCTCGTCTTGAGTTACAGGAGAACCCGCGGCTGATGCAGATCATTTTTCAGGAATAAATTAATCTGTTTTTGTGCTTGCGTTTTTTTTTAAAGGGGAGAGGAAAATGCCGTCCTGGTTATTTTTATCGAACCGGGGCGAATCGATTCTCGGGAATATCGACAGCGGCGGGAACAAAAGGATGGGGATAGCGAGCCAACATATTTGCCGGACGATTCGTCGCGGGTTTTTGCGGACTTCTCATCATGTTTGATTTATCCCTCCCGCTTTTAGATTTTTTTTTGCAGCTACGGTTTTTACGAGCTTGTTTTCATCAGGCAGGAGGAAAAAGGTGGGTTGCGTGCTGCGGCAGTTGATGGCGGATCGATTGAAGGATGAAAAATGTTGAGTAGTGATGGGTGAAGTGGAAGACGAATTGGGTTGATTGTTTTGGGTGTTATTGATGGGGCTGTATGAGGGGAAAATATGATCATGAATATTCTGAAGGCGTGAGAGAACAGGAAATTTTATATTGCTGAAAATTTTTACTAGATTATAATTTTGAATTTTGAAATTGTAAATTTTAGGTCGATTTTCCAGGGTAATTAATAGAAATTAAGAAAGTTCGGGTAAGGAAATTCTTGGATTTTTAATTAAGTGAAAATTGAGGGTAATTTTCAGTCAAAACCTTCGGGCAAGGAAATTCTTGAATTTTTAATTAAGTGAAAATTGAGTGAAATTTGATATTCAATATTCATGTTTAAATTAAAAGTTCAGGAATTTTTGTCTTTCTGATGCTGAAAAATTTGCAATTTCATCGAATTTTTAGTGAAAACTAAAATCATGTCTTTTCTTTTCCCCTAAATTATAGTGTCACCGAAATTGCAAGGAATTTCGTCATTGAAAAATCCAAATTTTGTGGAAAAATCTATCAAATCATAAATTTCAATTCGATTTTCCGGTAAATTTAATAGAAATCAGGAAAATTCTGCTGAATATCTTCTGGACTTTCCAATTAAGTAAAAATTCAGTAAAATTCGATACTAAATACTCGTATTTCGATTAAAATTTCATATGAATAGTGGAAATTCATCTTCCTGCTGCTCAAAAAAATTCTAGTTTCGTAGAATGACCCCTTAAATTTCAATTTCAGGATTTCTTCTCCTTCACTTCAAATTCAATATCACCCGCCTGAAAACTACTAGTCGCCCCACCCCGAAATGACAATTCTCTTCCAAAAGTGTCCACGACCTCGCCTACTTCATCACCCCCGGATTGAAATTCTCAACTATTAGAATTCAATGCTCTCATCCTCTCTAAAAAACCCCACTGAATAAAATTTGAATAATCGAAATGGTTTTCAACTCGCGGAATGTCCCCGATCTTCAAAGCTCAAAAGCCCTTTCGCGCAAGAAATAGAATGTAAAGAGGATGCAGAAGCTCCACTAATAATGCTCGCACCCTTATTTCCATAACCCACTGTCCTTCCACATTCAACTCTTTCTCAGAACCTCGATTCCTCCCTTTTATCAGTTGAGCATGCGAGGTTCGAATAAAAAGTCAATGTATAACCGAATAAAATGAATTCAGAAATAAAGAGAGAATGAAGATAAATAAAAGGAGAGGGGGATTTAAAAGGCGTAGGTGCGTCGGGACGGAAGAAACGAGCTCGCTACTTATAAATCAACGGTGGTCCCCCATAATTGCGATTGTCCGTGGTTCTGCTCTCGACCCCTCCCGTCCCTTTCGCGAGGAGCGATCTTCCTCGCGTGTTCCGTGCGTTGGGAGAGCC
>NW_021680364.1:821684-827038 GCF_001412515.2 Diachasma alloeum
GCCCGCCGGACACGAACCCCAAGGATACGCATACGTTACTCCTTCGTTACAGATACAGACAAGGGAGCAGGAATAAAGTCCTTTTTCGTCGGTTCTGGTTTGTATCGCTGTATTTTTCAGGCTTTATTTTGCATTGAATGAATATTTTTGGCGAGAGAAAAATTCAATGGGCATCATTCTTCGCTCCACGTTTGCGGGAAAAATAAAAGTCATTGAGCCACTTTTGTCCCCTTTTTCAAGACGTCTGTGTCGCCAAATTAAAGTCGCCGTTAGTGTCTCAAATTAGGCGTTAAGGATATTCGAGTGTCTTTTCAAAAAGCCAGTCATTTCTTCACTGAAAATGTCTAAGATTTTGTTTCTAGACACTAGTTTTTACAGACTTGCTGAGAAATTTTATCAAGTGACAGTTCCATAAAAATTCCATAATTTGACTTCATGACATCTGAATTTTTCTTATCAATTTTTGTATTATAATTTTCTCATCCGCATGTTGATCTACATATGTTAATTTATTCTTGAAACTGCTATTTTATAAATATGTAATATTCTGTAAACATCCAATGTGTTCTTCTGACCCTATAATTGGCCTGAGGGCTATTGGATCTGAATACAGAAATAGATAAATAAATAATTTGATGAAATAATTAGAAAAAACTGCAAACAGTTGTTTAATTATTCAAGTAAATTGCAAAATTCTCTTCCCGCAATGAAAAACTTCATAATCCCATTGAATTGTCCGCGAAGTTGGAAATTTCCCGATTTTTCCCTCCGAAACGGAATGCAATATCGCTGTCTTAAAAATTCTACTCGAAATGAGACGTCTATTCCTCCTCCGTCATCTCAAAATATTAAAAAAGCCGAATTTTTCCATGCGCCGGGCATTTTCAGACCGCAATCCTCATACGTTAAATCGCATCCTGCAAACCAAAGGATTCGCTTTTTCCCCGAGTTCCTTTCCCCTCCACTAGATCAACTTTTTTCACTCCATCCCAAGTATCGAAGACTAACCAATTCCCATATCCCCACCGATTTCCCATAAACATCATTGACATTGTGCGGGTGCTATTCACCTCCACTTGCGCGTGAAAGATTCCATTTAATTCCCTCATTCCCCCGATCATTCGGTTTTCAATAATCTTCGGGACGTGGATAATTGAAAATAGTGGACCATCCACAGTGAATTCCCTCGGTCTGTGTCCTGAAATTCTTCGGAGAGTAATCCCGGCCACATCCGAAGCCCATTGGGGTGTCTTTCCACTCGAATGTCCTTTTTTTTCCCTTCCTTTTACCATGAAAATTCGTCTCTCTCCCTCAACATCGCTAAACACTCTGGCTCACTCCGTCTGCCTTTCTATCGCGTGCTCTCCACCGTCTGTATAACTCGTCACATCTGTGTGCATTCGTGTACAATGTGTATGTGTTGTGCGCGTGCGTGTGCCGTGCGGCGTGTATTGTAGCGTATCCCGTGGGTCTGTCTTTGTCCGACGCACGGGGGAGAGTGAGGCACCGAGTGCGCCGTCGACGAGGTGTGGCAACGTTGCGAGAGCGGGTGTGCGTCCCGAGGCGGCCCCGATGCTGGTGGGGACTGTGGGAAAATTCTCATGCCGCCGACTGCGGCGAACAGCGGCTCTCAATCTGGGACTTACTCGCTCGGATGTCGATTGTAACAGGGATATTCTCTACTATTGGTCTTCATGAGGAAATTACTGAAGTAAAGTGTCAGGATTTTAGCGAACTCGATGCGTGAAAAATTCCACAATTTTTTCATTTTGTTTAGTCACGCAAATTATTGCAGGGAGGGGGTTATGACGTCACTACTTTCTGTACTTCATGGTTGACTCACTGCGAGGCGCCACTTCTGATCATTCCTTTTTTCCGCATTTATTTATGACACCAGCGCCATGTTCTAATTTCTATGCTCACCGAATAAGATTTTAATCGTAATTACAATTCAATTCCTTCTAGAACACAATTCAGTAGTGAAGCGGTAAACCGAGTTAAGTCGATTTTGACTATTAGCCAGTTTTTGCTGAATATCTCGGAATCTAAGAGAGATAGCAAAATTTTTCTCATGACTTTTTTTATAACGCTCTATTGGCTCTACAAAAAAGGTCATGACAAAAATCTTTCTATCTCTTTTAGATTCCGAGATATTCGTCAAAAACTAGCCAATAGTAAAAATCGCCTTAACCCGGTTTACCGCTTCGCTACTGAATTTAGAGTGTGAATTTCTGGAATTCAATGCTTGTTGATACAAACTGGTAAAAGTACGTCCCCACACTGTTATCAATTTTTAGTTAGTTCACACGGCAATTCAATTAATCTGTTGTTCATCTCATCAATATAATTCCGTGCTTAGAATATTGTCATCTCGTGTTTTCAGCACCAAATTAAAAATTAAAACTTCATTTGGAATATTGAGTCACAGCTTCTTTTTATTCATATCAGAAATTTTGTATTTGGATATTAATATCATTTGTTCAAAGTGAAAAAATCGATCATCATTTTCACTATATTGCATTCAGATGCTCCTATCCTTAACGTCAAAAATGTGAGATAATCTCATAATTCTAGCTATTAATTCTAATCAAATTTGTTCGAAGAAAACCTTAGTAAACGCAATATTAAGAAAGTAGAATTATTCTATTTTCCTCTGACCTAAATGATTTGGACAATTATGATTCGTTTATTCATGTTTCATAGAATGGTATTGAATTCCCTTTTGTTTGTTAGGCGAGCTTCATGAAAATTCGACGCAAGACGATTGTACTCATGAAAATCGCCTTACTTTCTCCATTCGTTCGAGATAATGCCCCTACTTTTTTTTAAAGGATTCTTTCAAATAATGCTTTCAAATTTCTCTCGATTGCAAATGTCTACTTTGAATTTGGACATAATTTGAAGCAATAATCAAATGGAAGAAGAAAAATAACGACATCCCTGTTGTCTTTATGAAGACTTGGACTTTTTGATCGGGTTTACGCGTAATGAATGGAACCCCTTCACCTTTTTTACGGCTTTTTTCGGCCGAAAAAGGGTTTGAGACACAATGGGAAGTGGAGAGTGGGGATGATGAAAGAGTTGACTTTTAGAATGGGAGACACTGGGTTGCCAGTCGAAGGCCCCCGGTAGAAAACTAAGTAAGGTTAACGGGGGCCCGTGCCTCCCCCACCAAAAAGCCACGAGAGCGGCAACGGGTGGCCACGAGTCCTCACCACGGGGGTGCAACGAGGAAAAATCAGCGTCTTTTCTCTTTGGGGATAAACGTGTGGAGGTTCACGGGTAAGTGGGGGGAATCAGTCACATTGGGACGGAATGCCGGGGGATTCAGGATTTATAGGTGAAATTCTCGCTCTTCGCGGAGTTGGTTTTGCATTTTTTCGGGTGCATTGGCGAAATTTTACCGTAATGTGACGATTTTAAGAGACGAATCTTGCTTTTCTTAAAGATTAAGTTGAGAATTTGATGATAATTTGATCATTTCTGGATATTTTTGCTTTCAATAAATATCATTCAGTAGCGAAGTGGTAAAACGGCTCAAGTCGACTTATCTCTTAGTTGAGTTCTTGAAGAATATCTCCGAATCTAAAGGAGATAATGAAATTCTTGTAATAACCTTTTTTCTAGAGCGAAGTGAGGGCTACAAAAAAGGTTGTGACGAAAATTTAGCTATCTCCCTTAGATTCAGAGGTATTCACTAAAAACTGGCCAATAGTCCAAATCGACTTGAACCGTTTTACCACTTCGTTACTAATTTACCGAATTAATTGATTCTTTTGCCAAAATTTTTGAATAAATCTTCTTTAAATGTCAAATCAAGTCTTTTATTTCAAGATTTTCATAAAAAATGTCGATGAATGGACGAATATTATTTAAAGAATGTGAAATTTCACGGTTTATTTCACCGAATTTTGCTAGAATATCCCAGAATTTTTGGAAAACTTTTTTTCTTCCGAACAATTCAGCATAAAAATGCAGTAAAGTTCTGAGTTTTGAAGGGCCTTTTACCGTGAATTTCACTCGGACATCTCCAGTCCTGATGAACAGAAATGCTTGAAGGTGAAAACGGAGCTGCAGAGGTTGGGACTGGGACACTGGACAATCATGATTTGAATGGGTAATGGGACGAACGGAGAAGAGGCAGGTCTGCTTCTAATGACGAGGTTCAAGATCGGTCAGCAAGATGATGGACACCGTCCTGGTGGTCTAGACCTTCAAACTACGATTTTTAAGTAACAAAACATCGAATCCCCGATTTTTGCGAGAAATACCATAAAAACGGGGAAACAAAAATGAGAAATACCATACGAGGAAATTTCTCAAAAAAAGTCTAAAAAATCGACCCACTTCGCCCCAGTCATTGTTGAATTGCAGCAAAAAAAATTAATTCGCAAAAATTAATTGCGTTGACATCTCGGAAATTAATGAAGCAGAATCGTCTTGCTATCGGTTCCGCATAAAATTCTCAAGCAAGGAAATGGGTTTTAGATAGAGATCGATATAAAATACTCGGAATGACCAACAAACACTAATTGCAGGAGAATCTGGGGAATCCTCCATTGAACAAATAATTAACTCCTCGGAAACTCGGAGAATTTGATTAGATAAATTAGCGAGAGATTTCCCACAAATTCTGAGGACCGAGCTAGGAACGGGATTCCGATCAATTCCGATAAGTCTCTCGCCGAGAATTTTTCAGGAATTTTCACCAGAATTCTAGTAAAAATAAATCAGTAACGACGTGGTAAAACGGTTTAAGTCGACTTATCTCCCAGTTTAATTTTTGAGGAACTTTTGAGGAATCAAGTTGATTAATTTCCTTCAGTATACTGCAATTTCCACAAAGATGTATCATTTCAGACAAAAATTCCGCAGAAACACTATAATTTTTCCCCAGAAAATGAAAAAAAACTCCGTTTTTACGAGAGTTCCAATAAAAAAATCATTAAAAATCTTCGTGCATCTTTAATCTGCAATACCTCCAAAGCAAATGACACGATTAGGACGAGTGACATCTCATTTTAAACATCGAAAAAAAGCCTTGAAAATGAAAAAAAAAAATTGAAATTCACTCTGCCGTTCTCGAGTAATTGACGCCTGAATACGTTCCATTTTACCCAATTCTTTTCAATTTCACTCAGACCAAAACCAAGTTTTCTCCAGTCGTTTTTTTTTTCCCGCCGGCAGAACCGAAACTATTCAAAGATTGCGAGCACGAGGGAGTGTTTAGGCGAAAGATGGAGGGAGGAGTATGCCAGCAACAGGTATAAGACAATCAACAGGTTGTTTGGCATGCCGGGCCGTCTCGAAGGCACGCCAACTAGAGTCGTCCACCACACTTGAGCCCCCCCCCC
>NW_021680364.1:827117-829579 GCF_001412515.2 Diachasma alloeum
GAAGAAAGGGATAAAGAAGGAGAAAGGAAAAATGGAATGGGGATGAAGGGGACCAACCAAGAAGAGCAATCCGAGGGGAGATATTCCAACCGGGATGGACAGACTCCGGTAATTGAGCCTGTGGATGTATCTGTATGTGTACACGGGGACCACAGGGAACAATGGACCCGTCATACTGGCTACCCATTCTTCAAACGGACAATCGGCGATCCCTGAATGTGTACTTCGGAGGGAAGAAAAAAATCGTGAATATACGGTTAAATAATTCAGGGATAAAACGGAGTAGACGGGGATTCAGGGGAATTTCTCGGATCGGGATTTTTCCGGAAAGTTTACTCTCTTTTCGTTCGATTACTCCTGTCAAATTGTGTCTAAACTCGAAGTGAAACAGTGTATTATTGTCTTTTATGATAAAGAGAATTTTTAAAAAAACGGACAATATCTCGAACGAATGGAGAACGTAAGGCGGTTTCCATGAGTACAATCGTCTTGCGTCGAATTTTCATGAAGCCCGCATAACAAACAAAAGGGAAATGAGTACCATTCTATGAAACACGAATGAACGAATCATAATTGTCCAAATCATTTAGGTCAGAGGAAAATAGAATAATTCTACTTTCTTAATATTGCGTTTACTAAGGTTTTCTTCGAACAAAGTTGATTAGAATTAATAGCTAGAATTATGAGATTATCTCACATTGTTGAGGTTAAGGATAGGAGAATCTGAATGCAATATAGTGAAAATGATGATCGATTTTTTCACTTTGAACAAATAATATTAATATCCAAATACAAAATTTCTGATATGAATAAAAAGAAGCTGTGACTCAATATTCCAAATGAAGTTTTAATTTTTAATTTGGTGCTGAAAACACGAGATGACAATATTCTAAGCACGGAATTATACTGATGAGACGAACAACAGATTAATTGAATTGCCGTATGAACTAACTAAAAATTGATAACAGTGTGGGCGCGCACTTTTACCAGAGTATCAACAAACATTGAATTCCAGAAATTCACTCTAAAGTGTATTCTAGAAGGAACTGAATTGTAATTATTAAAATGTTATTCGGTGAGCATAGGAATTAGAAATTTAACAGCTGATAAATTGAATTTAAAAAAGAAATATCGAATCTGACAGGCAAAAGGGCATACACACCCCATCATAATTTTTAATAATTCGTATTAAATAAACGTATTGAGCTTCTCGAAGCCTAACCAATTAATTTCAATAACTTCTCCATAAAAAATTGTATGAAATATTTCTCTTCAAACATCCCAACCACTCGATTCCTAACTGTATCAATAAATAATCAAAATAAATGTTCCCCTCAATTCAATACATCAAGGGCCCCAGCCTCTCAAGACGACGCTAACTGACGCATTCACACGCCCTCTCACGATCTCCCACTCCCATGCTCCCACCACGCCTCCTCTAGTCGCCGTCTCCCTCTCAGTTTTCCCCATTTCTCTCCTCATTTGTACCATTCGGATTTCCAGCCACGAGTGAGCCCCGGTCCCACGAGACACCTCACTCTCCTCACTTCTAAATTCTCCCATTAAATCCCAACAAATAGCGTGCATACACTCAATCATTTCATAACATTCTTGTAATATCACCGGCGAAGCGCCAAAACAGTCCCAGCCGTTTTGCACTATTAAGCAGTTCTCAGTAATCTAATATCTCAGAATCTACCACAGATAGCGAAATTATTGTCAGAACCATTTTCATAGCTCTCAATTCGCTCGACAAACGAGGTGATCACAAAAAATTCGATATGCCCTTAGATTCCGAGATATTCTGCAAAATCTCCTCAAGTCGTCATCACGAAAACGTTTCACTGCTAAAACTATAATTGGCAGTGTCTATTCGCACGCACCACGGTAAATTTTACCGTAGATTCACGGTAGATTCTCCTTCACATGTGTGACATCTCTGCTATAAACTCTGATTTTCAACTCTGGCAGTTCAGTTGGAAAACAGAGTTGTGACAACATTGTCCAGTAGGATCTAGGAGTCTCCCCTGGTTCAAAATCATCTTTAGAGGGTCTAGCACGCCATTTCTCGATCCGCGCTTTCATTTGAGTGCAAAAAAACATTCATATCTTGTCTGACATCGCTTTTACAAACTCGGGTCTACAACTCGGGCTTTTAATTGAAGGCCCGAGTTGAAGACCCGAGTTTCTAGCCGAAAATAACATTCATATCTTGTCTGACATCGCTTTTACAAACTCGGGTCTACAACTCGGGCTTTTAATTGAAGGCCCGAGTTGAAGACCCGAGTTTCTAGCCGAAAATAACATTCATATCTTGTCTGACATCGCTTTTACAAACTCGGGTCTACAACTCGGGCTTTTAATTGAAGGCCCGAGTTGAAGACCCGAGTTTCTAGCCGAAAATAACATTCATATCTTGTCTGACATCTCTGCTACAAACTCGGGCCTACAACTCGGGCCTT
>NW_021680364.1:833682-840420 GCF_001412515.2 Diachasma alloeum
GCCTTCAATTGAAGGCCCGAGTTGTAGGCCCGAGTTTGTAGCAGCGATGTCAGACAAGATATGAATGTTTTTTTGAGCTCAAATGAAAGAGCGGGTCGAGAAATGGCGTGCAGAAGTCTTTAAAGATGACAAATCTCTCTAAAGATGATGTCTGTTTTCAATTGAAAAGCGCAATTGTGACAACATTTTCCAGTGGGTTCTAGGAGTCTCCCCTGGTTCAACACCATCTTTAGAGGTCCTAGCACGCCATTTCTCGACCCGCTCTTTCGTTTGAGCTCAAAAAAACATTCATATCTTGTCTGATATCTTTGCTACAAACTCGGGTCTACAACTCGGGCCTTCAATTGAAGGCCCGAGTTGTAGGCCCGAGTTTGTAGCAGCGATGTCAGACAAGATATGAATGTTTTTTTTTGGCTCAAATGAAAGAGCGGGTCGAGAAATGACGTGCAAATGTCTCTAAGGATGATTTTTTAACCAGGGGAGACTTCTAGAGCCGAGTGGACAATGTTGGCACAACTCTGGTTTTCAGTTCTGAAACCAGAGTTGTGGCACCTCTGGTAGGAGTCTCCTTTGGTTGGAGACCATCTTTAAAATCATTTGCACTATATTTCGGCCCCCACTCCTGCACTCGGACTCCATTACACAAATATGAATATCGTTCAGAAAACGTTCACATAAAATGTAAAAAACTATTCATTTCATTTTTTATTTGCGTTTACTCAATTATTTATTTCATTTTTTATTTGTGTTAATCTATACTGATATTCGTATTCGAGAAATTTGTTTACTAGTCTACTATCTCCATATCACTTATCAATTGATTCGATGTGTCTAGTTTATTGTCTAGATTTAATTTGAGAACTAAAAGTTGAGGGTCCACGATGTCCCATATATCCACGGTAGAAACTACCTTGGATCCACGGGAAAACGTCCCGTATATCCACGGTCAAAGTTACCGTGGAGCGTGTGAATAGATACTGCCAATATAATTTCCAGAAATACAATTTCACCTCATATTCCTTCATATTCCTTCACCTACGAAACGATAATTAATGGTGTCGATGGAAACCAAACGTACACCAACAACATGATGCGATAGACGGGGTACAAAGCTCGGAGTACGCATATGTAAATCACCCAAGGGCGCACCCACGCCCCTTTCTCTCCCTTCTATCTCCCCTCACCCCTCGCCCATGTGTGCACACTGGATATTCATCGTGCCTGTCCTCTTCCCATAAACTCGTTGCCCAGCTGAACTGAGAACGTGTGTACTCCATGGTCCATCGAGAGCTCCAGAAAATAAAAGAGTAAATAATAAAAAAGAAGGAAAAAAATTAAGAAAGAGGGAGAATAGCCTGCTGAAGTACTAGAGAGATGTTGGTCCCACGTGTGTATGTCTCGAGTGTCTTCTTTTTATTACGATATTTTTTTTTCTCCTCATTCTCTTATTCTTGGCCTCCACCTCTTGAGGTCCTTAGGAGTGAGATAAAGCGAGCGTGATAGCACTCCCTTCTTTCTTATTCCCTCGCCTCCTATGGGTTCTTGTTTTGACACCGTCCTCCCCTTGTTTTAGTTTTTTTTTTAAATTTTGTTTCATATATTTTTCGCGATTTTTCGTGCTTTTTTTGGACGTCTGAAGCTCTCGGGATTTTCTATACATTTTGACTGTCGAATTGTTGGATAATTGAATTATTCTGGGTTTTGTTTCAACGTTTTTTGCATTAGTTGCATTGTATTTATTTCTTTGGGTTGGATCTCCTGGAGTTATTGAAAAGTCGTGCAGACTTTGTTATTGAAAGTGCCACAGATTTTGCGATCTCTAATCATCAAATTGATAATTTAGAAAAAAAATATAATAAATTGAGTTGATTTCAAGTTGATTTCAATCTGAGTTGATACTTTATTTAGTTTTTTCTACGGTAAAATGCTTTTCTACTTTTGTAGTCTATCAGAGCTTTCATTCCAGCCCGATTTGACTCTAGGTTTCCGGAAATTTTACGATGACTTTATTATTTAATAGGGGGCTCCGCCCCTTGCTCGCTTTGCTCGCCAATCCGGGGAGGGCCCCGCCCCCTCGCTCGCTTCACTCGCTCTCCCAACCTTCTTGGGTATGTGTAGGGGTTCGTATTATGTGAAAAAAAAATGATAGAGTGATTTACCTCGTTTGAAAAATTGAGGTTTCTATTATTTACAAAAGGCTCCAACGCCTTTTGCCGCTTTGACTCAACCGTTCATTTTTCTATTTGTTTACGTAGATTAGTATGAGGTATACTCTTATTATTTTGTAAAAATTTGACCTGCCCGTTAGAAAAATAGAGACAATCATTTATTTTCAATGGCATCATCAGGGTCACAGTGAGGATCTGAATCAGGAGCGTCTGCTGAATTTTTAAGCCTCCTTTTTTTTATTATATAAAGAGAAACTTTGCAGGCCTGAATTTGAATCCCGATATTGAACCGTTAGAAACCATTTTAAAAATCTGAAAAAAATTAGAAACTTCACTTTTGAAGAAAGATTGATGAAATGATTAAAAAAATTCAAATTTCGAAAATTACGACCATTTTCTATAAATAATTTATAAACAACCAATTTTCCACCGTAAAATCATCTGTTTGGAATCGTAACAAATTTATCCGTATTCAGAATTAAAAAATAAGATTTCCAAAAGTTTAAACAATTTCCGTTATTGATTTATACACAACAAAGATTCGAAAAATACTAATTTTTGCAAAATTTAATTTTAATGGCGCTGAATATTAATAATTTTTTTCAAAATTTTCTCACATAATTTAATTGACAAATTTGATGATTGAAAATGGTTAAATCTGTAGTGAAGTTTGTAGAAAACCGTAAAAAATACTTGAACATCCTTAAATAATAATCGTTTTAATGTCTTTCCATTGGAAAGCATACGAAATCCTGTGAATCACTAACAGCTTAATTTTTTTGGTTTTTATCTTGTTTCATCCATTTAAAAAATTTTTAACACTTTTTTCTGTTCATCCCAATCTCTCCGGATTTTCTCAACATTTTGAATATCGAATGATGCGGCTGGAGACCGCAATACCTCGGTTTCACGACATCTCGCGCACCGACGACCTGGAAACATCTTGTCTCACGGGATCAATGTCTGTGGTACTCCAGCCAACCACCCGATAAAATCGTCGCTCCGATCGTAATATCGCATTACAATATTTTTTTTCGCGAAACCGCGGAATATAAAATTGGTTTATGAAGGGTTGAACGGGTTTTTAAGAGTTCTATTGGAATTTTGTTGTGCATTCACTTCCTGAGAAGATATTTCAATATCCACGGAGACTCACTCAGGAATTTTACTCTTTACCACAATCGTTAAAATTTTTTAATCGTCATTTTTTTTATTTCAATGAGTTCAATATATATTTTTTAAATTTTTTAAATTTTAATATTAATTCAATTTTTTTAGGATTCATTTTTGGTCCGCAAATTATGTATTTTTTATATAATATTTTTCGTGAAATCAATCTCAAATCGTGTGCATTCGCTTTCCAAAGAATATTGCGAGTAAAATTCATGGGAATGGATTTCTGAAGAAGGTCGGTGCTAAGGGAATGAGAGAGAGGAGAAAAACGGAGGGTTTAGGTTCGACATATCAGCCCGCGGTGGTCACGAGTCTTGGGTCCGAGGTACAGAGAGAGTGGGTGGGACCCCTCTCTTCGTGATCCTCATGCCACCCCCACCTCGAAACGCTCTTTAAACTCTCGTACGCTCGGGTTAAAACGTCTGAGAAGGCTCCTCTTACCTCTGTGGTTTTGCGCGAAAGTGACAGTCCGAGTTCTTCAGGGGGAGGGGGAAGAGGGGGGCGCGCGCGAGACTGGAGAAGTTGTGAAAGAGTCGTTTGTCTCTGGTGGAGCTAGGAAACAGAATGTTTCAACAGGAAAAATTAACAATATTGAATGGACTAAAAAAAAATCGCATCTGTAAAAAGTTAGTTTCGTGAAGTTGTATTGTATCGAAATATATCGAAATATATCGAAACTATCGCAGTTCTAATCCTCAATTCTCATTGGTCAATGAGTTGCGTGAAGTTAGTCGCTGAAAACACGCGGTATTTTCAAATTATTTGAACTCACAAATTATTCTTTCTGTCGTAATTGTGCGGTTTCTCATGTTTATCATGCGTGAAGTTGATCGATTTTTCCTTTTCGGATTTTCTTTCATGATGTACTTTTATGAAACTCATTAATTTCAGTTCCTTGAATTTTCTTTCGCGAACGGCATAAATTTGATTCCCTTCTCTCAATTCTAGAAAACCGAGAAAATTTTCCAGTTTCTTAAAAAATTCTAGAAAAATGTCTGTTTTTTTCTTTTCAGTCCAGAAAAATTTAGAAAATTAAACAGTTTATTTAGAGAATTCTCGGATTTTCGGAATAATCTAAGAAGGATTTTCAGTTTTATAAAAAACTGATTCATAACACTTTCCTTATTTTTCTTTTTGAAAGGGAATTGATCGAAAATTCAAACCCATCGATGAATTTTTCACTCATCATTCATTATTCTGATGCCCTCATGAATGCATCAAATTTAATTTAATAATTTAATTAATTTAATTTAATGGCAAAATTAAATGAAGAAAATGAAAGTTCTGACAAGTAAACGAGGCTCCAAAAATAGAATAAAAAACCAAAAAGCACATTTCCTCCAATTCTTCTACAAAAAAATATTGCACTGAATTTTTCAGGCTTCAAGGAGATAAATCCGTGAGATATTCCCCCACTTCCTAATTGCCTTAACTCGCCAAAAGCCATAAAAACCCCAAAAATTACGAGAAACGAGAAAAATGTCAGGAAACATTCCCGCTGAAAGAAGAAAAAATTAACGGTCCGGGTGAATCGATTTTGGAATTTCGCTTCGTTACGACCGAGTGGTGAAAAATGAATGTGAGCTCCTCCCATACCTCCCCTCTCTATTTTCTGGCGAGCGAGTGCCCTCGTGACTCGGCACTAAGTTCCCGTTTTTTTCCCCCGAAGGTACAGAAGACAGAGCGTGGATGAAAACCGACGGCTGGAGGAAGAACAAAAAGCACTTTGTTACTAAGGTAAACCCATGATGCATGTGTACACCTCAGCAATCCCCCTCCCCTGGCATTCAACTCACTTTGGGATGAAGAAGATGAAGAGGCTGAGTGGCTACTCTACGTCATTCAGACGTTTGAAAAACCGCAACTAATCCTCCGGAAATTGTTGTACACTTCTGGGTTTTGTTTCAACACTTTTTGCATTAATTTATATCTTCGTTACATATGTCCTGGAGTTATAAATGAGTCGCGGAGAGTTTACTATCGAGAGCCCGGGAGATCTTATCATTTTAATCATCAAATTTCGAGTTTATAAAAAAATAAGAATAAACTAAGCGGATTTGAATCATTGATAACTAGCGATCGGCAGACTGAATCTCAACAACTTTTTGTTCATTTTCAAGGTATTTTTTCAGGCTTCAAAATGAGCATTGACTCAGTCAAATCGGATCGTTCAGTCACGAGATATCGACGGAAGTTGAAAAATCGAAAATTACTTCATCGAATGGAAATAGTCATTTCAATGAAATAATACTCATTTTTATTTCATTTTATTGGAAAGCATACGGAATGGAATATTAATAGTTTTTTACTTCCATCTTGTTTTATGCATTTTTCAATGTTTTAAAAGCTTTCGTTCAGAGCCCTGCAAATCTTATCATTTTCAACCATCAAATTTCTAGTTTAGAAGAAAGAAAAATAAACTAACCCAAATTCAATCATTGATAACTACCGATCGGCAGAGTGAATCTGAACACCTTTTCGTTCATTTTCAAGATATTTTTTCAGGCTACAAAATGAGCGTCGACTCATTCAAATCGCATCATTCAATCACCAGAAATCGTCAAACTAAAAAAATCAAATTTCCCGTCATCAACCAGAAATAATAGTTCTTTGATTTCCAAGCCTATAAAATCGTGTGAATTATCAATGCGCGCACCTCCAGGTCACAAACCCCCCCGCTATCCCATGAATTATCACCTGAAACCCCAGGGCAAAGTTTATTTACACTTCCCCTGTCTCCACTGAATTAATACCGAACTCGTGAAAATCCCTCGCCCCCGAGTATTTCGATCTTATTAACGATAATCCCCCAGATTAGATTTATCAAACCCCCGGGCTGGACTCTAACATGCAGTTTCCCCTCGGAATTTCACCTACGTCTCCACATAACGGTTCTCCGGTTAAACCCACGCGCGTGCGTCTTCTCGCCGGACTTTTCCATCGATCTGATTTATTCCCGCGGTTCGCGTATCCCCATGGATCAACCAGTGGAGATACACTCGCAAATGCAAGAACTTACACAACCGGGAATACCTCCTTTATGCATAATCTCGCTCGACTACACTATGTGGGCACAGGGGGGGAGACTCTTTATTTCATTTTATCCCTTCGTAATTTCCCACTGGACTCGCGCGATTTACTCGTGAAGATTATTATCGCACTTAATTACCAGACATTTTTAACGGTTCACTTCGCCCACCTACCACTTAATAAACTTGTCTCCCCCGATACATCGGCATTTTTATTCACCTCAAATGATAATATACAGTCGATAAACGGGGCGACGATCGTGGAGAGATAGAGCGAGATTAAAATTTTTTTTTCGACACCGTTGGAGCTGAATTTTACGATTTTAAAATTAGTTTGGAATTCACTAACACGAGCGAGGGGCGGGGGG
>NW_021680364.1:840865-843610 GCF_001412515.2 Diachasma alloeum
GGGGGGGGGGGATTGTTGTCTTGGGAATGGGTGAGGCTGGCGGCATTAATCATGGACGGAGAGACAGCGAGAAAACCTTGCGCGCATAATGCGTTTGCGTGGATTTATTTATCATCGCGCCGACACGTAAGACACTCGTAAACTCGGGGATTTTTGAGAGAGAGAGAAGGAGGAGGGGAGGAGGGAGGGGATGGGGTTAACGATTTTCATTTCCGAGTGGGTGGATTGTCGATGTATTGACAATATCATTATTTTATGTAAATAAATGCGGCGTGAAAGGGTGAGAAGTGTACTTCGGTATTTTGCAATGATTTTGTTATTTTTAGGTTTTAGTGGGAGTGGAGTCGATGGCACTTTTTTAGTCGTTAAGGGATAATTGGGAATGGTGAACTGGGAAATTTGTAGAGTGGAAGTTTTTGTTGCGATTTGGGATAAATTTGGGCTTTTCAAAACTTTGCAGAAAAGCACAAAATTAATTTTGCATTGATTTTTGTTTTCATTTCCGAGTGGGTGGATTGTCGATATATTGACGATATCATTATTTTATGTAAATAAATGAGGTGTGAAAGGGTGAGAAGCGTACTTCGGCATTTTGCAATGATTTTGTTATTTTATCTCTAAATTCGATAAAAATACATAAATATCTCTAAATCCAAGGCAGATAGCGAAATTATTATCATAACCTTTTTTGTAGAGCAAATTGAGAGCCACAAAAAAGGTGATGACGAAAATTTCGCCATTCCCCTTAGATTCGGAGATATTCAACCGTTTCACTTCGCTACTGAGTTCAGTGGCGAAAGGAGATAAGTCGATTTTGACTTTTGACCAGTTTTCAATCAATATCTCAGAATCTAAGGAAGATAGCGAAATTGTTGTTATAACCGTTTTTGTGGAGCCGATTGAGCACTACAAGAAATGTAGTTACGAAAATCTCGCTATCTCCCTTAGATTTGGAAATATTCATCAAAAACTAACTGCGAGATAAATCGACTCATCTCCGTTTACCACTTTCGCCACTGAATTGAACCCCGTGAAGATCTCGATCCCCGAATATTCGATAAATCCGGAAAATAGTATTTCGGATTGAACAAAAAAATCCACCGATCCTATTGAATATTGCCCCCTATCTTGGGTTTCGGGGTCAGAGTCGTGTTCCAATTAGATGGCGACCACGTACGATCCTTTCAATATTTTTGCAAGCTCTTTCCACCTCTAATAAGGCGGTTCGATACTTCCCCACAAGATCTCACGTAATATATATAACATAACATGTTCACCCCGGTATCGCACAGACAGCATAGAGAAATAACCGGAAAAACCATCGGCAAAACGATAAGTCCGGAGTAAAGAGAAAAACTATTAAACAAGCAAAACGTGGCTATCGATGACGAGATTAACGGTGTCCACTCTGTGCGGCGATAAAAAAACGAGAGTAGGGATATCTTTTAATTCGCTAATTAGCTACCGATTAAATTCCAATGCAGTGAAAAGGGGATTGTACACGGTTATAATGCGCGGATGGGTAAAACGAGGTCTCGTGTTGGACATGTGGACGCGAGGAGTACATTGTCGCAATTAAAGTGGAGTTATAACTGATGCGAATGACTCGGGGGACGTGGGAGAGATGAGTCATGAGACGCGTGCGTATGCTCAAAGTACTTCGGCTCTTGGTGGCTACCTGGTGGCATTCATAACCGCCGACAATTCCTGATGATTTTAATGATTATTCTCCTCATTCATAACAGCCTTTTCCTCGCTAATGAAAAGTCATCGTTGAGATTTTTATCAAATTTCTCATAGTAAATAATTCTATCGTGAGAAAAAAATCAGTGAAGTGGGGAATGCGGGAATTGGAGGGAGATTTTTTTTTATTATGTAAGAATATTGGAGTTTGATTTTATGGAATTAAATTGTGAGAGTGATGTCATTTTTAAATTCAGAATGTTCGAGTTGTTGAGGGTGGCCGAGTACTTTGGCTATTTTCGCGCGAGTAAAATGATTTTATTATTTGAATATTGCAGGTTATAAAACAATTTTTTTTATTTTGAAAAAAAATTAGAAAGTCTAGTTTTGGGGGAAGATTGATGAAATAATTTATAAATTGCAATTCTATTAATAATTTAGGAACAAAGAAATGTTCGAAAACATCATAATTCTAGGCAAAAGGTAATTTTAGTGACACGTAATATTGATGATTTTTTCTTCAAATTTTTCTCACGTAATTTAATTCAAACCGGGTTAAGTCGATTTTGACTATCGGCCAGTTTTTGACGAATATCTCGGAATCTAAAACAGATAGAAAAATTTTGGTCATAACCTTTTTTGTAGAGCCAATCGAGGGTGATAAAAAAGGTCATGAGAAAAATTTTGTTATCTCTCTTAGATTTCGAGATATTCATAAAAAATACTGAAGTGACAAATTTAATGATTGAAATTATCATCATTTTTCAAGATTTCTTCTTTGAAGTTTCAAAAATCGTTCAAAACACCTCATTTTTTACCTAAAAAATAAATAAGTGAAAAAACTTGTGTATCGTAATCCCCCGTCAGTTTTCTCCATTCGGCTAACGATCTCCCCTATCTCCCGGATCGCGGAATAATGAAATTACGCGGAAAGCGAACGACCACCGTTTAGTATTATAGTATGTAAAGAACATGGAGTTTATATACACGAAGCGGGTGAACCATCCACCGTGCAGGATATTTTTCTCCTATCGTTACCTCCCCCCCCCCCCCCCCCCCCCC